>NC_082594.1:85557583-85909174 GCF_030936135.1 Gavia stellata
ATATATGTGTGTGTATTGATAATATGAAAATCTCTCTCTGGTAATTCAGTTGTTTGTAACAATTACTGTCAGTGAGTAGTTACTAACTATAGCACTGTTGGAAGTGGTATCCGGCGTGTTGCTGACCAGTAATCCCACTATGTTTATTGCTTTGGTGGTACAGGATTAGTTTTCCTTTTCACAAGGGAAAATATAGCTGAACATCTCAGCCAGGAGACACATGCAAACTCTGTCCTGCAGCTTTTTCCAGTTCTCATTGATCTTAATGAGACTAGTCATATGAATAGGAGCGACTCTTGTCAGAAAGGATTTTTAAGGCTGAAACTCACAATTTCTATTTATTTGATTTGCCTCTGCAGACTTCAGAGTGAAGTGCTCCTCTTGGTAGCATTTGCTAAGAGGCAACAACTGTGGGGTGGGACATCCCCCAAGGTTGTCCCAGTGTCTGGCCTTTTCTCTTTACGCAGTTTATTCTTGGTCAGCAGTTAGTAAGATGGTGGAGGATGGCCTTTTATATATATGTATATATAAATAAAACCAGCTTCAGATAAGAAAGTATTCGGTGATGTCAGAAAACTAATGGCACAAGGCTGCAGATAACTGGGAATAGTGTTAAGGAGTTGATCGTGTGGGGGAAAAACAGGAGGGAGATTCTGCAGCTGGGAGGAGACTGGTCACTGTGGGGAAAAAATAGGGAGGATGCGGTTTCCAGAACAGGGAAGAAGCAAGAGTGGGGAGGGAGGAGATGAATGGTGGGGGCACGCAAGTTGAGAGTGATGCTGAAAGTTTTCCAGGCGATGGGCAAAGGTTGAGCTGCAAAGGAGATAACTGCCATGAGCTGCTCGTGGGAGGTCCTGTAAGCGGGGGAGTGCAAAATCTCAACAGAAGTCAGGGTATATATGACTTATTGATGTGTGGGAGGGAAAGTGCCCATAGATGGGAAGAGGGTTGGACACATGGCTGGAGACAAGGCGTTTTGTCTGGATCTGTGCCACTGAAGTACACATCAGGCACTTGTGGAGCCAGGAGCCAGGCTGCCTCCCTCCAGCTCCGTCATCCCCAGCAAACCTGCCGGAGGGTCGTCTCCTGACCCTGGCGCAGAGAAGCCTGGGGCAGCCCTGTTCCTTGCTTGGGTGCTCCTGCCTGTGTCCCGTGGAGGGCTCCTGGCAGGCACGGCCAGCTGCCCATGGGAGCAAGACAAGGGCACGTGCCGGTCCCCTCTTGTCCGCCTGCAGCATTCACATGTTTAGCCTGGGGTAGACCTGGGCACTCGCACCAGGAATGATCCAAGAGGTCCCCAGTTTGGGCAGGGTGAGGAGCCGGGTACCAGGGAGTACCGCGGCAGGGAGCTGCCCTCCGTCTGGAGGATCCTCACGTGCCTGCACCTCTGCAGCATCTTCTCAGGGCCTGCCAAGCCACAGTCCAGGTGTCTCTCTTGCTTACTAGAGGGCAAGGAGAGGTTTTGTTATTCCTAACTTACTATTTTATAGGGTTCAGGTTGTTCTTTTAATTCTTCTCTTTTCTTCATGCCGCTTTTGGCAGCCCAGTCTGAAGGGAAGGTGCCCAGTTATTTTGGCAGGAATTAGGCAAACCCATTCAGCGGCAGAGGAAGGGGGAAAAACCATTAAGGAGAAAGCATTGATGACCTCAGCAGAGAGTCCCGTAGTGCCAAATTTAGGGAGGGGACAGAAACCCCGTCTCTTTCTTCAGGGGGTGCTGAAACATGGCATCCTGGAAATGCTCAGGCAACAGAGGCCATTAAAACACGCTCCTGGCATGGGGCTGCCCTGTGAGACCAGCCATTTTGCCCCACAGCGGGTGGTGCTTGCTCTTCCATGGGAATCTATATCCATGTGCTTCTCAGGGAAATACGCCTTTCTCTGCGGCCAAGGCTGGGAGCGGCGCGAATCCTCGACGAAAAGGATGCTACAGCTTCCGTACTGCCACGAAGTAAGACTAATTCAGAGGCAGCGTGTCTGACGTTTCTCAGCCAATGCTAGCTAGAAAGGAAACAATTTTACACATCAGCAATTTTTTATGATTAATAATATTATTCTGCTTTAATTGAAAAATGGGCTGGTGCCCTTAAGAAAAAATTAAGCTGCAGGAATTAGTATCTAACCTCTTTATGATGAATGTGTATTTTTACATGCTGCATATTACTGTCAGTGCTTTTAGAAGTAATAGTGCCGTGTATTGTAATAAAAAATTGTCCCGTGTTGTTTGTAGTTGCGTGGCACCATTCTGTCTGGCTGACTTGGCTTTAAGAGCCTGAACGCTTGGGAAGAAGCAGCGTGAGGATGCCGAAATCCTTTTAAAGGGAATTTATGTACAAACAGGAGAATGATGTGTAGGCTCCAAGCTCTGCTATCAGTTGTTATTGCTGAGAGATATTCGCGGGGAGTTGATGCCAGACAGAGCATTAGCGATTGCCGGCCTCAGTGCCTTCATGGGAAGTCGGTCATAAAGTCGGCGAGGGCTCCTGTTTGTGGGATTTTTAAACACCAGTGAATCATGTTACGTAGTAAGGCAGTTGTTGTTGGGGTGGGTTTGTGCAAAGGTCTTTGTGAACCACTTTCTCTACCCAAACAAGGCTTGAGGAGAGAGAGATGATGCGGAAGGACAGGGAGATTTGTTAAGCCCACGGAGAGCCGGCAGCCGGGCTCTGCTGAGGTTTGCCAGGCAGCGCGCGGGAGCGGGGGGCTGTCGCCTGCCTCTGCCTGTCTGCCTGCGACCGCGGGCAGTCCCGGAGGCAGGGCAAGTCATGGCTTCAAGGCATTCCGTGTGCCTGGTCCCAGGTCTTTGTCTCGTGCAAAGCAACCCAAGGAAGCTGGGCTTAAAGGCAGTCAGAAGGTCTGAGCCCTTGATATAGACAGTTGGGAACAAAACAAAGCCAGTAAAATCCCTTTCAGCCATACCGCTGTCCTGGCATCGTCCATCTCCTGCAGGCTCCTTGGAGGATCGTGGCTTCAGCAGCGGGCAGGGAGGGTGCCTCCGGTTCAAAGTGAAACCACGTCTGTGTGAGGGGTGTGAATGTGACGTGTCAAAGTACAAATGCCTTATTCCCCAACCTAGAGCTCTTAAACGCTCTCATCAGCTTAAATCCTGCTCACCCAAACATTTCAACGTTGTGAGTCAAATCTCCCTGGAAACGTGCAGTGAAAAATAGACGCCTGTGGGATCACGGGTGCTTTCCCGTGTTCCCGGCTGGATGGGGTGCGAGGACCCTCCCCTTCTCCTTCCCAGGAGAGATGCGATGGGCACGTGGCAAGAGAGCTGCAGGAGCTGGGCCTTTCGGGGCAAGACAGCGAGAGGGTCCCGATCGGGGAGGAAATGCTCTGGCGGTGCCATCCTCCTCGGAGGGCAACCTGCCCGTGGTTTGGGGCTGGGGAGGGAGGAGGAGGGTCTGGGGAAGGAGCCAGGAGCATCCCCGGATTGGGGGGGACACACTGGCTCTGCGGGGGCGCGTGGGAGCATGGTGGGAGCAGCAGGGAGGAGGCTTGTCCTTCCCCGCGCCATCTCGGCCCCGGCCTTCTGGTCTGCACCCACCCAGAGAGGACGCCGGGATCCTGCCTGACCCTGCTGGGGAGGCAGCAGCGGGTGGGCCGGGGGTGCTGGCAAGGGCTGCTGGCGTTTTCCTGCTGCCGTGCCGCATCCCTAATCTGTTGTTGCTGCCTGCGTAGGCTGGCCCTGGTGTGCCCTCACACCCATTCTCCGGCGTCTCTAAATTTGTAGCAAAGGTCTTTTTAGCTACCTCTTCCTTTGTATTTCAGCCAAGGTCCCTATTAAAGCAGACAATGAGGAAGTCTGCATTAAAATGCTTCCTTCCATCCTTCTGTCCTTCCCCCCCTCCCAGCCCCATCCTCCTCCTCCCTGGAGGAAACGCTTGTCTCTGCCAAGATCCTGCCTCGCAAAAGTAAACAATATGAAATTACAATAAAATGTTTTGATTTGCTGGGCCTGACATTCAGGAGCTGCACAACAGAGACTTATAAAAAGGATCTTCTATAGATAGCCAGTGTGAGAAAAAAATAATCCCTCAATTCGGGCGTGTTTGAGATCCAAGTGTCAGGGCAGCGTAGATGGAGAACAGGGGGTTTCTTCACCAAACCTGAAGGTTCTTAGGAGGTTTATATCTCAGCATCTGTCAGCAGCTTTCCGCCTGGTATCTGCGGGTGACAGGCCTATTGCACAGTAATGTCAATATTTGGGGCTCTGTCTCTGTGTGTGTGTACATGTGCTGTTGTCGCTTGACGCTTTAAGACGGGGTAGTGTGCTGAAAGCCCTGAGAAGGAAATAGATGAGCTGCAACTTGTTTCCTCCGGGGCTCTTCCAAATAATTCAGAGGAAGGCGAACCTAAATGGAGGTGTAATCCCTGGGAGATGAGCTTCCTTGGACACTTGCCAGTTTAGCAGCCTGGGTAATCTGCACCGTCATCAAGATTTGCGGATTAGCTGTAGTGAAGCTAGTTGGCTTTGACATTTCATTAGGGAAGTTTTCCATAGTTTTTCATCCCCGGGCTTGATGCTGTGAAATATGGATGATGTAGCTTTGTTATCCTTATACCTTCTAACATTCATGCAAGTCGATGCTGGGACTGCAAACATCTCGTATCCGCTGAGGACTTTTTAAATCATTGCTTGTTTATGAAAGACTAACTGGGTCAAAGGCCGATTTTGGAAAGGATCTGCTTTCCCCAATGCTAACCAATAAACTTTCATCTGGCTAACGTAAGTTACCAAACTGTTATCTCCCGAAGAAGGAATAAAAGCAAACACTGTTTATCCTATAATTTGCAAATATTTTGAAAAGTGAACCAGAATATCAATAAAATGGCTTATCATCAAGGTCTTGTAAGAGCTCGAAAAGGCATTTATTGAGAAATCAAAATGTTAAATTTAGAGGCAAGAACTGTGCAGATGAGGAGGGAGCACGTATGAGTGACAGCGTTGTAAATTGTCTCAGGGGTTCAAGGGACCGGGGAAGGACACTGTGTCCTGAAGTCACTCCTTCCCAGAGACGTCTCTGCTGATAAGAGCCGGTTGTTGTTCTTGGTGACAATGATCGAGGGGGACAAGGCAAAGGATCACCCTGTGGGCTCCTGTGGCGGCGTGCAGAAATGGGGATGTGGCCTGGTTTATTTATCATGGCTAGACATGCCCTCACTCTTCCGCCTGCCGCAGAGGATGGGTGCGTGTCCTTGGAGCTTCTGTTGCCGTCGCCATCATCCTATCCCGACCCTTTTCAGACGTCCCTCTGGAGACGCTGCCCCAAGGGCCGGGGGATGCGGGTTGTGCAAACCAGCTGTGGAGGACGTGCTGCAGCGGCATGGCTCGCAGGCCAGCCCGGCGCCGAGTCTGTGCCGTGGAGGAGTGCTGTTGGCCGCCCAGGCTGCAGCACCCGCCGGCTTTGTGGGTCTGCATGCCCGAGGGCTGTCCCCATGCTCGCAGCTCCCCTGGCACTGCGGAGTGTGTGAAATGCCTGCTTTGGGACCTTGACTCTCTTCACCCCCTAAGGTGGCTTCCTGAAGTCTGACCTCAGTGCTATGGGGAAGAAGGGAAGAGTGACCAGGGCAGGACTTTCGGGGACGGCCAGGAGGGATGCATGGCGCAAGGTGTGCAAGGGGGGGTCAGCAGAGACACCAGGCTCCACCTTGCAGAGGGACATCCTCATCCCTCTCTGGCCACGTTGCCTCCTTGCTTCTGCCTCTCTCTCCTTCACTGGTGCCGTATCGCATCCTTCGCTTCCCTGTCAGCCTCCTGCCCCATGGATGCCGTAGGTAGCGGCACGTGGACTCTGGTTCCTGAGGTCTGCCTTAACGGCCAGCTATGTACTTCTGTTGCAAAACCATCAGTGAAAATCAAGGTTTAGTTAAAAATGATTTACTGTTCTCTACTCCGACTGAAAAATATAAATAGAGTTAACATAAGCATTGGACTGCGTGTTTTAGGGCTTCAGTGACTTATCCATCAATTATGTCATTGTAAACTGAAGGTGAAGTTACGCTTTCGTAGATCTGGAATAACAAATAGTTGACCTGAGCCTCTCCTGGTACTTCTGCTTGAATTTATTTTAGTGAGAGAGGAGTGTACAATTAGCAGAAATGTCCTACGTGAAGGGCTAGGCACCTTGCAACTGCATAGGTCTTGGTTTGGGATAAAGCAGCAGTTCCTATAGCATGTATTCCTGTGAGCTGAAAGATGGAGAAGTATTAAGAATGTAAGTGTGTGTGTGTGCACGCATGCACACGTGGACATACACACAGGTGCTGTTCCTGTAGAAGGTAAATATCAATTTTGATTATCTGAATATTGATGTAGCAATTTAGAAATAGGTTTCCAAGAGAACGTGTCTGCACTGCTATATTTACCAGCATAATGAAATCAGACAACCTTTCAATCTATAAATCACAGTACAGTATTTGCCATTCCAATTTCTCTGGTTGTACTAAGCAACGAACACTATCCAAAGAATTTTATTAAATCAAAGTAATAAAATTTAAAATCTGTATTGACTCTTCTTTCGCTCTTTCAGTTTCTTTTACATTTTGGCCTGAGAATATATTTTCTTTGTTTTTCAGACTCCATTTTATTTGCTTCAGTTACTTTATTTCTCAGATTGGAGGCCGTCTGTTAAATTGCGGTAACCTTTTGTTGTAAAGCTTGGGACGTTTTCCTTGGTGTTTACTGGCTGCAGTGTAACACACGTTTTCTAATCATCTTTACTATTGTGCTGATTTGAGAATTTGAAGCGCAAAGTGGGTCTAAGCAGGCCACAGGAATTTGTGGCTTCAAGGCAGTGATAAGAAATTCTTAATGGCTTAGTGAATGACAACATGCATTTAAAGTTGGTTTTCAGTCATCTCAAGATACGTTATTGCTTAAGAATGGCTTCAGTGTAATATTCTTTCCTTCTAGAAGACAAAGCGTGAGGGGATTTGTACATGGGAGTGACTGCAGACAGAAAGTAGAATATTTTTCTTCAAGAGCCTTAAACATTGTCCTCAATATATTTTCACTCCACACAAACTCAGCTCCTGCAATTTTAGCTGAGAACAGTTTTGCAGATCATGCTGTGGAGGTGCCCTGGGACTCCACTGCTGGCCAACCAGTTCCTTCGGGCCTTCAATCCAGATCAGACCTTTACACCCAGACCATGGGGAGCCCATGGAGGTCTGTAAAGGAGAGTATGGGTCCGCCCAAGGACACCTGTTTGCATGACCTGGCTTTCTGCAGTATGGTCAAGACACCCCGATTCTTCTCCAGCTTTCAAAGTTAGGGAAATAGATCACTTCCTCAGTTGTGGTCAGAGGAATTTTTCATCTGTCTTTGGCAACTATTTCAGAAAGACAGTAAACATCCCTCAACAAGTCTTATTTTTGCAAGCTAAGGGCACTGCACAGCAGCTCTTTATTGTCACTGTTTTCTGTATCTTCCCTAACAAACTCAGTTTTCCACCCCCCTCTACTTCAGGTGTTCTCTGCAGCTTCGTTCATCTTACTCCTTGTGTCAGCAGCTCTAGGTGTTTCTCCTTCATTCCCCTTTTCATCTTCCCTACAGCAGTCATACATTTTTTTTCTGATTTTTTTTTTAAATGCCCAGAGCTCCCTGTGCCTTGTACCCTGCACCATCTCCACGTTTTGCAGCAACGCCATGTGTGTCCCCAGAACTGGATCCCCCAGTCTCTCTGCCGGTGCCAGGTCTCCATGTGCTGCCACTTCCTTCCATTGCAGCTACTCATGGGAATAAATCACGAAGCGTGTCAACATAGAGGCCTCTCTTGGGAGGATGTGCAAAGGATGAGATGAATGGTGGTCTTCTGCTAGAAGGCGTTTGGTGGCTGCTATCAAGTGGTCCTTTGATCTGGAGACAACCCAAAGGTCCTTGCAGTTCTGCGATACAGATGTCAGGAGCTCTGCATCCTATCCTCCTTCCCTCTCTTCTTGCCCCTTGCTTCAGTTTTTTGGGGCATGCTCCTGGTCTCCACAGGATTGGTATCCGAGCTGCTTGCAAAGGTATCTGCATTACTGGCATTGATCCAATACAGGTCTGAAGCTGTTGCACCAAAATCCCACCAAGTTGAATGTAGGCCTTCACAACCTGTGGGACTTAATATTAGGGCTAAATGCGTTTTTCTGTAAGGACCAGCAGCAGGCTTCCAAGATGCTTGAGGAGAAAGTGGTCATGCCTATGTGCACAAACCCCAAGCTGACATTTAATTACTTCTTATAGCCATATTTTTAAGGAAAGTGGTTCCCGTGATCTTAGATCACCTGAAGAATGACGTGGCAACCTGATCTTGTAAATATGTTGAACAACACTTGTGTTCAGACACTTGTGCTCACTCATCAGTATGGTGATCATCTCTGGCTTAAAAATAGATAATTTTTTCTTTATTTATCCTCAAAATTTACTCGCTGATGGAAACCGTGCCTGTCACATGTTTAAAACAGATTTTCTTCACTGTGCGTATGGAGGAAGGTAAAGGAAGTGATAAATCTCTAAAACCAGTAAGATAAAATCAGTCCTCTGTAACTTAGGGGCCAGACACTGAGCCTTTTACTCTTTCAGTGTCATGATCTGTGGCTGGCCCCACTGGCTGTGAGATGACTTCTGCTGCAGCAGGGCTGGGAGTGCCAGAAGCTGCCCCCTTGCAATCAAACGGGAACCCCAAGGACTGAAGCTGTAGGTCACCGTATCCAGTGAATAGCTGGTGTGCTGTCTGTCAGCAAGGAATAGATTTGGAAAACTGGGGGGAAAAAAAAAACCAAACCCAAAACCCCCAAAAAGCAACCCCGAAAACCTGGAAAAAATCTGCCATGTTTGAAAAAAACTAAGTAAAAACTTTGGGGCTTTGAGAATTTATGACTTTCTTTTCTTGCCCCCAATAATCTGGAGAAAATCCATCATCTGTCCTCCCTCTTTTTGACACGGGAAATATTTCATAGTTATTTCCTGCAGTCTCTGTTAGCATGCAATCGATAACAGGATCAAACTACCAACTACACGCTCGTCCCTTTCCTCCCTGTGTTGATGCTGTTTGGAGCTGGGGAATAATTAACTGCGGATCACAGTGATGTGGCTGCTGTAACGTAATGTTTCTGTCACACCTATACCCTACTGACGGACAGACAGTTGTTGGGCTTTCTGTCATAGAGACCGTGGGGCGTGTCAGGGCGGGTGCCGAGCATCTCATCCCCCTCCACTGTGGCATCAAGCCTCCACTGACTGCGGTTCGGCAGCGGGAATGATAGCTATTTCCCCGCCTGCCCTCCTCCATCAACCAGAAGAAAAGGAAAAGAGGAGGAAGGCTTTTGTTCCTGGGGGATGAACCACTCCGGCAGCGACCGCAGGATGCAGAGCGGATGCTTTCTGCTTGCGGTCCTCCCCGCACCGCCACAGATGGGCTTCAGCTAAAATAAACCAGTATTCCACGAACCTTTGAAGTGCACTCGTCTTCTGAGTCACTTCCCTGTCACCCGATGGGCAGCGTGATGCCGAGGGATGTTGTTCTTGTGTCACACGGGCGCGCCCAGACTTTCATCTCACGGTGGCCATTCAGCCTCTCACATCATTTCCCACGTGAGTGGCAGCTTCGCCTTTCCTGAACAACATCTTCCTTTCTTCTGGCATTTTCAATGACGGTGGAAAGGTAGGCTAGGACCGTTGGAAACACACTGAGACTACATTGGAAACACACTGAGACTACATAGGTGCCCCTCCTGGCTTCCGAATGTCCACCCTGCTTTATTCTGTCTGCAGATTATTTGTATCTTAGTGGAAAGATCTGGGAGCAGTGCCATCAAAACAGGTTGCCTTCTCCCCCACCTTCCATGATGGCCACTACACGGCAACGAAGTGCAGCCTCTCTGGGCAAGCTGGCACGCACACCGGCGCTGCTCCATGTGCATCATACGGGCCGTCATTATCAGGAGTCACGTTCTTCCGTTGTTTGCGATTTTGCATCATACCATTTAAAAAAAAAGTCATCCTGATGTTGTAATGCTCTCAGTTCTCTTTTCTGTACCTGAAATTGCCAATTACATGAAATAATTTCTGATGAGCAAAAAAAACCCCCAAAACCCCAAGCGCCTTTTGAATGAAATTGCCCGGAGGTCTCGTTTCTTCTTGAATCAGTCCAAAGACTTTAATTTGATAATGTTGAGATTTTTTTACCCACCAAACAATATAAGTCTTTTGGTTTTAATTAAAGAATTTTTTTCCTTTGCACCAGACTGATGCTAAACTGGCTTCACTAAATCTTCTTACGCTGTAAGTAGCAGTGACCCAGATAAACATGTTTAAAAATGCAACCACTGAAACTACAGTATATTGCCTTTGTAAGATGCAGCAATAGAAAGACTAAAATAATTCTGTACCTTTACAAGGGTAGCACATAGCATCGCATCATTAAAACCAGATTCATAGACCAATTTAATTTTTTTAGATTACACATACAAATCTGCGTGAAAAAATTGTTACTTATTTCAGAGTCAGATGCTTGGAAGTTACAGAGAGGCCTATGAAAAAAATTGCTTTTTCCTTTTGCGTATGTCCTTCTGCAGCATAATAAGGCCTTTTGAAAAAGAGGGGATAACTGTGTATCTAAGAATGCATCGTAACGCAGCCATGCAGAATCAGGAGCATATAGGCAACCAAGAGAAGGTTGCATTTCTCTTTTCCTCAGTGCCTGGCTTCGCAGCTTCAGTGGCTTTTTAATGTAAAGGTGGGGCTCTAGTCCCAGCCAAACCCACTCGGTGCCCACGGCCCACCTAAAGCCAAGGCCTGGAGGAGACACCCGTCCTTCTCCGCTGGCTGTATCAAGGACGTAAATATTGCCCAAGGGCCTTGTTTAACTATATTTAGGTAAAACCTTTCTAGGGCCCCAAAAATTGTAGTTAAGGGCATGCTGCGCGTTGTTCCAGATGCACGTTTTGTGTGTCTTTGTGTACAAGCAATGCCCGGGATGCTCTGGTAACGACTTTACCCTGCCTTGGGAGCGCGCTCGCTCCAGCGACCTCGCTTAAACTCTGATTACACATAACTGCTGCTGCTCGGAGAGTGAATGCTTTGGCCAAAACTTCTCTTCCTGGTAACTATTGCCCAAGTCATGACCAGTGTGGAAGAAACAGCTGGAGTCAGTGTTCGGCCCGGCAGCGGGCAGCAGCGAGTGCCCGTGCCTGTGGCTGCCGGCCAAGGAGAGCCGGGCATTGGCAGGGCGGGCTGCGGGGCGTCCCTTGCACCCCATCACTCGCTCAAACACAGACCTTTCCACTCCTTTTGATTTTGCAGGGGCTTTTTAGATGTCGGCATCGGCTGTGTTTACACAAAGAAGAAATATATGCTATCATCAGGAACAATCAGATAATAAACAACCTTTAATTAGCGCTGAAGATGCAAAGGGACCTAATCCCTCCGTGCCTGTTTAGACAGCTAAATCCAAACAGCCGGCTTCCAGCACCATGTTCCCAGCGCCCCGCAACACTGTGCCCGGTGCTGCTGCTGCTGCCGGGTCAGTGGCCTTGGTGCCACCTGCCACAGGGGGTGGTGGGCACCCGCCGACCCCGGGCTGCTCCTCTTCCAGCCCCTCAGCCTCTGCCACCCTGCACTGGCAGCTGGGTCCTGGCGAAAGCTTCGTCCCAGAGCAGGGGCCGAACCGTCCTTAGTCACTGTAAGGACAGGGCAGGGTTTACCAGACATTCATCGTACTGGGTGACTTTGGGGTCTTTGGCGATCCGCCCCGCCTTTAATTAACTTTTGGTAGCAGTGTGCTCTCCTGCTACTCTGGTTAGCATTAAGCTATAAAATTGCTAATGTCAGACAAAAAGTCAATGGAGTCCATTGATTTTTCATGCTTTTGCGGCGTGCTGCAGGACCATATCCACTGGACGTGGAGGACACCTGGGGCTGGCAGGATGGGTGCGCCCCGGCGACCTGCTCCCCGTGGCCACATACTCCATCCAAGAAGCTGTGGGCGCCCACACTGACTTTGCCAGCGGGGTCTGGCCAAGGGCCTTTGCTCAAACGGAGGCAAGTGCTGCTCCTAGCAGCTGGCAGCTGGCTGCCATCCCTTGAGATTACTGGTGTTAACCTGCGTGAAGTGTTTTCTGGGAAATGCACTATGTGGAGATGGCCCTATTAGTTGTACGAGGCAGCCAAGGAAATGCAGGTTGGTCATTGCAGCCCGGCCTGTCCTCCCCATTGCAAAAATTGCGGATGCTGAGTTTTGGGTGGCTCTGGTGCCCTCTCACTGTGGAGCACATCTTGGCAGAGAGCTCAGCTCCTCGCCTGTGGTCGTTCACGCCTGCCCGGGTGGCCACCCTTCCTGGTGCAGCCGTGGCCAGCAGCTGTCCGCTTCGTTTCTCAAACTATGGATCATGACACCTTTTTGGGCAAGATTCAGGTGGGGTCGCAAAGGGTTTGTGCTCGCCAGGGGACAGCGGTCTCCTCTGGTTTGGTTTGCACTGTTCAGATACAGCAAACCAGCTTGGCCAACAGTTTGGCACATGAGTGCATCTGCTGACACGTGGTGAAAACAGAGGTTTTTCTTGGTTGCCAGCTTAGCTCTCTGGGCTTCTTTTGCAACCCCTGTTACAATGCAGCTTGTTCCTGCTGTGCCTCTCGTATTGCAGACTCCTCTGATTTCCCTCAGCCGCCATCCCAGGCAAAGGCTGGCCAGCAGTGGCCCCCAGGAGCCCAGCGGCCTGGCATGTGCTGCCTTGGCACCTCGCAGACTGCCCGTCCCTGAGTGTGGGGTGCCTGGCCGGGACAGCCCAGCTGCAGTTTCTTGGGGCAGTGTGGGGCAGAACCCATTTTGCACCCAGGAGGAGCCAAAAGGTGCAACAGCCCCTCCAGCAGCCGCTTAGCCCCCTGAGCAGGGGGCAGGTGCGGAGACCTGGTGCTGGCTGGCTGCCCTGCCAGAGGGACGGTGGAGTGCTTGTGCTGGGGGCGTCTGCCTCCCCCTTTGCCAACAGCGAGCTCTTAAATGAACATGGTTGTTTTCTCTAACACCCCGCCAAGAAAATACTGATTATTTTGTACTTTTTGGGTGCTCTTGCTGTTTCGATCTGCAAAAAAGGGTATCATTTTTGTAGCTGAGCTTGTCTACCAACATATGGATTTGCCTGAGGCAAGACGAGCGTGTGCCATTTCTCACGACTTACACAGGCTACAGGCAGTTTTTATCCCCTGAAATTATTATGCAGTTAAAACTACTTCCTCCTTGTTTTGCTAATCTCCTAAACTCAAACTCTGTTGTGCTCCCTTCTGGCTACTGTCAGGTATTCGCTGCTGCAGGACCTGCAGTAGTTCAAGCTGTCGGTCTCCCTCCCTGCTCCTCTGGCCAAACCCAGTGCACCTGTAGGGAGCCAGCAGGAGGGCTTTGGCCACCCCAGGGGTGAGGAGTTTAAGGGCTGGAGCGTGGGGATGGGGAGGGTTGGAAAGGCGCGGGCGGCACCCCGAGACTGCCCCCATTTTGGGGAGCACGCCTGGTGGTGGCCCCATCCTGGTGGGAACAGGCATTGGTGTGGATATGCCTTGCTTTGGGTACCCGGGGGTGAGGGAGAAGGACCGTGCATCGCCCCGGCGTTGGGGCAGGCGTGGGGTGGGGTGGCTGGTGAAAGCCGGTGCCTAAGGGAGGAGAGGGCTCGAAAGGGTTAAGGCTGGGAGCAGCGATGCCGATGCTGTGGCAGATCCCCACCCCCAGTACTGTACGAGGAAATGCTTAGCTCCAGCTACATGCGGCGTGTCAGGAAAATATATCGTAGCCTGAAACAGAACGTACACAAAACGAGAGAGACAAAAGTGCCCTCGGACCCCCTCACTCGGAGCTGCCTCCCAAAAGGGCTTCGATGGGGCTGACCTTCCCCTCAGCCTGCTCTTACACTGCTCCTGTATTTTCATTAGCGCAGGAGAGGAGGGGAGACAGCCTCAGGTCCTATTCTCCTGTTATTACAAGGATAAGCTAGGACATGGCACAGCCATGGAGGTTTTTATTTGTGGGTTATTTGTTTGGCTTTCCTGAAGGAAGAGCCTGTGAGAAGTATGTTCTTCCCTAATAGAGCATCACCTTACATTTTCACGGCAGACAGTCTGCTCTGCCTGCTGAGGTGGCCTGAAGAATCAAGAAGATTGACAGCAAAAAAATTTACTTCAGAGCTGCACCGGTCTGCTGGCAGGTATTTTTTTGTCTGTTAGTTTTGTTCTTCTTTATTTTTCATTTCCTTTTCTTTGTTGTTGTTGGTAAAGGAACGAAGCTGCGCAGTCAGCTTTCTTCCTTCACAGTCTACGATCTGTGTACTGAAATTCAGTTCTTTGAAGAATCAGCTATGTGAGGAATTAACGCCAGGCTGCAGCCCTGTGTGCCCTTCCACACCGGCATGCAGGACCTCCTACATCCAGAGCTTCACGGCCATAGAGCGTCAGCTCACCAGGAGAGCTGAGCTGTAGTCATGCTGTGGAGTGTGTTGCTAAACTGTTTCCTAGGGCTGAACTGAATGGCCAAATACAAAATCTCCCGGTCAGATTTATTGGAGTGGCCTGGTGACGTTCCCCAGAGGACTTACGATCTATGGTGATGGATGACGCCGATCCATTAACGTAGTAGTCTCATCTGGGAAAGATGTAATTGTCGTTCTGCATCCAGCGGTTTCCCTAAGTTTTTCTGAACATGTAATAGCACACATTGCAGTGGAAATTGCTGGTGAAAAATGCTGCAGTAAATATGTCAGGGGCTCTATATCCTATGGCAGCACGCTCCTTTTCTGGTACCACGCAGCCATCAAGATAGGGGAAGTAATAATAACAAAATTTGGTATTTGTCATGATGGTCTCCAAAGGTTTGATTGAAAAGTATGGGCAGGACCAACCTTGTTTCCTTTTGCAAAATGTGTCTGTGAAATTTGTTCATGTTGACTGGCTTACAGTATCAGGAAAACAGTATTTACTTTTACCTGCAATAGCAGCGCTATTTTTACAGCGCTGTTTGCCCTGCCTGCATTTCCTGAAATATAGCCCTTTTCTTCTGAGTGGTCAGAGTCTGGATCCCTGATGACAAAAAGCATTATTACTTTTTTGTGTATTCTGGGCACAGTTTGGAATAGTCTCACCTCCGTGCAGTACAAGCAGTGCGTCAGTCAGAGCAGGACTACCCAGCTGGAGAAGACTCCTTTGAACTGGCTGGAAGGTTTCTGTTCATATAGCGTCAAATTAGTAAAATCTGGACATTAACATTCACACTTAGACAGACTATAAGTGCTGCAGCAGCAAGGAAACACGGTAGACCTTGATGAAATGGGACGAAAAGGCATGCTGGAGGAACGCAACCGCAAGTAGTGGCCAGCAGCTAGACCGAGAGGGAAGGCAGTCCCGTGCCACCTCAGTGAGCGTGTGCCCACTCATCCTCATGAGTGATGGATAATCTAGATTGCAGTGGTAACTGGAATCCAAACTGAGGTCTGTGCATTGTGCTAATCACATGCCAAAATGATGGCTGCCCAGAAGACCTCACAGTCAAATGAATGAGGCAAAGGGCATTAGAGAGGAAGCACTTGCAGATCATAAATGCATGCATGTATGTATGTGCATGTGGGGCGTTTGTAGGTGTCACAACTAACCTGGACCGGTTAACTAAGCAGCAGTAACCTCAGTGGCACTGAGATGCAACAAGACAGATTTTCAGTATTTTCTGTTATTTACATATTATTTGTGGTCAGAGGCATCTATATGTCACAGTTCAGCACAGGGGCTTCTAGGAGGTCTAAACTGATTTTGAGGGTGAAAACGTTGAAAAGTTGTGAGGTCTTCTCGGTACATCCATCAGCACCATAATGCTGCATCTCATCCTGTTGTTATCTTGAATTCAGTCAGAAGGCTGACATCTTGTGCATCATGGCACGACGGAGAGAAGAGGTCAGTTCTCTGCCTCTCAGAGTCAGACCAGGAAACGGTACAGACACTGGGGTGAAATCGAGTGCCTAAAAGGATGGAAATTCAAAGGAAAAATGCTGCAGTTTTCCTCACATCACAGAAGTCCTACATTTTTCTGCCTCTTTTAAACAAAATCCTTGCAGCTGCTTACAGATTTTGCAAAGATGAAAATAAGGGGCTATTTTTGCTTGAAAGGTTTCCATCCACACATTTTTAGATAGGGTGGTGCAAGAGTAGGGCAGGTTTGAAATCTCCTGAGGATTAGCACCATCATGTAGCTGATGAAATGTTGGGCTTGGTTTATCAAAGTGATGGGGTGGAGGAAGGGGAGAGTCAGTCTAATAAATCTGAAGCTACGAACATAAAACTTGATCTTGAAGGGGCAAGCTGAAGGAGCATTTGGTTACTCATGCCAGTGGGAAGGATGAAGTATGAAATAACCACATGTTGCACCAGGGAAGGGAAGACTCCTCTACCTTTTTGCTCTCCAAACAGCCCCCCGATACTCCTGCGCTGTTGTATCTGCCCATGCTCCCAAGTGAGACCCTGTTCCACAAGAGAAGAGAAGCTGATGAGTCTGGTTTTGGTCCTCAGCTCTTTGGCCTACCCCTAAATCTTGTCATTTGGGACAATATCTGTGCCACTGAGAGCCATCAAAGCTCCAGGCGGGAGAAGGGGTTTGCCCTTTCGGCCCACCGTGGCAAACTGGGTGGCACGCGTGTGTGTGGTTAATCACCTGCCCGTCCTTACCTGTGGCTTCTCTAGGAGCATTTGTACCTCACCAAAAAGGATCTGTGAGCTGTAAGGTTCAATTCCCTCTACAGAGGGATCTGGACAGGCTGGATCAATGGGCCGAGGCCAACTGTATGAGGTTCAACAAGGCCAAGTGCCGAGTCCAACACCTGGGTGACAACAACCCCATGCAGTGCTACAGGCTTGGGGACGAGTGGCTGGAAAGATGCCCAGACAAAAAGGACCTGGGGGTGCTGATTGACAGCCGGCTGAATATGAGCCAGCAGTGTGCCCAGGTGGCCGAGAAGGCCAACGGCATCCTGGCCTGTATCAGAAATAGTGTGGCCAGCAGGAGCAGGGAGGTGATCGTGCCCCTGTACTCGGCTCTGGTGAGGCTGCACCTCGAATCCTGCGTTCAGTTTTGGGCCCCTCACTACAAGAAGGACATTGAGGTGCTGGAGCGTGTCCAGAGAAGGGCGACGAAGCTGGTGAGGGGTCTGGAGCACAAGTCTTATGAGGAGCGGCTGAGGGAGCTGGGGTTGTTCAGTCTGGAGAAGAGGAGGCTGAGGGGAGACCTTATGGCTCTCTACAATTACCTGAAAGGAGGTTGCAGAGAGGTGGGTGTTCGTCTCTTCTCCCAAGTGACGAGTGACAGGACAAGAGGAAACAGCCTCAAGTTGCACCAGGGGAGGTTTAGGCTGGATATTAGGAAAAATTTCTTTACTGAGAGAGTGCTGAAGCATTGGAACAGGCTGCCCAGGGAGGTGGTGGAGTCACCCTCACTGGCGGTGTTCAAGGAAGGTGTGGACGTGGCATTGTGGGACATGGTTTAGTGGGCATGGTGGTGTTGGTTGATGGTTGGACTTGATGATCTTACAGGTCTTTTCCAACCTCAGTGATTCCGCGATTCTGTTTTTTACTTAGTTTTGCCTTTCTTCTCATTATTTATTTATTTAAGCCAGATGATATTAGGACGATGAGAGGTTATGTGAAAATTTGGCTCTCAGTTCATTTAAGATGAGTTACAGAAGTGTCAGGATTTGCTTTTCTAACCCCTATGGCTTTAAAAGACATTCAGACTGGTTTCTGCTTCTTCTTCCCCTCTGTCTCAAGAAGGTCTAGAAGCAAGACAAGTTTAAGGGCAGTCCCCTCATCGGTGCTGACGTTAGCCCTGTTCTGGCCTTGTCTGCACCAAGAAAAAGTGGTTTTTAACTGGAGCTGGTATACCGTAAGGAGGAGATGGGAAAGGGTTTGCAGCATGTCTGAGGGGCTGGGGCTCTTGGGGTGCGTGTGGTGGTGGTGCCACCTCACTTCGTTTATGGGTTTTGAGCTGGTGAAGCTGGTTTACCCCTCAAGGGGTACTCTAGCGTGCTTTGCTTGTGTGGCTAGTCGGGAGACAGCTGAAACTGTTGAAACCATGCTGGTGTAATGGGGCAAAGTCAGACGTTTTGCTTGCAAAAGTGCCATAGCAGTTTAAAAACTGATTTTAACTTTACCTCACTCACCTGTTGGCTGAGACTTGGTAACTGGTCCGTGAGGGGACCCCATCCTTCATAGCCAGGAGCAAGGCAGATTCACGTAAGCAAGAAGAGATGGGCAATGGACATTGGCCTTTGCCACACCAATACCAATTCTCATCTGGATATCTGAGAAGATCAAATGAATGTAGTAAAAATATCTCAGCCTGGGATGAGTGGAGTGGGTC
Organism: Gavia stellata; assembly: GCF_030936135.1. Taxonomy (NCBI): domain Eukaryota; kingdom Metazoa; phylum Chordata; class Aves; order Gaviiformes; family Gaviidae; genus Gavia; species Gavia stellata. Next base: position 85,575,948 of record NC_082594.1, read on the forward strand.
AGGACAAAATAGCGAGCCAAGTGTCTCTGAGTGGAGAACAAACCTCCGCTGGGGAACTAATGAGGCTTTGAAGTCATTTCACTGACATCAAACTTGGAAATCCTTTGTAAGAACTGAGATGCTTTAAGGACTGTTTAATAAAGCACTTGACTGGGAAAGGAGCAAATATTTTATCAGGCTGACACTGAGTGCTTTTTGTTTTGGGTTTTGGGGGAAGCAGGGCTGGCAATTATGTTTAATTGATATCCTTTTCATCTTGTTATCATTGGTGTATCGATTGCTGGGAAAACAAAATGCATGTTTTTTAAAATTTACTGTAAAGTAAGGGCTCTCTTGTTTGTTTTGTTTAGCTCTGTGTTCTCAAAACAGCTCATTTTTCTTGCTTTGCTGGCGAATATAATGTTTTGATTGAAAACGATACTAAATAATAAGTTAAATGGGATATTTAATGACAGGAAAAATTGTTTAAAATATTTTTTCCCATAGGAAAATCATGCACTTTACTTTTCAAGCCTAAGAAGTCTTTTAATGCTAGCATGAGTCTGCATTCTTCCTATGATCTCATTCCAAAAGTAAACATGTGGGTGCACCGTGTGTGTGAGAACCATGAAGGTCAAGGTATAGTAAATCTCAGGAGCTCTGATGCAAGAGATATCCCTACAGTAAGTCCAGTTTTTCCCTGATATTATTTTAATTTAGACTTTCTTAGATTCTTGCCTGCTGCTGGATTGCCTTCCCCAGGGGAAGCTGACTTACTGTATGAGAAGCAAGCCTCGTAGAAGGGGGGAGAGCAGTGCATATTGTCTACCTGGACTTGAGGAAGGCCTTTGACACTGTCTCCCATAAGATCCTCATAGGCAACCTGTTGAGGTATGGGCTGGATGAGCAGACAGTGAGGTAGATTGGAAACTGGATGAATGGTTGTGCCCAGAAGGTGGTGATCAGTGGCGCAAAGTCAAGTTGGCAGCCAGTGGCTGGTGCTGTACCCCAGAGGTCAATACTGGGTCCAGTCCTGTTCAACATCTTCATTAATGATCTGGATAATGGGCAGCGCGTATCCTTAGCAAGTTTGCGTATAACACAAAACTGGGAGGATTGGCTCATACCACACCAGAGGGTCATGCTGCCATCCAGAGGGATTCAACAGGCAGAAGAAATGGGCTGACAGGAACCTCATGAAGTTCAACAAGGAGAGGTGCAAAGTCCTGCACCTGGGGAGGAGCAACCCCAGGCACCAGTATGTGCTGAGGTCCAGCAAGCCGGAAAGCAGCTTGGCAGAAAAGGACCTGGGGGTCCCGGTGGACACCAAGTTGAACATAGGCCAGCCACGCACCCTTGCCGCAAAAAAAGGCTAATGATGCCCTGGGCTGCATGAGTAGGAGTGTTGCCAGCAGGTCGAGGGAGGTGATCCTTCCCCTTCCCTCAGCACTGCTGAGGCCACACCTGGAGTGCTGGGTCCAGCTCTGGGCTCCCCAGTACAGCACAGACATGGACATACTGGAGAGGGTCCAGCAACGGGCCGTGAAGGTGATGAAGGGACTTGAACATCCTCTCCTATGAGGAAAGGTTGAGAGAGTTGGGACTGTTCAGCCTGGAGAGAAAAGGCTCAGGGGAGATCTCAACAATGTATAGAAATACCTGAAGGGAGGGTGCACAGAGAATGGAGCCAGGCTCTTCTCAGTGGTGCCCAGTGGCAGGACCAGAGGCAATGGGCACAAACTGAAACACAGGAGGTTCCCTCTGAACATCAGGAAACACTTCTTCACTGTGAGGGCCACTGAGCCCTGGCACAGGCTGTCCAGGGAGGTTGTGGAGTCTCCATCCTTGAGCTATTCAGAAGCTGCCTGGCCCTGGTCCAGGGCAAGTGGCTGTAGGTGGCCCTGCTTGAGCAGGGGGGTTGGAACAGATGACCTCCAGAGGTGCTTTCCAACCTCAACCAGTCTGTGATTCTGTGATTCTGTGATTCTGAACAAGCAGAGGTGCATGAAGGGGCTGAGAAGCGGGGAGGGGAGTGCGGCAGGACTTTCCCAGGAGCGAGCAGCCCTACAGTTTGGCTTTTGGGGAGCTGCTGGTGAGAAAATGTTCCCCCAGGGCCATGCAGGGAGCATCTCCCCACCGCAGGTACTTGGGGCAGGGGTGTGATTGCTGTGTCCCCAATGCACCTGTCCCACCACGCTGCTACAGCTGCCGACATCCCCATCCCAAGGGACTATGTCATGCTCCAGGAGGAGACATCTGCACGCTACCAGCAGCATCAAGGAAAAGCTGATTAAAAGAGATACTTCTGCAGTCGCAAAAGTGGTAACTCATTTTCCCTGTTTGAACAGAAATTTGGAGCACAAAAGCTGCAACAAGTTGGAAGAGCCTGCTGGATCAAAGGGACGTCACCGAACTGTTTGGGACGTGACTCAGCAATAATTATGGCTGGCAAATTTATATTTGTCCTTCACATGTCAAGTTTAATACATCAGACTTCCGTGCACTGTCTCCGCCTTGGAGTGTGTGTTCTGCTTACTGCGGGCTAAGCAAGCTGCCGCTGTTTAGGCATTTCTGTATTATGCTAAGGGAAGAAAATAAACCACCTCTTGAATGGTTTTATGTTTGGAAACTTGCTGCAAGGTTCCTCCAAGCGTAACAGTTTAGAGACTCCAAGAACTGGGATGTGCTGTGGATATGAGAAACTTGAGCATTTGGGACTAGCAAGATCAATCTCAAGTCATTGCAAAGTAGCCCTGTTTTTATAGTGCCTGCTTATATGTAATACTACGTACTGCAGGAGCGGCAGTCCTTTTGAAAGTAGGAGACCTTCGGTTAAGTATTATATCCAGTTATCAGAAATGTGAATGGAGCAGAGGAAGGGAAAAGGCATCTGGCAGTATGGTGGCGTGTGCTGTCTCCCTTACGCTTGGGGTATGTCACAGTTTCCACTGCAAATGTAGGGGGTTTTGCGAGGTTTTCAAATTGGGTATAAAAATTCACTACAGGTTGAAATTTGTCAGGCAAATGCTCTATTCCTTCCACAGCATTTATCGTCTGTCTTGTATATATTGCCCTTGGGAGTAAAGACACTGGTTTCAGGTCTGTGACGGGTTTTCTTTTTCAGTTGGTCTGATTTGTTTTTAAATGAGAAGAAAGTGAGTTCTCTCCTCCCTGGAATGGATTGTTAACTACAGGCTGTTGACAACAGCAATATAGTTAACAAATATATGACTCTAACACGGCTCTTTGCAGGCGATTAGCCTGTGCAATAGGCAGACCACCGTGGTATTTCTCAGCTGAACTATTAAAAAAAACAAAGTACGATTAGCCAGGCAAGCCGCTGCATTTGAGAACGATCGTACTGTGTGCCGAAGCAGTGTATACATATTGTCAATGTCCCGTCTATAACGTGCCATTTTGCGCTGCCGTAGTGATTTCCTTTCCCTCTTGTTCCCCGAGGGCTTAACAGCCTGGATGGGAGCCTTAACACAAACAGGTTCGCCTGCCGGAAGGATCCATAATGCAGCGGTGGAAAATAAAAGAGTACCTGTTGCATGAGCTGCATCGGAGCCTTGTTATTCCTCCGGCGTCTTTTGAAGTTGTCTGATGAGATGCTCTGATTTTAACTGCTCCCTGGCAGCGTCCAGCTCATCCTCCATGACATAGCTGCTGTAGACTGAGAAGTAACTCGGGGCAGCACGTAGGTGTGCGGTGACATGGGGACGTTGTGCAGAGTGATGAGGAGCAAAGGCTGCGGGTGTAACTTTCATACCAGCGGGAATACCCCAAGTGTAGCCCTCCCTCCTCTCTCTGGCTGATACCAGAGTGAATCCTGGCCATCTTTCCAATGTCTTTCTCACCTTGCCCTCAGTCACTTTTGAATGGTGCCTCCTAAATCTTAACAGGTAGTTGCTGAGTATTTGAGCCAAGGGAGTGAGGGAGAGAGCGCAGGGCTAAACCGGGATGTTTCCTCGGTGCCCCTTGGAGGGGTCAGAGAAGTGCATTCCCAGCGGTTCCCCTTTGGTGATGACCAAGGGGGCATCGAGCCCCCTTTCCAGAGGTGCTGGGACTGCGTTTGGGGTCTGGCTGTGAGCCAGCAGGAGGGTGAGGGGCTGGTTGCCTTTACAAATGGCCTGTGGGTCTCCTCCGGTCTGCCTGCCCTGTACCTCGGAGGGGGTCGCCGTCAGCCCTCCTGCGAGCAAAGAGGGGACAGGTCCCCCCAGCCCTCCTGGTGCTTCTGAACCTGGCCGAGGTGGGGGGGGGGTATCAAATGCAGCACCACAGATGATGAAACACAGGGGGAAAGGTTAGTTCACCATTAGCTGTCAGTTGGTTACTCCTCGGCCCTTTGGTGCTCGAGGATTACTACTAAAAGGGTATGTGGGATGGCCAGGATTGTCAATCCGAGGTGCCTGAATACGTGGATCAGCGAGTAATGTGAGAGGCAAACACTGCTGAAATCATCTGTGGTTGGCATGTATGGGAAAGCCAACCAGGACGCTATTTGTGTATTAATAGCTCTGACACGCAGAAACAAACTTCACAACTCACACAGAGTTATAAAGCAGGCGTGTTTATTGCGGTGCCGGGTGCAAGGGGATTTCTCCTCAAAGCTTGCACACCGGGTTAAAATCGTGACAGGTATTTAAAACAGTTAACAAAGTTAGTTACGCCTACTGGTTCTACCCCTTAATTAACTATTGGTTAATACTTTTCTTACTTCATCTTAAAGTTACAGTTCTCTTTTAATTCACCACGCATGCTCAGAGAGTAGGGGGCTTAATTGGGTTGGGGCTTTTCTAGCTAGGAGGCGTGTTCCTTAGTATTATAATGAGATTATAATGAGACAAGTTAACTCTAGGGCACTATTTTGGCAGTCCATTCTATTTTTCTACAACTCGTCCTTGTGCTAATGGTTATTGCTAGTTAGCAGAGAGTTAGTGAAGACAGTCTTTATCTCTAATATGTCTAAGTGCCAGGTGCAGTTGTTATGAAGTATCTTCTTTACATTCTTCTTACTTGCTTTTAACACTTGTTTTTCAAGATGTCCTGTAACAGCTCCATGTATTTGGAATATGAAAGCTCACTTTATTCAAATACATTTTTTCTATTCTAGCACAAGACACCAATAACAATACGGTAAAGCCTTTATTTGTGTATGACTCGAAATATACAAAGCAAAAACTGCAGGATGGAAGATGATTTATCATTTGTTGGTCTATGTCAGTATGTGTCCTCATTGCCCATCTGTGTATTTACTGCAGAAGGATGCAGAAAGATGGGTCAGGCTTCGGCCGCTGAGACTGCTGAGGACGGGCAGGCCCAACCCTGAGCTCCTTAAGAAACCCACGTCTCAGCAGGGCACAGGTTGGGTGTGTGGTTTCGTGGTGCATGGAGGGTGATGGGGTGTGCTGCCATGCGGTGGCAGGATCAGCCCGATGGGGAGCTGGGCGTGCAGGACCTGGCACGGCGCTCTGGTTGGGCGCGTGCTGCCGGGGGTGCTCGGCAGGTCTGCCGCCCTCCCGAAGGGCGGTGGGGCGTCCCTGTCGGGGATGCTCTCACCACAGCCCTTGTTAATAGGCTTCTGCAGAGCAAAAATCAAACATGTTGCTTCTGGCAGGAGGATCAGTGACAGCAAGCAGGGAGTTTTGGCAAAACACTGAAGTACAAATCCGACCATAATTTTGTCCCCAGGCTGTTCCATTAAGTCAAGATTTCTAATTTCATTTTGGTTTTGATATTGTGTGTGTTTGATATTGTGTTTATACTGAAAGGAAACCCAATTTTTCCAGGAGATACTGAGCAGGGCATCCCACAACGGGAGCATTTGAGACCCTTTCCATAGTGTTCACGGTATAATTTGAATTCTGTGTCAATAGCAAGGTATGGACGAGCAAGTGGAGCGCGGGGATAGCTGCGCATGGTGCAGTGCTGCGGTCCCACAGGAAGGCACGCAACAGCTCTGAGAAAAGTCTGTTGCACAGCCATCAGCAGGAGATAAAAAAAATAAGCCAGAGTTATCACCACCCCTTTCATGGCAATTCTGTATAGCTAACATACCATTTCCTGTACAGTTACACACATCATTGTGTAGTGCCATGAACTTAACTCTTATCAGCACCCCGGTGGGAAAGTCCGGGTTATTTACAATAGGGCTCTTCTCAGGGTTGCAAGATTCTTTTCAATTAAAACAAACAGCAAATTAAATATTAAATAGATAAGTAGGGAAAGTGAAATTAATTGATTTTCCAGCACTCAGGTGTGGTAGGCAGCGGAAACTTAAGGCAATTTCACTGAATTATATTACCTTCATTTGTGTATATTAGGTACATGAAATTTGTTTAAAAAACTGGGTAGCTCTGAATACAGTGAAGCACCAGTCTTGAAAAACAAACAAAAAAAACCCCCAAACCCAGCACATACTTCAGGTTGATTTTTATTAAAGGAGAAATATAGTAGAGCTATCACTGTTAATACCAGCATTGAAAATTTACTTTAGTTTAAGTCATCTCCATGTTGACTTATGGTTTTGTACCGTGTACTTGGTGTACATAGTATAAAAAAGGAGTCCGGGAACTACAAAACACCTCTTTGGACAACTTCAAACTGTCTCTTGATCCCAGATCTTCCTCTTTTGAGGCTTGGGGACTTGGATCCTTTTCATTCTGTCTGCTTACTGACCTTGATAATAGGTGTTTAGTGTAATCCATGTTTAGCAGCCCTGGGATTGCCTCCCTGGGTGAAACCGAAAATTGCTTTACAGAGCACAGGGGGCAGTTGTGGTGGGACTCCTCTGCACCTGGCAGCCAGCTACTGCCAAGCTGCAGGCTGCAGGCAGGATCACGAAATATTTTTAAGTGTCTATATACGTTATTTTTTTTTCTGTAGCTATCACATGCTCAAGAAGCAGGACTGGAAGTACAGAAAGGTACGCTTCCACATAGGAAAGGTAAGGGGGGAAAAAGCCCACCCCAAGCCCATAAACCTGGGTCGAGGGCTGCACCTCATCTTTCTCTCCTTCCCCTTCCTCTCGCATGGCAAGGCACTGCCAGAGGCAGCGTAGGACCGTGAGCTCAACAATATGTATTTACAGATCCCAGAAACATAGGATTCAGTGTGGAAAATGATATTTGACTATGCTTTAAAAAAAACCCAAAAAAACAGCCAACCCCACGGGCATTTCTTCAAGGTGTCTGATGGTGATAGATGAGCTCTTCTTCCCCTCATCTAGGTATTTCCTCTGCCTCCAGCCCTTTTTCAAGCAGCAATGGGGGGATTTTATTATGTTTTATACTTTCATCTTCGGCAGCGATCTGTCTGTCTCTCCGTGGGTCCGTACAGCATGCTAATCCCTCAAGTCTCTTACACAGCATAGTTTTCATCTTAATTTTTCTATTTCTCAGCGTTAAATGGGCTTCCAGGGGAACAGGGGGTCATTTCCTGTCCCCGTCAGGTCATTAATTCCCTATGAAAACACCGCGATCCCACGCTTCTCAAGCAAACAGAAATATCAGGAAGAGCCAGTGTCATGTGCAAAATACTCAGCTGTGCTGCAGCAGCTGGAGGAGCAAAGATGCTGGTGTGCGCTGCAGAGACCACAGGGTTTTAAAATGGTCATGTTCAAAAGAGGGAGGGAGAGATTATGTAAGAGCAGTAGAAAATGGCTTTTTAATTCCTTAACAGAAACAACGTCATCTTTTTTTTTCAGCTTGAATCTGCTGAGCGGTCTCCTCATTGTTTTTATTTTTAGAAATGATTGCTGCTCTTCCCCCCCCCCCCCCAACCAAGACTGGCCCAATTCTTTTTTTGTACCAATACTTATCACTTTCTGAATAAGGGATTTGATTTTTGCTCCTGTTTTTCAGTGCTTGGGCATCTCTGCCTGCCTGTAATCTGTTTCAGCCAAGGCTGGAAAAGGAAACAAACAAAAAAACCCTCAACCCTGTATTTGTGAATGTTTTCTGCAGAACATTTTATGAGATGAGAAAAATCCAGAATTATTCTCCTTAAGCCAGCAGCAGGAGAGGAAAAGAAATGACTCATCTGTTTACTTTTAAAAATCCTTTTTAAGAACTCAAACGCGCCTGATAAATTATTAGCATTTTACCCAACCAGCCTCCACTATTAACTCCCAACATTTCTGTAGTCTTGTAGTCGCCGTGGCATCTCGCTGCCAAATCCAAGGATTTACAGGTCTCAGGAGAGACTTGGGAGATTTCCTGCTTCCCTGCCTTGGCCATTTTTTAGCCTTTGTTCGTGGGGTTTGCTTTTTTCCCTCCGCTTCACCCTGTCCCCTCTTAGTTCGTGGGTTTGTAGGTCCTACAAACACCTATGTGAGCAAACCATTTCTGTAAGTGCCAGAGCCGGTGGAGCCCTTTGTGTGCTCTCAGACACAGACGCATCCTCGGGCTGGGACTCCTCACCCAGCCAATTTCGGAGTGGCGCTGCCTTCCCTACCATCCCAATGCCAGCGTGCCTGTGGGACGTGGGGAAGCACCTTGCTCCCACTGGCCCGGCCAGCCCTGTGATGGCGATGGCACGTTTCGTTCGCAGGGAGCAAGCAGGATTCAGCCGCGTGCAGGTGAAAAATGTAAATTTGGGGTGCACCGGTGCTTTCCCATGGTAACGGAGTTGAAACCGGACAAGTTTCCATGGTGATTATTACTACGGCAGGATGCACCGTGCACTTCGGGAGAGGCACGGGCGGCGCCAGGCGGAGAGGCCAGCCCCCAGCCAAAGTCTGCCGGCAGCAGCTCGCGGGGCGGAAATTATTTAGCCCTCTGAATAAATGGATCTGCAGTGCCGTTAGTTTGCTGCTTCTTTTTTTTCAGGGGAAGGGGGTGTTAAAATGTTTTTAGGAAATAGGCTGCAAATTTCACCACAGTCACAAATGGAAACCCGCTCTGCCCTTTTTTAATTGCCATTTGCTTGGTTAATATGAAGGGTTGTGCTGTCAAAATAAATTTGAAGCTGCTTAGATTTTTTTTTTTATTCTTCGTGTCTTTTATGACTCAGGTGCCTGGTTCACATGACCGTCTCTATCTAGTTCTGTCGGGGCTTGGTTTGGGTTTGCTCCTTTCTCACCCTGCACACGGCAGTTTTGGAGGTGCTGTATGCAGCATGCAGTGCTCGCCTGCTTGCCTTTAGTGAATCCCCCTGGGATGAAAAAGGGACAAGTATTTTAGGGGAAGCGAGGACCCTTCGCCCACGGTGGAACATTTCTTAGCCACGATATTTTTAGAAATTTTTCTTTTTGGGGCTTTTGTTGAGTTAAAACAGCACGCTGTCGCTCAGATCTGCCATGCGCTGTCATTATGTGAAGCTTTGTTTAAAAATGTGAAACGGACGGCCCGAGTCCTTGTTTCAGGCTGCGTACTGGGGGGTGGGTTTGGCTGCAGGCAGCCCTTGAGGCCTTTTAAATTATCTGTGTTTACAGCTAAATATAAGTTCCTCAAAACTCTTTGTGCAGCACTCAGGGATGTATGCATATCCAGCATCTCTGTATATATACTACACTGTATTATGGAGCCATTAGCCTAAAGCGTGGAAATGTTTAGCGGCTTTTCTTTGGCGATGGGGTCTTTAAAGGCAATTGCAAATATTATTTTAAGGAGGAGATTTATGCGGTGCCTAAAATATGTTTCTGCTTTGCAGGCCAGATGATGTCTGTTTCGATGCTTCTGGCAGCCTGGAGCCGCCGCGGGTCCCGCTGACGGCGATGTAGAGGCGGCGCCGGCAGAGCCCGAGAAGCCCTGCGACATGGAGGAGCTGTACAAGGACGCCCCAAACCTGCCTATGGATGTCACCAGCTCGCCCTCGGCAATGGCCAACAACAAGCTGGAGAACGGGGTGGCCCAGCTGATCACGGCGGAGGCCTGGAACATCAACTCGGCCGACTTGATGAAGAAGGCCCTGTCCCCGCTGGTGACCGTCCCCGCACCCTCCATCCTAACACCGCCGGCCGAGTCTCAGAGCGGGGTGGCCTTGAAGGTGGCGGCCACCGTGCTGCAGCCCATCTGCCTGGGGGACAGCCCCGTCGTCCTGCCCATCCACCTGCAGGTCGCTGGCAGCGCCGCCCCGCAGATGCCAGCCACCAGCGCTGCCACCCCCTACGTCATGACCACCCAGGGCCCCGTCCCGCTGCCCGTCCTCCTGGAGCAGCACGTCTTCCAGCACCTGAACTCGCCCCTGGTGCTGCCCCCGGGGGCTGCCTGCCCCGCCAGCCCCCTGCACACCGGCCTCTTCCCCAGCGCCCCCACCCCTGTTGGGCAGCCCCAGCTGCTGGACCCCAAGCCCTCCGGCCAAGCCCAGGAGCCCGTCCTGCCCCCCGTCTTTCAGACGCCGGGGTTTGCCGCTGTCCTTCAGGACTTGTTTCCCTCACAGGGTGCCCTGGGCTCTACCCCCTGCCAGCCCCCGCCCGACTACGCCGCCCTCCCGCCCCAGGCCTTCAGCTCGCCCCTCTCCCCGCTGGTGCCCCCCGCCACGCTGCTGGTGCCCTACCCCGTCATCGTGCCCCTGCCCGTCCCTGTCCCCATCCCCATCCCCGTCCCCATCCCTGTGCCCCACGGTGCCGAAGCCAAGGCGGCCCCCGACCCACCCAAGCCGCCGCTCTTCACCCCCCACTCCTGCAAGGGGACTCAGACCCCCCTGGAGAAGGAGGAGACGAAGCCCTTCGACCTCCTCCACCCACGGGAGTTTCCCCAGCTGAGCCGCCACACCGTCATCAAGATGGGCGGCGAGAATGAGGCGCTGGACCTCTCCATGAAAGGGCCACCCACGCCCCGGGCCGGCGAGGCTGCCCCGCCACCACCGCCTGAGGACGGGGCCCTGGACCTGTCCCTCGCCTCCTGCCGCAAGCCGGGGGGGCCCCACGGGGAGGTGGCTGGCGCCGGCCCCGCCACCGCCGAGGCTGGTGTTCACCCCGTGCCGGACAAGCTCCCCGGCCCAGCCGCCCCCTTCACCCCTTGCAAGCCCCAGGAGGCGTCGGGCAAGGCGGAGGGCAGGGGGGTGGGCGGCGGGGCAAGCGAGCTGCTGCGGCAGCCGCAGAAGTGGCTGGTGGAGCAGGCCGGCAGGGCGGGCTGTGAGCCCAAGGCCAGCAACAACATCGAGATCGTCAGCACCTCACAGACAGCCAAAGTCATCGTCTCCGTCAAGGACGCCGTGCCCACCATCTTCTGCGGCAAGATCAAGGGCCTGTCGGGGGTCTCCACCAAAAACTTTTCCTTCAAAAGGGACCTGCCCCAGGACTCGGTGCTGCAGTGCTACGACGTGAAGAGCCCGCCTGAGCCCCGGGACAGCGCCGAGGCCCTCAGGAAACCCGTCAAAAACAGGAGCGTAAAGCTAAAGAAAATGAACTCGCCGGAGATACATATTCTTCCAATCAAGAAGCAACGGCTCGCTGCCTTTTTTCCAAGAAAGTAAATTATGGGTTTTTAGAATTTTAAGATTATTATGAGAAGAAGAAGAAGAAGAAGAAGAAGAAAAAATAATAAAAAAGATGCACTTGGTTTTAAACTCATTTAAAACTTTAAACTATCTTTGTAAGTTATTTTTGGGGGAAGGGGGAGAGGATCGGATGTAGAGTCCCTATAAGCTGGGTTGTTGTTTTTTTTCTTTTGGGTTTTTTGTTATCAAATTTTGACTTTTCATGGGAAACTGAATAAAAAGCAACCTATTTTTCAAGCAGATTGCACATTTTGCAGCTTTAATGGAGTAATGGATGAGTCAGAGGGGTAAGAGCTATTTTCACTGCCACAAAGTGCTTTGATGATGTAATTCTTCATAACGGTCGGAATGGAAATTTCAAAATAAATGTTTGTACGTGCTAATTGGTTGCAGCATTTTTTGTCATTTCTGAATTGCTTTCAGTGTACGGAGAAGGTTTGGCAAAAAGTCTGTAAACTGTAAAGCGGCGCAACTGATTTGTGATCAGCCTAAAATGTTAAGAAAAAATAACAGGCTAAGAAAAATTATATTGTCCCACAGCAGTGTCGGAGAGCACGTCGCAACAGCCGCTAACGATGCGCCCAAATGAGCTTCCGGCGGAGCAAGAGCGAGCGAGCGCTACAGCCCAGTGCGCACCTAACACCAGCTTCATTGCAAGAGACCCATAGGAGACCATCTTAAAATACTATGTAATATTAGCAGTCATTTAAAAGAGAAAAGCCTAAAAGTCAGGGGAATTCGGTTGCCAGGGGGCGGGAGGGGAAGGAAAAGTCACATAATTTTTCCCAGCCTGACTACAGATATATGGAAAAGTTGTTTATTAGTTTTCTACATTTCTTTGATGGCTGAAATCAATGCACATGAAAGAGCAGAACTGTGTAACTTTATTACTTGGCAGTGTACAAGCCGCCCACGTCAATGGAGAAATGTGAATGTACAATTAAAATAAAAATTCTGGTAGGTTACAGTTTTGCACTTGTGTATGGAAATGAGCTGGAGATGCCTTATTCTATGTTGGCTTTTTAGTTCACACGGCTCGCTTGTAAAATCCCGTCCCGACGGAAGATCAACCGTGAGAGCAAGAGAACAATTTTTGGTGGCTGCTGCCTTTTTGCAGCTATACCTGTTAAGCAGAAAAACTATTTTTTTATTGTTGCAAATGACACGTTCCCACAGTCTAAATAAAAAGGTCATTGTAAACCCAGCAGCTGGATACCGTCACATGCTAACTGTGCCTTCCTTTACCTAACTGCAGCCAAACTACTTCCAAGACGGCTCTTGGACAGTTTGGGGAAAGTTTTTGCAGTCATTCATGCAATGAGAAGTTGCCCAAAGAAGTGGCTTCAGGGTTAGAAGCCTAGTGCCATCCTTAGACACCGGTGTCATGCCAAAATCTGTTGAAACATTTGATGCCAACAGATACCAATTCACTATTCAGAAAACGCAGCCTCAGTAGGAGGTTAGGAAAGGCATGCTGCTGCTCTTTGACTGCGCTGAAGGATCGCTGCCCTCTTGCTTGATATGAAAATCGGGGACTTTCACAAAAGCGTAGCATCAAATCCTGTCAAACTCTTGCTTTTTAAGTATTTTAAAGCCTTTTATTTTTCCCAAAGCTGGCAGAACTGACAATGTTCAGAAAAGCGTAAGCTGTTGATGGAGTCACTAATATTTAGTCATCTGACTGTATTTTTTTAAATATTCTTTTTCTTAATTGAAAATACTTTGCTACTTTGTTTTGCTCCTTCCAAGAAACTGCTGATGAAATGTGTCATCTTCTGGTTATTGCAGTGCCGAGGCTCAGGATTTCGACATCCCTTGGGACAGTCATCCCAGTTGTCACTGCCCCACTCTGTTTCAGCTAGGCCCGTTCCAGAGTGTCAAAAAACTTCTGAAAATGTCGTTTTCCCCAGGGCCACACCAGATTATTGAAAAAGAAGGTCACAGCATTAGCTGCTGTCATTTTTATTTCGCAGTTGACAGAAGCAAGTTCAAAAGAAGTGTCTGGGATTTTTCTTTTTATTTTTTTTTTTTTTTAAATGTGTGCTTCTCACACTGGTGGTTACATCTGCTGCACCGACCGCCCTGATCCCCGCCACCCTTGTGTGAGTGTCACCCCCCGCCCCGACAGCATCCTCAGCAGGCGGCGGGAGGGTGTCCAGCCGCTGCGCACCCCTCCTGTCGGCCACCGGGCACCTGCGGCAGACGGAGCAGCGCCCGGCGGCGACACTGGCTGCAGCTGCTGAGGTTTTCGGCAATGCCCAGGCTACCTGCCAGCCCGCTCTGCACACAGTGGCCTGGTTTGACTGAACTTAGACCACAAACCCCAGAAACCCTGATGAGAAATTAGGCTAAATCAGCTTTACGCCATTATAAACCCATATCAGCACTTTCAAAACACCTGATGCCTACGGGACACTAATTCAGTTTAAAGCCAACTGGTACCGGTTGTAAAGACCAGACCAGCAGCCATGGGGATGCATCTTCCCCCAGGCCGTTACAAGAGTAACAGCAACCTGCCCCCTCTGAAACAGGGCTGAGGAAAACCAGGCGCCGAACGTCCTAGCATCCCCTCTGCCCTGCCCAGGACTGGTCCCCCTGGCTTTATGGGGCCATCTCCAGAAGGACCAAGCTCCCCAGCACTGCTGGTCACCATGGCTGTCCCCCACAAGGCGACACACCCCACTAGAAATGGATGGGCAGAGCGGACTGGGCTCACCCACCCCATTCCCTGGCTTTTCCATTGCTTAAACTGCAATGGCAGGGGGGATATTCTGAACAGCGCCTTTCTGGGAAGGCTTAGGGCAGCTCCCGCTCCGTCCCCTGCTACCCTTTCATGCAACCCCAGCCTTCAAGGCTGTGCCACGGGAAGAGGAGCCACACACCGGGACCTCTCCTGGTGCTTAACTCTGTTGGGCAAACGACACTAAGTAGGAACCATTTGCCTCCCACCATCCCTCGTGTGTGAAGCAAGAGTCCTACATCGTGTGGGCACGGGGGAGAAGCGGCCACAGAACAAGGTACTTAATTACACCAAGATTGAGCACTTCCACCTCCTCCTCCTCCTCCTCACCTCTAGCAGCAATTACAGATTTTGTATATTGGGCCATTAATTTTCTACAGGGCTACATTTTAACTGCTTCTGAAACTTCTGTACGAGGAGAAGGACGCACAGCGACATTCGTGATATATGGAGCTTCCATTTCTGGTGGCTGTTAATGGAGACATTAATACCTCTTGTGAAGTTGAAGGGAAAGTCATTAAGCCGTAATGGTAGGAGGAAGATGTTTTACAATGATGGGTATATGCAAGGTAGAGAGAGAGAGAGAAGCAGTGCAGACCCTCAAGGGCACCCCTTGTTGGCTCCAAACTTCCTTTGACTTGGACTTTGGGTGTGGGCTTTTATTATGGGGTGGGGTGGGGGGGGGGGGGGTGCGGGGGTGGGTTACCTTCTCTGCTCTCCTCCCACCATCAGGCAGGGGCTTTGCTGGAAGAAGGGAGCAGGGCTGTGCATCTCAGGTGAAGGCCATGGTAAATGGCAGCCTTAGGGGTGGAAGAGCTCAGACACACCAGCCTGGAGCTTTCCTCTGCGGGGTAACTGGTCCCCTTCCCCTACGCTGCCCAAGGCACAGCCCCAGGACCAGGGGTGCACGGCTAAGGCTTTGGCACATGGAGTTACCTGTTAGCAACAGAAATTAATCCAAAAGAAGAATGAGCAGCTTCTCAGCCAGAGAACTTAACCTGGACCAGGCGGTTTTTAGGCTGAGAGAACGGACAAGCAGTCAGGTAAGAAGCAGACAATGACGAGCACAAGGAAAAGGTGGAGAACGGGGAGATGGAAGCAGGCAGTGGAAGCCGAGATAAGAGCTACCTCCAGGCCTGTGAGCATCGCACCTTTAATAAAGTTAGCAAGCAGCCAGCCAGAGAATGAAAAGGAGAAGCAAAGCTGTGGCCCTTGGCCATGAGCAGATGACAGAGAAAAGGAAGGTGTCAGCTTCAAAGACAAGGCTCTGGGGCCACTCGGCTTAGTGAGAAGAAAGGTGAGCGCTGAGCACTGGGAAGGTAACATTTTCTTGGGCTGAAGGCAGCTGAGAAGCGAGGGTGGGGGGAGACCGTACATCAAATCACGCACACGCAGAGCACGCAAGGCGGTGTGGCCTTCCTGCTCCTGCCCTGACACAGCAGGTGATGTGGATGAGCAGCAGCAAACCCAGCCTGGTGGGAAGGGGTGGGGAAGGAGAACAGCAAAGGCATCTGTTTCTGCTTATCACAGGTCTGAAGTAACATGTGTGACCTAGGCTCTCCTACCACCCACGCTCCTATCTGCTGTAAAACTGATATGCCAATATATGTCTCCTGATCAGTGCCAACTTTTCCTTTTTAATGACTTCCACCCATTTTCTGCTCAGCACCCCCAGAGCACTGGGATGATTACACCACCTTGCACATCCCTGCAGAGGTTTGACCCACAGGGGCTCACTGAGCAGCTTCACACTCTTCCTGCATGCAAAAGCTTTCAGGGGAAACTGGCTGGCACAGAAGTGGCCACCAAGTGCTGAAGGGAGCGATTTGGAGAAGTCCGTGCCCCTTCACTTGCACAGAGGCACCTCAGGCCAGTGATCCAACAACAATAAGCAACTCGTTAGCAGTCCTCATGAAGAACCTTGGACAATGAAAATAGCATAAAACAACATTGCATAATATCCTGGTGCCAGATGTTTTAGTTTCTTTTTGTGCTCAAGTTTATAAAAACATGCTGAAGGGCTCAGCCAAAGACCTTGGTTTTTTCTCTGGCTGAGATAGGTTCCTGCCTTCCCGAATGCAGCCAGTCTGCCACCACGACATTAATGATGTTAATTCGTGCAATTTGGTTTTTTCACTCACCTTTCACTTTTTTTCCAATGCTTCCCCTTCCTCTTACTTAAAGTTGCATTTCTCTTACACTATACCACATTCTCTTAATGCTGAAGTTTGCAATTCAGAGTACTCTGGGGCAGTCCTACACACACAAGCAAATCCCCTAATTTGAGTGCGGAAAACATATTTTCCACAGTTGTTAAAATCCTAGTATCGCAGCCCTCCTAGGAAAATCCATTCTGTTGTTGAACCATCTGAAACATTTCTTCATGTTTGGGGAGAAAAATTACTAATCGCTAAAATATTTAGCGCTGCTTTGTGCCCATATACCCCAAGCTCTCCTAGAATAATAGCATAATATCCTGATACTGAAATTATTAGGATATTTTCAAACTAAGAGGGGAAAATTGAAAGAGCAAACGGCAGGGTACAATCTAGTAAAAAATCTGGAAAGGAGCACTCTTTCCCAGGTGAAACATTAGTTTCACCATTAAGAAGTGCATGTTTCCAGTGAAGTGCTGGTAACAGACACATTGCATCCCCGCGCCAGCCTGTGCCCGGCCCCCCTTGCTCCTGGGATTACTAATGTTCCTTAGCCCACAGCTGTCTCAAAACAGTCACATTTTCTGCATTGTTTCAATATCATCCTTCCCACCACATCCTCGTCAATGGAGTTCCCATCCTTCTTTGCTTAATAACCGAAGATGGGCAATGTTTTATCCTAGTCTGGCACCCCGCAGACCAAGGGTGCGTCACTGTGACACAAAACAAGGAGGTCCTTTCTGGAGGTTACCTACTGCAAGAAAACTCCTAAAAGTCCCATCAGTAAGCATGGGAAAGCTATTAATTTTTGAGGCTTCTGATACACAAGTAATTTGTTTATTGGGGGGAAAAAAAAACCCCCTACCTGCATTCACAGTTATAAAGGTATTGAGTAGATTTTTCATTCTTTAAGTAAATGGTTCAAAGTAAGCACCTTGAAAGCTTGGTCCATAGAGCACGGTCCAGCAGAAGAGAGCGCATGTCTGCCCTTCAGAGACCCTCCATAGCTCAACCATGATAGCACAAAGCCACCACGCTCCATCTTAAAGCCTGATGATGCATATGCCACACTTGCCTAGCACCACCCGTGTTTGTGTACAGGGGGGTCAGAGTGGCATTAAAAAAGACCAACAGAATATTCAAATGCTGGTCGTCCACCTTTCGCCACTTTAAACAAGAGATACGCAACAGCGCTCTAACTGTGCAACAATGAGGATCTAAGAGAGCAGAAATACTCTCTAAGGATAGACTTTTTGAGCTAGATATTCTGGACATCTCAACTATCAAGCGAGATCCCTTGTGTGGCAGACCAGGGGATGTGGCCAGCATTTCTTGGTCAGTACAATGTGCACCTGAACATCTCCTTCTGAACGCCAACTAGGTCTTTCAACGAAGGACTCAAGTAAGGGGATTGTTCCATCTTACTTGCAACAAACAGCACTTTAGGTGGGGCATTAACCCGCGCGCTAAAGTTAAGTGAGATGGGTATCGAGGCTCCCATGATAGATACTGGAAATCTAGTCAATAAAACCAATAGTGTCAAGAGCACTATTCATCTCTTTGTAAAGCAGATGTTGGTATCTTGTTAGATCACTCATACCCTCAACTCAGTCAGCTAGACTTCCATAAACTATAATGACAGAGAGTCTAGACAATTATGATATAAAGACATGAAGTTATATGAAATTAAACCCAATCCTATATTCCTAGGTTTTGGCTCTTCTATTGGTCTGGCTTTAAAAGAAATCACATCAAGAGGGAGTTGGTAGCAGCAGCTCATTCACTTAGGAAGAAACAATTTAAGGACAGAGAGAGGATGCCCCAAGAATTGGACAGGGAACTACAAAGACTCTATCCATGTTTTCAGATGATATCACGTCAAGATAAAATACTTCACATCCCTAACATGGCTCAAAATGTTCATCTCTAACTTTCCTCTTTAAAATCCCAGTTCAATGCAAAGAAAGACACTAGTTATGACTCAACAGGCAGTGCATCCAGATCTGAAACAGTTTAAGTTAGTATATTCACCTGGTTTTCTCTTTTCCGATTTTCCATTACTTCATTCTTCATATATTTTCCTTCCCGTGTTTATTGCACGCAAACCCTATCACTCATCTCAGGCTTCCATTTCTGTTTTCTTTCAAAACATTTAAACTTTCCCCAACCTGTTCATTTCCTGTAGCCAAACACCACCCAGGCAAAGACAGTTTACAATTAATACACTGTGGTGAATGCAAAGATGTATGAAAGCAATATGGCCCCTTTGGCTGAGCTGGTCCCTTGAAAATAAACAAACTACTGACAGCATTCAGTTAAAAAAAAACACCCCACAACAAACCAACAAAAACCCCCAAAACTAAAACCAACCAACCAAAAAAACCCTCCCAACCCCCCACCACTGCCCACTGATCCTAATATGCAATAAGTCCCAAGTACATTATGATGACCCATCTAGTACCTCACCCTAAAGCACAAGCATGAACCAAGGGTAGACTAAAACTGAGTATTTGTTTATTAATTTCTCCCTCCCTGCTATTTTGTTCATGCGAGCACAGGGACTTAAAAAAAGACAGAGACAGACAGAAAAGCACTTTGTAGACCACACCTTGAGTAACATTGCCCAGGTAAGAGGCATCTGTTCATAACAGAGTACCACCAACATTCCCAGGCAAGGAGAGAAATCAGTAGCAAGTTAGTACACACATCAGAGATCAAGCAAGCAAGCTGCAGAGTCCTTTTCTTATTTTTCAAAACACACAGCAGTAAGAAGCACATGCAAAGATCCTCCCTCAAAACAGAGGGTCTCCAATAAGAGGAAGACCTGCTTGGCAGCACTGGTTTGGAGAGATGGAAGTTGAGGAAAGAAGAGTTCAGACCTGTTTGAAAACCCCCACTCTTAGGGATCTGGACAGCATTAGCACAATTGCTTGGGGAAATAGAGTGCCTCCATAAGTACTGAAAAATACCTAAAAATGAGAAAGGGAGAAACCTATGGCCTCTTGCAATTGAACACCAGAATTTCTAAGGTGCACCACGATTCATTAAGATTTTTCCCAGTGCCTTGCCAATTGCCTCAGCTTCCACCTGGGAGGGTAGATGAGTCTGTCTTTCCAGTTCTCGACCTCAGTGCTGAGACTGCCAACACGGGGTAATGGCAATTATCATGGTGGTTTTGTGGTGTATTCATTTCCTTCCAGCTGTCATAACTAGAAAGGAACCATTGGCAGAGAGGGTTTCTGCCAGCTTCAAGCTGTACATCTGTTCGCATTTGTCTGTTCACACAACATGGGATGCAATCTCCCTTTTCTCTTGTACTGGCATCTGTTTGCTTGTACTGTTCACCCTGGAAGGGCTTTGATTTCGGAGGCTGAAAAGTGAATCTCTGTGGATGAAAATGTCTTCATGTATTTTAAAAAGAAAAGAAGTAGAGGCATGCAGCCTTCGCTATCAGCACTACACAGTTCCCCTGCAGATAATGAAAACTGAAATAAAACTAGCAGTGGTCCATAAAGCTACGAGGAGGAACAGCTCATGCAGGACTCCTCAGCTTGTACAGCAGGACTGGGAGATTCTGGCACTGGTGGAAGTTAATTCTGATTCAAATGGGACAAATTACAGCTAATCAAAATGATCTGCCAGGACAGGGATGGATGATTCATGTAAGTGAGAGATTTAAAAGCCTATTGGACCACTGTAATGACATATTTTAAGTACACATAGGACTCCCCTCATCTACACAGTCACAGTAGTAAGAATTTATTTAGGACAAACCGTCAGAGGAGAAAGTTTTAAGATATATGTGTTTTGCTACTTTAAAAAAAAACCCCAATCTCTGAAGTCCTCACTGTAAAAAAAAAAATGATAAAACGTCTCATAGTTGCAGACTCAAAACACAGTGAGTTTACAACAGACTCTTCAGATTTTAAGATAAAGTCTCAAAATAGCTCTGCGTGACCTTTGAAACAACAGGAGCACTGACAGTTGGGGAACAAGATCCCAGGATTACGGGCTAGTTAGTAAGCTTTACAGAGCAAAAGATTATAATCAAGGCTGGAGAAAAAAGCAGCAACCATTTCACCACAGAAATGGATATGAAATCACCTTCTGCCTCCCTGCATCACTCTTAGGCACTTCCAGATGAGCACTTTTTACTCACTCCAATAGTTTTACATGTAATAAAAAAAGAGAAGAGGAATATATGACCTTTGAAATTGATCTCAAGGGGGTCTCTTTTTTTTTTTTTTCTTTAAACCAAGCCAGCCTAACTCTACGTAGCTTCAACTCGGCAGGAACAGCAGCAGAAAGATGAAGATGCCTGTAAATTTTAGAACAGGTTCACACATCTAATGTCAGAATTAAATGCTCATTTTACTCTATTATGTCTATTATGTAACTAGCTAGCCAATTGAAGACAAAATACTGCTATCCACTTTTAAAATGTGTTTAGTAACATGATACGGCATTAAAATAGGCTATACTCTATAGGTGACAAAAGGAAGACTGGGGAAAATGTGGGCCCACTGCTGAACGAGATGGGGGACCTCATTATACAAGACATGGAAAAGGCTGAAGTACTGAATGTCTGCTTTGCCTTAGCCTTTACTAGCAAGACCAGCCTTCAGGAATCCCAGGTCCCAGAGACCAGGGGGAAAGGCTGGAGCAAGAAAGATGGACCCTTGGTGGAAAAGGATCAGGTCAGGAAATACTTAAGCAAACTGGACATACATTAAGTCTAAGGGGCCTGATGGGATGCACCCACGAGTGCTGAGGGAGCTGGCTGATGTCATTGTGGGGCCACTCTTGATAAACTTTGATCGATCATGGCAAATAGGAGAAGTGCCTGAGGACCGGATGAAAGCAGATGTCACTCCTATCTTGAAGAAGGGCAAGGAGGAGGACCCAGGGAACTACAGGCCAGACAGCCACACCTCAATCTCTGGGAAGGTGATGGAGCACCTAATGCTGGAAACCATTTTCAGGCACATAAACAAGATGATCATCAAGCATAGTCAGGATGGCTTCACCAAGGGTAAGTCATGCTTGATGAACTTGATACAATTCCAAGATGAAATGACTGGCCTGTCAGATGAGGAAAGAGCAGTGGATATTGTCTACCTGGACTTGAGGAAGGCCTTCAACACTGTCTCCCGTAAGATCCTCACAGACAAGCTGTTGATGTACGGGCTGGATGAGCAGACAGTGAGATCCATAGGAAACTGGCCGAATGGCTGGGCTCAGAGGATGATGATCAGTGGCACGAAGTCTAGTTGGAGGCCAGTGGTGTACCCTAGGGGTCAATACTGGGTCCAGTTCTGTTTAATATCTTCATTAATGATCTGGATGATGGGGCAGAATGTACCCTCAGCAAGCTTGCTTATGACCAGCAGGAGTTGCTGATACACCAGAGGGTTGTGCTGCCAGCCACAGCGACCTCGACAGGTAGGAGAAATGGGTGGACAGGAACCTCATGAAGTTCAACAAGAGGAAGTGCAAAGTCCTGCACCTGGGTACAACTCCAGTCACCAGTATGTGCTGGCGGTCAACTAGCTGGAAAGCACCTGGGCAGAAAAGGAGCAGGGATGTCCTGCTGGGATGTCCTGGTGGGCACCAAGTTGACCGTGAGCCAGCAATAGGCCCTTACCACAGAGAATGATGCCCTGGGCTGCATGAGTAGGAGTGCTGCCAGCAGGTCGAGGGAGGTGATCCTTCCTCTCCCCTCAGCACTGCTGAGGCCACACCTGGAGTGCTGGGTCCAGCTCTGGGCTCCCCAGTACAGCACAGACATGGACATACTGGAGAGGGTCCAGCAACGGGCTGTGAAGGTGATGAAGAGACTTGAACATCCTCTCCTATGAGGAAAGGTTGAGAAAGTTGGGACTGTTCAGCCTGGAGGAGAGAAGGCTCAAGGACAATCTCATAGATATTCCTGAGTGGAGGGTGCAAAGAGGATGGAGCCAGGCTTGGTGCAGTGGCAGGACCAGAGGCAATGGGCACAAACTGAAACACAGGAGGTTCCCTCTGAACATGAGGAAACACTTCTTCACTGTGAGAGCGATTGAGCCCTGGCACAAGCTGTCTAGGGAGGTTGTGGAGTCTCCATCCTTGGAGATATTCAAAAGCCATCTGGCCATGGTCCAGGGCAAGTGGCTGTAGGTGGCTCTGCTTGAGCAGAGGGGTTGGAACAGATGATCTCCAGAGGTTCTTTTCAACCTCAACTAGTCCTTGATTCTGTGATACACTCCTCAACTCTTACTTAGAGCAGGAGAGATACAAGACAAACCTAGAAACACAAAATAGCTGTAGATACAAAACCTGCAATATTTAATTTGAAAACCCTCATGTCTATGCTGAGCAGTATTTTTGGTTTTCCCTGCAGCATTGCTTCCTATACAGCTTTCTATACACTCATTACTTCCAGTTACTATTTTACACCTATTATAGAAAAAGCTTTTAAAAATTATATAGTTCAGAGTAATTGGTATAGAGAATGATGCATAAAAGTTTCATAAGTGATCTAGTCAAAAAAACCAAGCAGACTTAAGATAATCTTTGCTAATGCAGAACAGAAAAAAACCCAAAAAAACCAGTCAGCTCAAACTGGAAACAGAATAGATAAATAGTATAACTGAAATGATCTTAAAATAGTGACTACCAGCCTCTGCTTCAAGTTGGCTGGATGCAGGCTGCTCCAACTCCTTGGTTCTGGATGTCAGGCCATTTAAATTAAAAATTATTTACATTATAGTTTCACATATATACACATATGAATAGACTTCCATTAGTTACTCATTATTTAAATGAAAACATGACCCTAAGTTAGCCCACTGGAATAATACATGAATAGGAAAAGGTGACTGGAGCCCTCCGAGTTAAGCAGGAAGATAAACTTTTAATTCAACAGTGTACCCATGTTTTAATTCTCTGAATTTTACCTCCAATTAAACATCTCCAGATGAACATCTTTGCCCCTGTGTCTACCACCTGAAGTAAACAATGGTGTGCCTTTATTAAAAGCAACAAGAAAGGGGGAGGTGCTCCACCCTTTGAGCCAACATTTATAGCATGGTGTTGCTGTCTTTCACTGTCATTCTTAAGAGAGTCCTGCAATATGTATACAGCCACAACAAATTTGTTGGAAGTGCAGTCATGTCAACTGCAACATGCAATCGCCCTGCTGTACAGCAATCCTCGATTTCAAACCTGCATAGGTCTTCTGCAACAAGAATTGTGAGAGCTGCTAGTCCTCCCAGGCAGTAGCGTTTTAATTTCAAATAGAAGAGATCTTAAGATGTACTGAGGAGTTATGGCACTGTCTTGCAAGATGACTGAAAGACACAGAACCAGATAAGCAGATGAATCCCTGCTGATAGAAAAGCAACTCAGTGAAACAAAGAGAATAAATCATGTTGTCTTCTATATCAAATATGCACCAAAAAGATACTCAGTACCTTTTGAAAGAGATCAGATGCAAAATGCCTCTGGACTATTGCTACTACCCACTTCCAAGTGCCGTAACTTGCCTGCGAAGGATTTGTGGTTACTGTTAAGCCAATTGAAGTTACTTCTCAAGCTCAGGCTGATCACTGTGAACAGCCACCAGAACAACAGACTTCTGTATCATAGAACTAAAAAAGCATGAAGTATTTGAAGTTCAAACCCATTGCCATTAACTGCTTTGATTTAAAATACTTCAGGTCTTCATCTGAACACAGAACAAACAGTTTTTAGCAGTCTCTTCCCCTCAGTGGTTATATGAGAACTCTGTAAGCTGTAAGTGGCAAAATACTACATGCAAAACTAAATAGTTGAATATATTCCTAAGTTGTTATTTTGAAAGCATAGACCGATCCAAGTTCAAACATTAATTGCTTCAGATAAATAACATTAAAATTATTTTACCCTTTTGATTAAAGCTTCCTTACGTCAGATGTTTACATGAACAGTCAAGAACTGACGAATGCCAGATAAGATAACTACCCTTGCCTACGCAGACAGCACTCACACATATACACAACGTCAAACAAAACGGACAGTTACAACAATGAACAAACTATTTTATTTTTGTTAATAGATAAGAACATCCCATTGAAAATAAAGAACAGAAAATATATTCTGCTACAACACTTTGAACGCTTGAATCCCACGCTATAGCACACAGTGAAATTCTGGTACTGCAACATCACAGTAATCCCTGTGCATATGGGTGCACAGAAAGCCTTGAACAAATATTTATACCCATAATAGTGCCATGTACAAAAATGTCATTCCATAAAGCCCAAAAAGAAAATTTAAACATCTTTGTTTTTCTTATGCCAATGGCAACGTAAAAAATTAAAACTGTTTTCAGTCAATTACTTCCACTTAAATCGTATGAGACATTTTTACGCTAAAGAACTCTGAAATTCAGCATAATAAAGTGTGGAAGAAGTAAGGTATAAACAATATACTGAACGTGTGGGGCATGATGTTTTCCTCAATATATAACTAACTTTCATATGGTTACACCAACAATCAAGTCAGTATTTTCCTAACACAAAGAGAAAATACTCTGTTTCTCCAATCAATGCTCTGACCTTTTCTTCCTATAAAGAGCATGCTTGTATTATTCATCTAAGCATACATGCACCACAAAAGATATGCAAAACAAATCAATATAGATAACCTTTAGTGTCAAATGTCTAATGATGTAATAATAAAAACAATTCTCAAAGTCCCAATGACTTGCTAAATTAAAATTGCATTGCCGTCATTTAAGCTAACAAAATACTTGAACACTTGTGGGCCACAAAATTTATTATTTGCAGCAGTGTCTCTGCTGAAACCTGAGAAATATCAGACTATTGGTAAAGCAAGGCATTTTCAGAAAAGGAATTTGTAAAAAATACATTTATACTATATGCTTTCATATAAAAAGGCAGTAAGAAATATAATAAAACCTACCATTTTAGGACTACACCTTCCCTAGCAAATAGTTTTTATCACTTGCACTATTACATACAGTACATTCAGTTTCCTACACAGAAAGTATATTTTCTTGTCCCTGATGTATATTACAATTGGCAGTGACAACAAACTGCTTTATTACCACCACTCATTCTTGCAGCTTATACAAACAGCACCAATTTTACCCAAAAAAGGCTTATCGGTTACATAGTAGCACTTCCTTATAGGAAATACAAGCCCAAAACATCAGAACCAAATGTGTCCTTCCAGAAATACACCAGAATATATGGCTCAGAGTTAAGGGATGAATAACTAAGAGTATTGCATAGTACAGGGATCTCACCTGTATGAATAAACCCACTCTTCGATTGTTTGTCACCTTCTGACTCCAAGAATGAACAACAAATTAAACAGGTGCTAATGAATATGAAAGTAGTACACAACTAAATTTACTGGTAAAAAACCAACAAGAAATTGTACAGTTCTCTCTGGCACAGTGCAAAGTACACATTAAAAAACTGAATACATATGTACAGTGTGTATGTATATTTTTATACATATAGTATGTATTTCCCCGAAACATACACGTGTATATATAAAAAGCATGAACACACATATCCATGCCAAACTTAGCAAAAAGATGGAATGTTTAAAATGTGGATGCATTGTTCCAGCTAGATCAGTCTGTCCCAGAAATGGCTGTTTATACAGCCAATATGCCCTTCCATGAAACAGAAATATTTATTGCCTGCACAAATTGACAATATACCGTACATTTGTCCTCATAATTTACCAAAGGACTGATAATCACACTTTATAAAAGCTTATATTTGTATTAAGCCCTCTCCTCCATAACCCTTCCCTCCCCACACCTCCATCCCCCATGACCAATTCATACAGCTATTCCCTTTATGGAAATCCAGGAAGAATAATCTAGAATAATATACTAGAGTATTACTCTGCTGGAGGACCAGACAGTATTCACTACAGAGATGAGATCTTCTATTTTAATTTTTTCTTGCAAAATAAAAGTTTAGAGCCACCCCTGTAAAAATTATTAACACCTGATGCTGGTTTGTTTTATTATTTTCCTTTGGGATTCAGCTGTTTTGGTTCTGAATATGAACACGTTGGCTGAAGCACTTTCATGATTCGGAGAGCACTGTTACCCGACCCGCCTGCCCCCAGTATTATCAACTGTCCTTCCCTGCAAACTTTCTGAAACAGTTTGCAAAATACTAGAATGTAATACACATTTTCCCCCCTGCCTCTTTATCCTGAATGTCTTTTTTACATTTTGAGAGCACTTTCAAAAATAAAGAAGATCTATATCAGCAAAATAGTTTCAAATAAAGGCGATGGCTGTGAACCTGAGAGCTTAGTGTGATATGAACACACATATTTGCAGTATCCCCACTGGCTAGTACTTTCCTTGTTTAAGTCTCTCAATGTGGTAGCACAACTTTAGGGCTGGCCCCAGCTTCAGTCCCATGTATTTCATTATCATATCACTCCTCAGTAAGAGTAGTGCCTTCCCATCAATTTCCTGCAGAAGGGAGAGAATAAACACAACAACATACAACTACTTTAACAGGCTGCATGGTAAAACTGGAAAGTACATTAAATTTGTTTATACTTTAGTAAAAATTTATCTACTACATATAAAACAGTAACTTAGCATAACATGGTATTTACAGATGGCCACCGAAACCGAATTTATTTTACTATTTTTTAATGTATGATTAAGGTATTTAAGATGCTAAAGAAAATTATACTAAGTAAAAGAAACTGACCAAACAGCCCTCAAAATTAGGTACCAGCTGGGAAAAAAAGTGAATGGGTCAAGGGAAAAAAAAAGAAGCTGCAAAGGAAGGTCTGTGCAGTTAGAGATTAAATGATCCAAGCACTGAGGTCTTGCACTGAACCTTGAACACAGCTGTGGGAGGATTCTGGCATGCGCATGCAAACAGTCACACGGAGGAAGGGGTTACAGACCATCTAAATCTGTGAAATAAGACAGATCTATGTCCAGGTTAAATGAGACAGATTGTTAGTATCAAGACCAAGGACAACTTAGTCAGATTTCAACTGCCTGGTTGAGAAGCTGCTGAGAAGTGACAGTCCTAAGCTCTTAGTAGCATTACATACTGTAGGCAGGCAATTAGTTCCTTAAAACACCATAAAGAAAACCACTCTGTCTTATTTTTTTTAAGCATAAACCTGACAAAACAAGTGACATTTAGTCTTATTATACAATTAAAAACAAAACATAAGACAGGAAGCTCCATTAAAAGTTGTTTTGAGTTTTCCCTCCAATCCAGCTGACTCTGAGATTTAACTGTTAGTAGGAGCTGATGCAGAACAAGGGTGAAATACTACTAAGGAGAAAGCCAACCTCTTTTTGGAGGACCATATATACAATGAAATAAGAGAGCAGCTCTTTGCTGAGCAACCTGCCATAGAAAAGCACGGCAAGAAGGAAGAGGGGAGACCAAAAACAGCACAGAGAAACTGACACAGTTTATCTCTCTAAATACAACATCTAGTTAGATCTTATGAAACTCTACACATGGTTTTTCAAAACAGATGAATTCAACATTCCAATTGATTCTCTGAAATTTAGTATTAATGAGCAAGTGTAAAGCTAATGAGGCATAACAGCATCTCTGCTTCAGGATAATCAGTCTCCAAAACAGACTGTCTTAGAGAGGTGCCATCTATGTACAGTATGGGGCATTTGGCCTACATGAGAATGCCATCTTCTCTAGGGGTACCAGGGATGACGGGAGTACCATGGATGTTGGCCACTAGAACTTGGATACTTCCAGTATTGGCATTACTCCACATAAGCTGCAAAGCAGTGGGTATTAGTCTAACAAGACTGGAACACAGAGAAAATATACTGCAGGAGTAGTTTCAGGTGGAAAAATAATTTTCAGCCTCCCTCTAATATACGAGTAGAGTCTATTCTACCTTCAATTGCAAATAGAGTGACAGACATGAAAGCTGTATCTTAAGAGATTAACGTGACACACAATCTACTAGAACAGAATGAATATGCATCATACATGTCTCCTAAAGAGTTCGGCATGTGGAGCTAGTGCCTGTGGATCAGCTTCTTTCACAAAACGCATTACTTCCTCTATTGACCAGGTGGAAGGATCCTTATTCAATATTCTTGAAGGCTCCCTCTTTAGTGAATTCAGATCTGGTCCAGTTGTGGAACTTGCAGCTTTTAGTATAAAAATATTTTGAAAGGAAGAAGTTTCACTAGTCTATACAGGGATAAGACATTTCATATTACATAAGACATTCCTAATATTAACATGCAGCTTTTATTATGCATTCTTTGCAATATATTAAAATCAAAGAAGTTTCATTTTCCTCCAAATAATATTGAACTGTTCCATTTGTCTTTAAATGCCTTATATAACTGCAAATGTTTACAGCAGCATAAACATTAGCACTATGACATAACTAGAGGGATTAGTTCAACCTCTACTTGGCTCCCAGGTCCCAAGATAACATTAATTGGGGAATGTGGCAAAGGCAAGTTAAGCTATTCAGACAGCAGCAGGGACAGGAGGAAACCATATCCCCATATTTCAGCAACACGGTAATAGTTGGTAAGATGCTCAGGAAGTGAACTGCATGTAACTAGGCCTCCTCGGTCTGGCAGAGTCCATAACAGCAGTGAGAGGAAGGTGCAGCAGGCAAGAATCCCCCTGGCTTGCACCACAGTATTAGTTCTAACAGGCTTAAGTTCTGCATTTACAGTTATGTTAGCAAGCCTGACATGCTCAGCAACAGCACAACATTTCACTCCATATGCAAGCTTTTTTATGGCAAAGAACTCCTTTATTTATAATTCTCAGAATTTGTACGTTAATAAAAGCAGTTATACACTTTGGAAAGTTTCGTTATATAGCATACCTTCAATCCGCCTCTGTATTCGATTCCTACTAACTTCATAGTACCCGCTGCTCCCAGCAGAGCTCAAGGACAGCCTGCGCAGGACTGGGGCTGAATTTGAGGTAGCAGTCACTAGCTGAAGGGAATTTCTGTAATATGCTGCACTCCCTGAAGTACAATATTCCGTGGAATTTCGACGGGTCAGGCTTGAAGGATTTACAGAACTAAGTGCAGAATCCATAGAGTCTTCAGAAAATCTGTGTTCTTTGGGAGTGCTGTTTTCTTCCATAGGTAATGTTTCTGCTACACAAAATGCAAGAATCAGTACGTTCAAAGTGATGGACATTACACCTTTGTTATTTAACTCCTTGCTATGCTTTCTTTTTCAGATACGGACAGATTGTAAACCTGTTAACAAACCTCCTGTGAGGCAATCGCTGCTGCTGAATGTTTGCCCCTTTTCCTCAAGTAATCATGGGGCTCTTACTCTATTTTTAAAACATTTTTTGTGGCAAAAGATTTAATGCGTCAAGTTTGAGACAGTCTTCCATAAATCATTTCAGTTGTATTTGCTAAATACTATGAACAGGGAAGTGACAGAAGAAATTTTTTCAGGTAAAAATGGCTGGTTTTAATACTGATACACCAAGCAATCTTAGTCAAGCATTTTCATTATGTTTTTTTAAACATGTTCTCAAAAAGCTAACCATTAAAGGTGTGTTATATTTATCTTGCAAGAAATTTTTAATAGAAATAAAAACTCATGTTAACTAACAATTGTTTAATTTGTTCTAAACAGCAGAGGGAGTCACTAACTTCATAAACAAAAAAAGTGGATAATTATCATCTCTAAATCTCAATTCATGACACAGTTCAGACACACAGGCCATCATTAAAAATCGAACAGATTACAGACAAAGCCACAGAAGGCTGTGAGTGCCAGGTACGGCACACCAACAGAACATGTTTTGACCACAATGCTGTATCTACATACCTTTAGTTCTTTGCACAGGGCAGAGTCTATGAGCACTGACTCTGGAAAGCTAAAAATACATGTAAATTACTAAACCCACTGAGCAAGTTAAAAAAAATATCAGGTCCCAGGAAGGGATTATAACAATATTCCCCTTTTTAGTTCTTATCACTTATCAGCTAATTCTACTCTCCAAAACACAAACAACACCTGAGGAAGACTCCTGAATTTTTAGAGCCTGTCAATACTGTTTCTAAGCCAGATGAGCAGAGTTCAGCAGGTCCCTTTCCCTGTGCCATGAGACAGGAGCCAGGTTTGCTCGATTACTTGAAATTCCACTCTCAGTCAACTGAATTCAGCTCTGATTGGGAGAAACATGCTATGTTTCAATGAGAACACCACTCCATTCTCTAGTAATCACACATATTCTCCTCTATTTGCATCAGGCCAATATCTAGCCCGAGAAAGAAGTTGGAGGCATGATGTACAAATCTGTATGAAACAAATGCTGCTTTGGCAGGAGAGTTAAGAGCTGGAAAATATAGCTAACAGGTTCACAGAAGTGTAAACCCCACACTACCATCTTGAAAATTACCCCAGTGAAGTTATAAAACATATGCTAGTGAAGCAGCATATTCTTTGAGATAAGAATTGGTATGTTCTGCGAAACAAGTTCCTGAAATAAGCTTTTTACTACCCTTCTTTGTGACAACTTTCAAGAATTTCTTGAGCAAATAATCAATTAAAACTAAAGGAAGAGAATTTTCCTAAAAAAAAACAGTGAGCTTCTCAAGCATGTTTTCAACTTGCTTCATGAGGTCTTCGGTTCTCTGCTGGAACATGTTTAAAAGTGGAGTGCAGTGAAGAACTGTTAAGTGTATTTTGGTCTTCAAGACAGCGTAATCCTGAAAGGGAACAAAGGCACTCAAAGCCAACTCCCTACTTACTGAATTTGGTAAGAAGATCTGCAAGATGATGTATCATCTTTTACTAAACTTGCTAGTCATGGAATAAAGCAGCTTTTATGGACACAAGCCCTTGTCTTTCACATATACAACCCTCAAAACAACCACTGCAAAACTTTCTAGTTTGTTAGATTTAATTCACAAAAGCAAAGAAGCAGCTACTGAGGTTTTCAAAGAAAACAAACAAACAAGAAAACTAACTTCTTTACATTTGTCAGCTTGAAGTAGTTGCAGCAACTTACCAAAATGAAAAACAAAAGCCATCATTCTATAGAATTTCAGAGAGACTTTAAGAGATGTAAGTCAATGATACACACTATAAAATTAAAGGGTAGCCAACCAAGAGAAAATTAGAACTGTAGAGAATGAAACCACTAACAGAAATCTCAGTCCAAGACCAAAAGGCAGAGATGATATTTTAAATAGTTACAACAAAGCTATATGAAGGAGCCAAAGGTTTAACTGACTGAACCTATAGATTCAGATTTCAGAAATCTTGAAAGGTAGGATGAAACAATGGAGACAATACTTCCCAGCAGAAAGTTTCAACTAGACTATTTAAGCATATATCAGCCAACTCCATGTAATGTCTTAAGAAAAAAACCTTTTTGTAGTTATAGAAAACAAGGAGAGGTCCCAAACACAGTTTTTTTAAAAAGTAATTGCTTTACATAATCCTTGTCAAGATTTCTGAAGACACAAAGATTTTTAAAATTGACTGTATTACAAAAGAATTTAATTGTATTTATTCCAATTATATCCCAGATTTCTCTCTGATGTTTTATATCCTAAAGTAAACAATAGTAAATAGGACTGGGAAAGATCAACTCTGCTTTTTTTTCCCCAAGATAGCAGCACTTGAATTTATCTTACTGTAAATTCTCAATTCACATACACAAGGTGGAAAAGCTGGCATATTTCCCAAGGCCATCATCTTTTAGAGAAGGTGTTTCTGTTCAGCAACTATAGTGTCTGATCCACTTCCCTTTCCATCCATCTAGCTTCTCTACAAACAAAATGCAGCTGCAATCCTGTCGAAAAAGTGGTCAACTGGTATGACAGCTGATTCAAAACTGGCAACTAGCAAATGGAGCTTTGCAATCCATGGAGCAACGAATGACACACTTCTAGTTTGACATTTTGAGCAATTGTGAGTAACAGTGGTATGGAAAGGGATGGGAGGTTCCACTGCAGAATGCCTGATCTCGGGGTAGATTAATAAAATGCCAATAAAAGGCCTTAAGTTTCAAATGTAAGGATGACAGACTGCTTAAACACTGAATGCCTTAGCAGGAATTGGACATTTTGTTTTCTTGAAGCTCCTCTGGGAATTAGAAGTCAGTTGTTCTGCCTCATACATAACGGGAATGATGTAATCGGCCACAGTAGTAAGAACACTCTGTTTTCAGGGGGAGGGAGACTGAGTTATTCCCCACCTCCCGTTCTTTATCTTTTGTAACTTCAAGAAGAAACTGTTAGTGAGCAGGAAAGACAGCAAAATCTGCAAAACATATCCCTGAGCAGATCAGAAGGAAAACGAGCTGTTTGAAAGACCCTTTCCCACAATTATTCCATTTTGCCTTCAAATGATATTTCAAAACAACTATTTCAAGGCAACTATGTCTCAATGGAACCAGAACTTTTTGGGCGCAGATCTTTCTTGCTAACCAACCCATGACTGACCGCTATAAAATTACCTCCAGATTTTCAACAGAGGACATTGCCCTAATGGGAAACACACAACACTAGAGAACACTTTGCCTCTTGAAATGCACAGACTACAAATTCAAACCTCTGAAACCATGGCAAAACACTGATTTTAATTATTTTATATCCCAGTAACTGCAATTTATAATGAACTATTGATCTTAAAATGTATTTTAAGGAGTACACTGACTTCATCTGTAAAAGGGATCCATTAGCAAACAAGGATTAAAAAGCAGTATGTGCATGCATGTTTACTTTGAGGAAGATTTCTTAAAAGATAATGCAGATCTACTCAAACATTTGTTTTGCTCCATCTG
This sequence comes from Gavia stellata, assembly GCF_030936135.1. Taxonomy (NCBI): domain Eukaryota; kingdom Metazoa; phylum Chordata; class Aves; order Gaviiformes; family Gaviidae; genus Gavia; species Gavia stellata. Next base: position 85,609,088 of record NC_082594.1, read on the forward strand.
AAACAACTTCATTTGAGTACAATTAAGTGCTCTACACTTACTAAGTTACCTACCAAAAATATCTGACTTAGGTGTGCAATGTATCTGTGGAATTAAGCCAGTACTTCTTTTGGGAAGACACAGAAATCAATAATCAATGCAGAACTGTATTTCCTGCTGCTGTTATTACATACAAAGAAGTGAATATGCTACATATATATAAAGTAATATGTACCATTTTAAATAAGCTATCATTTTGAACATTTTAATTTGATAACCTTTTCTGCTTTAACTGTAGTCCTATGACTTTCTAATCTGCACAGAAAAAGAAACTATTCTGCCCCCACTGATGCTAACAGACACAAAACGACCCCAGGATCTCCAAAAAGAAGGAAAAAAAATAATATGAAGGAAGAAATAACTAATCCCTGTCATATTTTTAAAAAGCCTTTAGAAATGCTGTGCAAATATCTTGCAGCAAAAGAAAGTATGTATCAGATGGGACGAGTCAACATCAACGTTACCATGGCTTAACCAGTTAAGCAGCAAATGCACAGTAATAAAACCACGTTTTCCTAAGTCTCTCTCACTGAGGTTTAAACCTAGATGCTTTACTTCACATCTGAGGCAGACTAAGACTAGACACGTGCCCAGTTACTGCAGCTGAGCTGCAGCACAGGAAAAGGTGCTATTCATCAGTGAGCTAAATCAGTCTAACAGCCAGCTGCCACAGGGAGGCTTTGCTGCTCCCCGGGCCATGGCTGCATTTTATTCAACACTTCCCTGTGCTCACCCGAGTCCATGGTGAGTCAGTCCAGAGAAGTAAACTGCAAACTACCCTTTGCTTCACCAAAATCTTTTCTGTACTTTTGCTCACTGGCTCAGCTCACCACCCAGCCAGGGGGCCTGGGACCCACTGCAGGGACAAGGAGGCAAGGAAAGCAGGAGCAGCACAACTTTCAGTGGCAGCTAGCCATAAACTCAGCTGAATTATATCATCAAGCTACAGCCTTACTCACTTAATGGCACCAGCCTAGAGTTATTAAGAGTTGCTTCCAATTTATCTCCTAATCCATTTTGAGGCAATTGGTTTTCTGCTAAATAGCCATATATGAAGCAGGAGGCTTCATCCGTCACCTATTTGGCTGAGCCTTTTCACAAAAAAGGCTAGCAGGTTTAGGAAAAGGACTGCTGGAACTTGCAGTAGATCTTCCCTAAGTGCAAAATCGGTGCCAGTGATCAATAATTAACATACTTTCACCCTGACCTGTCAAAGGCTAGAGACAAACCAGACACATACGTTGAACTCAGTCCTTTTTGACTGGAAATACTGAAACCATAAATAATCCTCATATATAATCCTGACATAATGTAATTACCTTCAGATGGATGAGCATCATTTCTGGGAAGCTTAGGGGAAAGAGGAGCAGTATATGGTGGAGAGTCCTGAGAGTATCGTTTAGCACTCCTGTTTTCAGGTATTTCTTCTTTTGCTGTGAAGAGGAAAGTCACCACCTATTATTCTAGCACAGAGCTGCTCATGGGGAAAGTCCAAGGACAAAAGCAAAGACATACGTCAGCCATTCACCAGGTTACAGTTCAGTTTCCTGTGCCACACAGACTCAGTCATTCTGATACAAACTTTCAAAGCTGAAGTACAGCTTAGTTTATATTGTCATCACCCGAATTACCTTGACCCTGGCTGCTTTTCTGAAAAGAGTTAAAACTCATGACTTTCATATGACAGACAGAATTGTAAACATAATTCCTCCATTGGGGGAAAAAAAAAAAAAAAAAGTATTTTATTTCCTAAAGCAGCACCGGGAAAACAGACTTAGCTACTAGACAGCTGTGAGGAAGCTTCACACCCAATATGAATCTTCTGAAATTGCCCTGACATCAAGTTTTTCCTCAGCTATGGCTCCTGGTAACCCTTGGGCTGGGACTTGTAATACCAGGCCCTGCAAACAACCTGATGGGAGATCTTGTACAAGTCATTTCATTTCCCCCTCACTCTACGCTCCTGGTGCAGCAGACAAAGATACTGGCTTCATACAAAATATCACAAGCAGCCACCTGCAAAACCCACCTCTTCTATTAGAAGAAGGATGGACTGTATGGACTATATGGACTGTACATAGTAGGGTGTAAAATTTTTGGAGCCACCACTGCAGAAGGTGAATAAAGAGGGAACAAAGGACCTTTTACTGGTATGGGAAGGGCTAGACAGAATTCCCTTTCAGGGCAAGCTCCTTCTCATAAAGCAGTAAGTATCTTTTCGTATTTATTTTATGATCCCAACATAAATTTAACAAACGAAATGTGAAGTTTTGAGCTTGTCCTTTTAGCAGTATCACAGTGGTACAATACATATATTTCCTGGCTTGGCTACAAGGAGGAGTTTGCTGAACAAAATGATTTTTGCACATGTGGTATGAGGTATCCCATCCTGTCAAAGCACTACTGCACTGGAACCAATTCACTAAGAACTGAAGCTTTTAATCAATTGAACTTTCAATCAATTCACGTTATAGAAAGACAGATTAAAAAGTTAGATTTTATGAAGTCACCACACTTCTCAAAAATATCAGTACTTGCAAGTAACAGCTGTTTAACAGTACCTGGTTTGTTCCTATCATACTCCGTAGGACTATGTGCACATCCCATGTAAGGACTGAAAGGCTGGCTACTAAAGAGATTATCACACTGCAGGCTGTGGCAGAGTTTCTCCAAGAAACGTAGGACAAATGATGCGCTGTTTACAGAAGGAAGATTGATGGCGTGCTTTTCCCCATCAAAGGAAGCTGTGAATAAGAAGATGATGTCAAACATCCCCCAAGCATCATGAAGTATAGTAAAACAGCATCATTAACTTAAAGGAGAAGACATCCAGATTTGATTTAAACCACACAAGACATGAGAGGAGTAAATGATCATTCTGGTAGTTTAACAAATTTACATCCAAAGGACTGATTTTACCTTCCGTTGGATCCAGGTTAAATTTGCTCTATGGGAACTTATTTGAATAAAATAATTTTGGATTCACACCAGCATAACAAAACTTGCAACTATTCCCTCATCACCACAATCTTACGTGTAATTTCTGTTGTTTGCTTATAAAACAGCAAGCTCTCTACCACCTATTTGCAGGAGGTAACACAGAAAAGACCCTATAGAGTACTTGCTAAAAAAAAATACAAAATTAAAAAAAGAAAAAAAGAAAGTAAGCAAACAGCTTTAATTTTTTTTTTCTCAGTTTCTAACTGAATTGAGCATACTTGTGGTAATGTACTGGCATTCATTACCACCGAAATTCTGACTACAGAAACTGTTTTGCCATTTGCTATTTTATCACTAGAGAAATCTATCCTGCTGTCAACACTACAGTGGTCAAGCTCCCATTTATTTCAACAGGAGCTAGGTGGCAGAGATACCACAACAGCCACAAAGGGATCTGGTGTCTTTTAAACTGAGTGATTATGAAGAGCCTGGACATGTGCCTATGCTTTTTACTTGTTGACCTCCATCCTTGCCCCCCAAAACAGAGTGTCCAGCTGATGATATTTTCCTTTTTTGTAAAAAGTAGTAAGACTTTGAAAAGACTCAATACCACTGATATACAGATAAATAATTACCATTACATTAGCTGAAACTTTTAGTTACTTTTGATTAGAAAGACATTATGACAAAGCAGGAACAAACCTGCAACTTAAGCTTAGGGCTAGAAAGAAGCGGCATAAACACATGTTTATGCATCAAATTGTCTTCTTGGTTTTCAGCCTGTCATGCGGCTTTCTGTTGTTAACATAAGTTTCCAAATGATAAGTAGAGCTTTAAAGGATCACATTTTCTTCATAGCAGATGCATTAAAAAAAAAAAAAACAAACAAACAGAAATTACAAGAAAGCCTTTATTTACAGATCTGAATTAAGGAACATTTCCATATTGTGTTACAAAAGAGACAGATAATATACAAACCCAAGGAAAATGCGCAAATTTAGCATATTTTAGGCTTCCTTAGGAAATCAGAAGTGTCAACTACTTACACTGTTGATGTAAGGAAGCTTCTGATTAGAGTTAATGCAAGTTAACCAGCTAGCATCAACGACAACGTGCTACCTCTCTCATTTGCTTCCATGACAGACTGACCCAATGCAAGTGCTTAAAGTTTAAGAGTCAGTACTACATGGACAAATCCTGGATGAATACGTTTCCATGGCCCATTCGGTTTTTCCAGGCTCCACTGTTCAAATGAGATGCTAATGATTCACAGTCCCACGTGCAGCTCAGACACAAGGTCCTCTACCTCCTGTTTGGGGAACGGGTCTCCAAAGGCAAATTTTTGCCTGGAACTCAACCAGTTCTGGAGAGCAAATGGGCTGTGAGACCTAGCATGGCTTGATCTCCTGACAAATTTACTGCAAGGTAGTAGTCAGCTACAGCAAAAATTTACAATGCTTTATAATAGCGTTACAGATCTTCTTATAAGACCTTGGGGAAATCACTTATTCTCCACGCCTTAATTTCTCATTTTGAAAAGAAGCATTGAAAAGAACAATATTATCTTAAAGTTGTCAGGAGGGTAAAGCAAGAAACAGTTGAGGGAATGTGACTGCCCCAGCAAGACACACCACGGGAAAAATCCAAAAATAATGATTCAGTGCAAACTCAGCTCCCTTGTACTCTGAACACCTGAGGGCAACCATACGAACTCCAACCAAGACTGTGGGATCCAGATCCATAGGCTCAACTGTCTGCTCTGCTTGGGGACAGCATAAGCCTCTTACTTCCCAGATAAATGCTAGGGGAAAAAATAAAAAGGAGTGCTTCTGAGGTACAATTACCTCAACCTTTAATGACAAATAATCAAAGACTGGAGCTTGCGTGTGCAATCCCAGCCCCCAAGATGAACAGTCATTCTCATTTCTTCACCTTCCATTGTGTAAGTATGTTTTAAATACCAGGTTCAAGCCAGGAGGAAGGCTGAGCGCTAAACTATCAGAGAAATGTATTTGTCTGATAGTAAAGAAACTCACCCAAGAGTCTGATTTTAATTCTCTGCTTGAGAAGATTTATCTGAGCCTCAGCCTATTTCATCCCACCAAACGCCATAGTCTCTGCTACAATGAGAAAAAAAATGGGCTGACACCACCACCACCATTAGCAGGCTTGCTAATCAAGCCTTTAATTTCCTTTCAATTTATATTTGCCTGAATTGAAACCTTATGCATCAAGCAAAAATAAAACTGTTTGTGCTTTTGTTTGAGTAAGAAAAGATGGAGAAATTCAATTCTATTCTAAACAATTATTTTCTTTGGCAGCTGAAACAAAAAGAACCCGCTAATTATTCACATGTATTCTAGCAAGATTATTTTATCAACATCCTCACCAGCATACAGTTTCCTCCTATGGCAGGTATAATACTCGTCATGAAAATATCAGTCCACAAAAGATAAATATTTCTTTGCTTATTCTCTGCTGCAACATTTTTTTTTTCTTGCCAGTCTAAAAAAACCCAAAACAAACTGAACGACAAACCACACTCCAAAACCACTTTCAAACAAAAGTTCTACAAGAAAACATTCCAACAATTTCATTCTGTAATTTCTCATTTTATTCTACTGTAGCTTTCCTCTTCTTCATTACCATTCACATGCACAGCTGGTTGTAATGTGCTACATTAATCTAAGTCACATTTTGTGCTTCTCAAAATACATCACACACAAATTTTTGTTAAAAGGACATGGAGTGTTTGCTCACTGGCTTCTCAGCAACCTGTTTGACAAGCCAATGAGAAGGCAAGAGCTCAAGAACAGTGGAAACCCACTGGGGTCTTGTGGCTTGCTATCACCTGGACCAGGACTCTGCTTCAGGAGTAGTCCATATCACCAAGTTCCTCAAATCCGGGGTTACAGAGCTGGTTTCTCTGAATCCAGGCCTTGGGGTGAAGCCAGGTGCGGAACAGTAATTGCTTTTTGTACACAATTTTCAAATGTAAACAAACCACAACTACATAAAGATTCTGAAATTTCTCTCTCCTCTGTGAAATAATTACTTTCAACTACTCAGTCACAGCCCAGGTACACCACTGGCCTACGATTTTGTCCTTCATGATAAACAATCACAAAGAGAGTACGGTAATGCAGAATACTGGCAATCCAAAAATAAAGCAATATGGGTTTCAAAACCACACGTATACAATGCCATTAAACCTTTACTACACAGCAAAGAAGCAGCATCCATTTTGTGAACAAACTCATGGAGACACATAAGCAAGGCTTACTGTAGTTCTGCTATACGCAGTTCGGGCTGCTGCTTTTTAAATATTGTTAGACAGCAACATCTTTATGAGGATTTAATTGAACCTGTGTTCTGCTAATCATCTTTCACATCTGGTGTTAATGTAAGGAGATTAAAGTAACGCAAAGTCTTTTTATCGCCAGTGATGGAATTATGAATTGATGTGCTAACTGCTATATGGAATATTTCCTAGCCTAGAAAGAAAAAAAAAAAATGTCAAGCAGCAGCTATTCAGTTTGAGATATAGAGATAATTTATCTGTAGACCTGCCATTAATATGTAGCAGAAATAAACCTATTCCATAATAGGGGACATAAGTGGATGAACACTGACCTAAGATACTGCTACAATTCTGGGGAGCGGGGGGAAGGGAAGAAGCAGCAACTTTAACATGTGGAATCACTTGCCTGGAAGCTGAACAGATTAGTTTGAAACTTTTCACTCACTTGGTTAAGGCATTAAGAACACAAACACTATGTATGCATAAGATTATGCGGATTACTTGAATTAATAAAGCTGATATTTCACTTTTACTGAGTTTACTTGACAAATGTTTGGCTACAGCTGCTAAATGAGGTGCACGAGCTCTACTTAGTATAAGAATCTAACTGTACTGTGTATATGTAATTTAACATTGTTATTGCTAAATTCTAATTTAAAGAATTGTTCTAATCATCCTGGACCCAGCGTGAGATAAATCACACACCACCAATACCCTCTTAGTAAAGGAGTTCACAAGTACATGTTCTTGACTGTGCTTAGTTACAAAAGTGATATAAACTCATTGCAGCTACTTCAGTTCTTCTGCCCTACCTCAAGTTCGCAACCAAGTGAAGTAAAAGAAGAAACAAAGAATCTTCACATACCAGTTATCATTTCCCCTCCGTGATGGCCAGATTTCAGAAATCCAAAGACTGTTTTGGATTGATAGGCACAATCCACGCAAGCCTGTACAGCCTGCTGAAGTACCACATTGACAGGACCTGGTCCAAAGTGATCTGGAAGCTGCTGAACCTTCTTCTTATCCAAGTGAGGCCCAGAATTTCCATGCTTGTTGACATAAACACACACTGAAAAAGAACAAACCATATTTACTGCCGAGGAACTAAGACATGTTTCCAAGTTAGAACTGCAAACCGTCTTTTTAGTTTTAATCTTCAGGAAAAGATGTACTGGTCAAGTCAAGAAGCTAAACATGCATGCATACTTTCAGAGCATGCAAAAAGTGCTCTCTCTGTCTTCTATCAAGGTTCTCCTGCCCGAGTCCTAAACCCACTTCTTTCTGGTCTCTAAAGCCCTTCTCTGCCCCACTAACATAACAAAGCTGTCATAATCTGTGTTTATCTTTTATTTTGACTAATCCCTCTTCATACAATAGTTCCAGTAAAGTAAGAATTACTGGCAGGTACTCTGAACTAGCAAGACGTGATTCTAAAAAGCTGGCCTTACCAAGCTACTGCCCTAATTTTTCTCCTATTTGAGAATCTGTGACAAAGACAACCCTATGGTATATACCTACTACTGATGTTCATTCTGAAGCACCCATATAGCATTAATGTGTGCATGTATAACAGTCCTGTGTGCATCTATAATGGCTATCAAAGGTCTGTACCTTCAGAAGCCCTGAACCACTCATGTATGGTTTCCACACCGCAACTTGGCCTTGTCTGCTAAATAAAATAAACATACTTCTCTAGAAACACTGTAAGGTGGTTTAAAACTTAGCACAAAACAATCAAATAGGACTTTTGAAATTACCTTTTATAGAGACTATGCAAAACTGTCTCTCAAAAGGAATGGCAAGGCAGAAAAACATGGGAAAAAGTCGTAAGCGAAGATTGTTTTTTCTTTTTGGCCTTGGCTGTCACATGACCAGGAATACACCTAAGACATTATTACAGCTTAACGAAAAAATGTGCCTCTGTAGTGATTAAGGAGACAATCTAAGCATTCTGCTATACAAAAGACTGTCATATTTTCTGAACTGTAGTATTATTTGAGCTTAGTTAAAAACCTGTATTTTTAAAATTGAAGTATTTCTATATTTTAATGATCTTATGCCTTCATGCATATCTACTCACTCTCTGATGTCTGCAAATTGGAGGAAACCTATTTGTACAAATAATCAAGGATACAAATCAGCAAAAACAGTTTTCATAGCATCTTCTGTCTGGGCTCAACAACAACTGTCTCCTGAAAGGTTTATTTTCCTAGAAGACACATACATATTTTCCCCTCACGCATGAATGAAGTTGGGAGTGAGAAGAACCTGACAACTTCTATTGTAAAAACAGTTTTTAAATGTAAAAAAGCACCCCAAACAAAATTATCACAATTTATGGAGATTTTAGAAAGTCTGAGATTTCAGTTTACAACATACAAATTGTTTCACTACAGAGTTACAAGTTCCTCAATGAGTTAGTTCATTAACTAGCTTATTTCTCTTTTGCCAACCTTTTTCAAGATACATCTCATTATATTTCAAAAACAAGCGAACATAAGAGGAAGGAGAAATGTATTTCCTTTGATTGCCTTTACTTGGTTTAAACAGTCGGAGTTGGTTTTTTTTTAACGTAAGGCTATCTAGAGGTAAAGTCTCCATTTTCTTATATTACAATACAGCCTGCACGATCACAGAGTATCATACAGGTTTTTATCTACATCTATTCCCATTTCATACATTAAGGAGTGGGACAAACATGAAAGAACTGTACAGTTTCCTTCTTCAGACAGGAACAAACTGACAGGTCTAGCAGATCTATCAAAAGCCCCTGTGCTCCAGCACTTCTTGCTATAATGCAAGCATCAAAATACTAGTTCTGCAAAGTAACACTGACACCTACAAATATCTTTTAAAAATAGGGTAGCTGGATAATGATTTACAGTGATAAGTTTGCAGCATGTTTTCCATAAAATGACACTACTAGTTTGCTTGAAATGGAAGCCATTTCACGCTAAAAATGCCATTAATTTTACCTGTGGATATAACTGCTGCAGTTGCACCAGACAAACTAATTCCATCTTTAAGTATCTGTGTAGTGCCACTGTCCCCCTCAGGAGAAGAATGAGGAGAAGGAGATGCAGGAGTCAGTTGTTCCGGCAATTTTTTTTTCTGTTCAGAGAAAAAAAAATGAAGTCAAAAAGTTTCATGTGTATTAAGGAGTCTGCAAAACCTTTCTGCTATTACCATCTTACTGAATGTGTGTGGTTCCTTATTACAAAAGTACTACACACAGCAGAGAAGATAAAGTCCAGGAAAGGAAGACCAGAAACTGTCAGTCTGCATTTACAGCTACTTAAGTAAGGCAACAGAAGACAAATTACTTAAGAAGGAGCGCACCTCTATCTAAAAAGTGGAAAAAGAATGAGCTTTATATATTAATTCATGACCCTTCTAAATCTTAGGGAGCACAGAAGAGGTGTTTTGGATTATCTTCCTGTCCATACCCTTCCAATCATCTGGGTTTATCACAACTCAAATCGGTTAGTTGGGTTGTGTATATATTCCCATATAAAACTTGAGTCACATTTAGACGTCAACTTTACAGTGCACCTAGATTTTCCCTTAGCTTATTTCAAAGGGACTGAAATTCTCAAGTAATCACTTTCAAGAATTGGTGCTTTATGCAAGATATCAAATAAACCAGTAATTAAAATCCAGTCACATGGGTTGCCAAAACCTTTTGCTTTCCCAAACCAAACTTTTTTGCAGCTTATCATATGACAGACAACCAAAGTTTGCAGCACAAAGATTTAGAAACTGGTCAGTGTGCATTACCTTCCACCCAAGGAAGGGAGAATTTTGTTGTAATTTGGTTTGGACTGGGGTTTCAAAGAGAAACATGCACAAGGAAGGCATTTCTAATTGACATGCTATGAAAATACACGGAAATAAAAGAAATAATGAATTGGAGAGAAGACCATTTATTCTTACACGAGAACAGATTATGTTCTCATTCTCTTACCTACCAAAAAAGTTAGGAATGTAAGAGGTTACCCAAGGTCTTGACACTGCTGAAGGCAGCAGAGACTTGGCTACTTATGTGGTAAGGATTTACTGCTAAAATTAGTGAAGTGAAAATTCAGTCAAGTTGCTAAGGGAGGCTAAGCCCTCTTCCATTTAGCAGTATTCATCCTTTACACTTTTAGAAGCAGCATATTTTCCAAATAATATATTAAAAATCATGTAGAAAGCAATCAAAATATACACCTTCCTAAGAGCAGCAGTGCTTGTCTTCTTCGCAACACCTATAAAGAATAAATTAATTTTATTCTGAAATCCAGGGCACTTTAAAGAAAACTTCCGTGCTCCTTCCAGTTCAGAGAAGATAGGTTTGGCTGGAGAAACTACTTGACAATATGGCACTGGGTGGAATCGCCATGAACATAAGGAATAGACTGCAAGGCTTGGCATTGCATTGTGAATGAGACGAGGTGGCTCACATCAGACACTGAACCAAGCAGTGATGTATTACTTGTCAAGAATTGTCTATGTATCTTAATATTGGGTGACAGAAAGGTCTCTCTCCATCCTTAATACAGAGAACAAAAATGCACTTGGGAAGTTTGAGCTTTTGATCCGAAGTCTGACATTCCTGAAGGCCCCTCTGGAAGAGGGACTCTTTGGGGGGGCAGTTGTCTGTCAGCACGCTGCAAAACATGGGTGGTCAAGTTGAGGGGAAAGAGGAAGAAATGGGAGAAATGTAGGCATGAAAACAAAATACAAACACTAAACTGTAAAACAGAGGAACTATCCGCCCTCCTCACTAACACATAAGCATGGTGAGGCTAGCTGGTTATTTCCTACCCTCTCCTTCAGAAGGAGGAAAGAGCGTGTGTTTTGGAAATACAGTACGTTATGCTTGCTCAGCTGAGGTTCTCATTTTGCAACCCCAAACTGATGAGCAGCAAACTGCGATCCCAAAGCCATGTTGTTTCATGAGGCAGGCCATGTTCCCAGGGGGGCTCAGCACATCTGTTTGGTCAGGGTGTTGCTGGCTAGCCCCTGCCAGCTAGGAGGGCACGCCAGCTCTGTTTGCCTGCAGAAAGCAGTGCTCACAGTCTGGCAACACATAGCCAACTTCCCAGGCTTTATGCTGATGATTAAAACCTCTTCTTGTGGGGTCGAATTTAGGGCTGTGATCCACACTCGGACCAAGACAATTCCTCAAAAAATTCTGGAAGGAATTATTTGCATTGTTATGCAAAGTGTACTTTTAAAAATAATGAAAGAGGTGTAAAAGAGATTTGCTCTTCATTACAACAGAGTAAAAACATACAGTGCAAACTGGGGGAGACAAAGAGAAAACAAAACCCGACACGCATCTTCTCACTTACGGAGAAGCTTAGAAACTTTTAAATAAAGGAGAAAAATGACACAACAGTTCAACATTCCTAGCTGTATAATAAAAGTTAATACCTGCACAATGACAAACATTGCAGCTTAACAAACTTAAAAGGGCAAAGAAAGACAAACAACTCTACAGCATATCAGGCATAGACCCATCTCCCTAAATACACAGGTTTTGAACTACCACATAGCCAGGCTCACACTTGAAGCACAATTACTTAGCCTGAAATCTGGAGTATTTTTTTGGATCGCTCGGGGAGGGGGGGGGGGAAGGGAAGGAAAGCCCTTTCAAACCTCTAGGCACATACCACTTGCATTATATTTGCGTATGTATTGTGAGGTATACAGGCTGTATGGCACTCCATGTCAGATACACCCTCTCTGTGCAGAACTCCCACAAAGCCATTTCCTCTCTTCATCCTCAGGTGTTTACAGTCCAAAGAAGAGCTTGCACATATGTATAATGTCTTGGCAATTTAACCACGTACCAAAGCAGTAACAACCTTCTGTGGATTCTCAAAAAGAGCTAATTTTTAAAGTTTTTAATGCAAAAGTTAATGTAGTAAAACTCCCAAGTTAGATATATCAAACTTAGATTCTGCAAAACCTAACTCTTAGTTGCCTGGCCGCACAGAGGAAATCAGGAGTGTGTAGAGGTACCTCAGATTCACTGCCTCAAATGCCAGCAGTGACCGCCATTCCCCAAGCAAATCCCCCCTCAAGTACCTCACACAGACCAGGTGCCAAATGCAGTGCTCCAAGCAGACACTTTCAGACATCCAGCGTTTAGAGCCCAGAAGCCTCCTCTAAGGGTGAGATGCCTCCAACTATTCTTTCAAAGGATACACAAAGCCTCTCAATTGCTTTTTCCTGAGACACAGAGGACAAAACTCTTACATGAAAGTGCGCATCCTGCCATACCTGAGTACGTCCTTAAGATACGGAAGTCCTGTGTTCAATGTCCTCCCTTAAAGCCCCCCAGACTTATGGAGAACACCCCATCCACCAGACGAGTCTGGATGGGAGCACCTTTCTCCTCTTTAATCTGTGTCTCTGTGCACTTCTATACACCAAGCAAGAGATAAAGCTGAAGACCGCTTGCATCAGTAGCCTACCAGTTTGGATACCCAACTGGAATGGGCAGGCAGCAGAGGAAACAGTGCTCGACTTCCCATTTCTGATCCCCAGAATCATTTCTTACCTTGTGGTCATTATTTCAACAAAGTGCCTGCTTCCAGTTTTGTACTAGATCCTTCTGGGTATGCTTGAATAATGTTACTTCACTAGCACTTTACGCTGATCAACACTATCACTGCAGAGGAAAGTCCCACCTGTGCCATTACTCCGCCCCTTCCCACACATCACTAGCAATAGACACCATAGCCCACAGTGATCCAGACTGGAGAAGAAAAACCCCAAAATGTCAACTTTTTGAAAGCTTGGGTTGGAGGAGGGAAAAAAAAAAAAAAAAAACCAAAAAACAATGCCCCCCACTCCTCCATTAGTGCTAATGCAAAGGAGGGAGGAGCACAGGGACAGACACAAATTGTCTGGGGTAATTGCTACTCTTTGACAGCCTGCAGTGGGTGAGCACGCCTCACAAATTAGACTGTACTTCCAAGGCAATTCAAATTGCCCTAAATCTGCCCTGCTGTGATCCTATCCCTCCTTGCAGCAGCTGTAGCATTTGTGCTTTTTTGGGGAGGAGCAGACAAAGAAGGAAGTAAGAGAGATGGATGCTGGGTTAGTTGCCTACAGTTTAGCTCCCTGAACTAGCTCACTCTGGGATTGTTTACCCACCAGTGTTGGTGTCACGTGGGAGTGGGAAGGGGGGGTTACAGCAGTGCCAATTTGTACCTGATCAAACAGCTCCAGAGGAGCTGAAGCTGGAGGCAGCTGCCAACACTCCAGGTCCGACTCAGCTTGGCAGGGAGAAAGGCATCGTGTCTTTCAGACCAGGGCAGAATTAGGCCCACACCTGGAGCAATGTATTGCCTGGAAGGAAGCTTTCTGCTTCATGCTAGCATCTCCAGGATTAGGCGGTATCTAAGAGATTCGTTTGGCAAATCCAGCTGTATGCTTAAGATGCCTACGTTCTGCAAGAAAGCCCTCACTGTTCCTAATCCTTTGTTTAGTCTAAACACGAAACAAAAAAATAAATTAAAAAAAAATATGCAAACTATATATATGGTTCAGTAACAAAATAACCCAGACTAAAAAGCCTAAAGGCTTCTCTGGCTCTTGTAATTTTACTGGAAATAGCTATTCCAGAATAGTATTTTTCAACACCAACAACTCACCCATAAATAAATTAGTAATCTTGTTCTGGAATAAAATAATCCACAGAAGCTTATACTGAAATATTCCAGAATAGCTATTCTAGACTTTTTCTTGTAATCAACTGCTGAAAACAGTGAAGCCCTGAAGGCTGAAGAGAACACAGAAAATTAAATAATAATAAAAAAAATCTCACTACAAAATTTTGCAATATAAAGTAAAGTAGTAGATACGGACTAACCTTTTTTCCAGGTTTTAAACTTTTTTTCCTTGTTTTAAGACTTTCAGTATGAGAGGTGCTTTTTGTCAGGGGAATATTTTTAGACCTGCCCTTCTTGGGAACTGCAGACTGTCCAGGGGGTTTGCCCCGACCTGGTTTCCTGCCCCGCTGCGCTGGTACTGGAGCAGATTTCTGTGGAGACTGCATTGAACGCCGGGTCACTTTGGAAGGGGAAGATTGGATTTTTGCACTGCTCTTTGTAATGGAAACTGAAGAAAAACAGAAACAAAAGGGAAGGGGGGGAAAACCTCAAAATGAATGATGGAAAGCAACTTTTCTAACAGAGGTTTAAAAAAAATAAAAATGTAGTGCACAATTTACATTGTAAAATAAATATACTTGGATATTTTGAACTTAAGTGGTTGGCATTAAACTATGTAACTTCATTAAAGCCAAAGAAAGAACTCTTTATACCCATTCTTTTTGAGGGACTTTCCTAAGAGAAAAACAATCAAATCAAAACAATTAAAAAAAAGAATTAATCCACTCACCTTATAAATGCTTTCCATAATTTAATTATGATATTTATTAAGTGCCATTCATCAAGAAGGCCTTCAAAATACTTCACAAATTATACAGCCCATAATACATCTGTTCTCCTCTAAGAGCAGTTTCCATGATTGTAAGACATGCCAACTACTTCTAGGGAGCTACAAACCAATTTTGAGCAGCGAAGAAAATCATCCCACTGAAGAGAAGAAACTGATGATAGGCAAAGTATCATTAATGAGCATTTGTCTGAGATGCCAGTTTAGAAAGTTACGTTCACATAACTATACCCAGATTTTTCTACCCGGAGCCATCCAGAATTAAAATTTTATTTGGAAGAAGGACTTCCAAAAATCAGACACAAAGTATCATTTTTATTCATTTCTTAATACTGAAGTGGTTCTCCGTTGAATCTCCCACCCCAATACAAAATTGATCCAATATGTATATGATGTGACCGTATTATAATCTGGTGTGAAGCTGCAATATGTAATCAGATTTCATTGAACAGAACTTCCTAGTTAGCAATCTTTTCCACCCAACTACTCTTCTCTGAAATAATAATGATTTTATTTTAACAATTCCTGTCGCAATGGGCAGATTAAAATACCAGAAGGATGCCAAACAGAAGCTACGGATACACATAATCTCAATGAAAAGATGTACTGCACCATGCTACAGCAGCACTTGCAGCCAACAAAAAGCAATTACTAAGTCCAAAAGTCCAACAAATATTCTATTTTGTTGGCCCGACTACTGGCAGGCAGACAGATGCATAAGTTGCGGAAGAGGTAATTAGAAGATCAAAATGGGAGATTTTGTGACATCAAACCACCCTTGTTGAGAGAGCTGTGGGGAAGGAACACATAACTTATTTGAAATCATTTGAAGCCTTTACACTAAAATTAGATGGCTTTATAGTATCACACTGCCCCTACCACAGCCTTTCGCATCTCACTGATGAAACCCAGTAATTCGCCCTAACCTTAAATACTATGAACTTAATGTGACACAACTTAGAAGTATTGCAAGTCAGGGTTCAAGCAGGCTTTGACTGTGTCAGTCAGTGCCTGATCCAAAGCACTACTGCAGACTGAAAGTGGAGCATAGGGGGCTACTAATAGTTAATTTCCTGGATTTTTGTGACTTCGGAATATTTCTTCTCCTAAAATATTAGGATGTTGAGGCTTTCTGGTAAGCAAATAAAACATGAAATAAAACTCAAAGACAAATTTGAAATGAGATCTTGAGAAAAGAACACACTTCAAGATTAATAGTTTTAATGTCTATCCAGGTCTACGAATTATATTCAACTTAACAGCCCAGCACCTAGCTTTACAACTGTTACTTTAACTCTGAATTTTTATTCAGGAGTTAACTTATTAAGTATTTGCAATAGAAAATGTCACAGTAAGATGAAATACAAACTGCAAACAGACTTCTTATAAAATACAAGTACTACTGACACACATTTTTAAAGCTGTAGGAGCATTTACATACATTGCTATTTGTCTGATTCGGTTACTAATCTAATATTCCGAAATGGCAGCTCAGAAGAAACTTCTTCATTATGGCTGGTTGCAATCCTAATACATCAAATACAGACATGATATCCCTAGGTATCTGAGAAGGACCACCTTCTGGATATGCAAAGTGATCGCTTTCCTTTTATTTATGTATGCCAAAATTTATTTTCATATGCAATGACAGCTTAAAATAGGATGAACAGAAATTTAACCAAATGCTGGCGTAGCATTGTCTCTGAATTGCTGAATGACAACTTCTGTTAAGCTGTACATCTGGAAAGCAAAACAATAACAACTGTATGCTGTGCAATACAGTACTACATATTGCGTCCTGTATTATGCTTACACCAATGTAAAATGCAGCTAGTTTTATTTATTTGTGCCACACAACTATGCGTTTAACAAAACAGTCATGACCTCGAAAAGAAATGTTGTTTCACAAATTCTTTGTGCCTCTGCCTATGCTGAAATCTAGCAAATGCATTTCTATTCTTGCACAGTAAAGACACAGCTAAGGTTAAATACACAGCTAATTGCAATGTCAACAGGTTCTAGGAGCACAGGTATGAGTTTCGGGACACTGGGCAATCCCTATTCCCTTCCAGAAGAACATTTACTGGACAAAGAGTAACAATGCAAACAGCTCCAACCACTTCAGGCTGCCCTCTTGAACCACACATATCAAGTACCCTTATCTCAGCATCCTCCTACCTGTATACGCCAGAGGACCAAATATTAGCAGCATTAACCATTAAGGGGGCGGTCAGGTCCCATTTGGTATTTTTCCTTCTGCCTAGGGCTGAAGCTGCTATTTTCAACAGACAGGACTGCAACAAAGCCCATGCTGCCTGGGCAGCCTCCCAGAGATAGCAGCAAATGAGGAGGCTGCTATTTGCATTTGTTGATCTAAGAGAGGATGGGGGGAGCGCAAGGGAGTGGGAGACTGCTAAAGTAATTCCCATATTGTCTGCAGGCTGTATTGACAGTGATCATCAGTCACCTGCTCATACTTCCTTCACCCCGGCCTTCAGAGGGAGACCAAAGGTTATGCTGGGTCACAGGATCTGGAGGGAAATGAAAAGACATGCAAAACCGAGCTGCCAACCCACTGCATCTGTAGGCAGAGTTATCCCCACCAGGCCACATGTTCCAAAAACTAAGACATTTTAATAGTCTCATGAGAACTTGTTAAAATATAACGATAAAGAGAATAGAGAGGAAAAATGCCAAGCTCTGCTTGCAATTACTGTGGTATTTAGCTGAGATATTTACAACCAAAAAAGCACATTCGCCTTTTCAGGATGCTGCTTTGCATCACAAAGGCCTTCTCATTTGCACAAACAAAATCAAGCATTTGTGTTGTGTTGCTCTTCTACACAAATATCCACTGCTCCAGTTTCAGGAGCGGGATGCATTGCATGGCATTCTTTCCCAAGGCTCTTATTTACACCCAAAAACTGTACCAGTGTCCTCAATAACTGAAGAGCAGAGATCACGCTACACAAACATTCTTTACCATAGTAATGTCAGCAACTAAATGGCGTTTTCAAAGTTCACAGAGCTCTAGTGATACTGTCATGTTAGTGAGGGCTATAGATGACTACCTTCATGCAACACACAAACAGCTTTCAAACTTTCAATTACTGCTCATTCAAAACAGTCTCATTTTTTCCCCCAAACCGTTCTGTGAGAATCCCAACACCTATAAACTTTGTATCCAACATATGTAAGAGAAACCCCAAATCCAGTATCTTGGAACTCACAGCCTAAAGATGCATTGCCACAACTTGGTCCTCATTCACACAAGCAGATCCACTGGAGTCAACCGAGCTGATTTGCATGAGAAGGACATGAAAGATTTGACTTCAGATGAGGGCCAAATTCTGCTTGCAGAAGCAGAAAAACTGCCCAGACACATGCAGGACTGCAAAATTTGACCCCAGAATGTTATCCCCAAGATCTCTTGCCAGAATAAGCCAGATATTTCAGACAACTGTGGAATCTGAAGCTACTGAAACCTCCAGCACTTGAGAAGGGGATGGAACAGATGACAGCTCAGAAGCCTGAATTCTCATGCAATTCTAATTAGTAAAATTCCCTCAGATAATCCACAGTGACAGTTTCACTCCATGTTTTTATGGAAAGTGAGGAAAAAATGTTCAGTTTTGTAATATTTAAACATTAGAAGTCTACCATTCCGTTAGTGTCACAGAGCAGCAACTACAAGACAAGACTTTAAAAAGCTGAAGTGAAATTACACAAAGCAAGGTAGGGGTCCATTTTGCCATACATTCTGTGAACACAGCATTGCTACCTTAGGTGAAGGTGCCAATTAGGGCAGTAAAAACAGTAATTCAGAGTTTAAACCAGCATTTCTTTCAAGACAGAAATGATTCTATTTGTACTGTGGTATTGTTCCTATGCCCCCACTGAGATGCAAGCCGAATGTTCTTCTGAAAATATAAAAACCTGGCCTTTCTCCCATTTACAGATAAAAAAAAAAGAGCCAAAGAGATTTAGCAACTTAGCCTAAACCCATGTGAGCATTCCACAGCAGAAGTAATGGAAACCAACCTCCTGAGTTCTAGCCTGGGATTTTAACTGTAAAATTAACCTTCTTTAATACAGTAAGTTATTATCATGATAATTTTGACAACTGGTAAAGGAGGTGGAAAAGATTAGCAATTTTTCAAAACAGCTTACTGCCATGGATTATAAAAATTTATGTCCTTATGTCTCAATTGAACAAGAGAGCCATACAAAAGCGTAAGTATCTGTAATACATGCCACCTCTTTCTATCTGTGTTTGGATTACTTCTGGTTAAGAGGTAGCTGCGAGATACTAACTGATATGTTTCTATGATACAAAATCAGTTATAAGTCATCATTTTGCTATCTGAAAAGCAACACTGCACTTGGAAACTTAACCTTGGCAAGACACGGACATGATAGCTTGCAATTTTCTTCTTTCTAGATTTTAATTTCTGCTACCAGTATAACAAAAGAAAAAGAAAAGTCTCTTGCTATCTTCTGTGAAAAAGCCTAGCCTTCTTTTCACAGCCCTGAAAGGTGAAATGGAGGGCTCCAAGCAACATAAGACAAAACCGGAGGACAGGAAAGCATTTCTTTCGTAGTGACTTCCCCAGGCAGCATTGTAGCACCTTCGGTCCCTCACCCCCACCCCCAGTCTCCCACATTTTCAAGAGCTAGGCAAGCCAGCACCTATGGAACAGACCTGTAAAAATACTAATTAAGGGCCATCAAAACCCACTGCTAACCAAACTAACACACATCACTTCCAAAAAAGCAACTTTTAATTGCCCAGCTGGGGCAGGGGGCATGCGAGAGTGGGGGAGTACAAGCAAAATAAAAGGAAGACTTCTGGAAAGATCTCTCCAGTTAATCTCCAGAAACCAAGAACTGTGAAAAGCCAGCTTCTAGTCTCACCCTTCAACAAAGCATTGCCATTGCAACCACACTAGGGAAAAAAAAAAAAACCACCAAAAAAACCACACAAACCAAAAAAGAACTGTGTTTTGTTGACAAGCTGAGAAGGAAGAGAGCAATTAAATACCTGACAAACTCTCAAAGCAGCACAAACTTTAATTACCTGAAGACAGTTTAGGTGTGCTGATGATGAATCTGTCAATAAGCCTCGCAAAGCCTAGCTGTACACATTGGGTAAGACTTTTAACATCCTGATTCTTCACTCCATCATTACTGATTCTGCCCAGGCTTTGCCATTATTTTTCCCCAAATAGCATCAACAGGATGAAAGGTGGGCCCAAAATGAAACAATAAAATGCAACAAGCTTCAGGGGAAGAAAAAAAGAAATGCAGAGTGTGGTTAGTGCAATGCCACAATTTGTTTTGTCCCAATATCTGAATGACAGCACTGATACTCTTAACATAGCTTATATGTACTACACAGACTTGGAAAAAATCCACTCAATCCCATCCACTAGTTGGGCAACACAACCACTGTTGACATTAGTATCCACAAGACCTGAACAAGAGCAAATATAAAAAGTATTTTCCATTAACAGTCAAAAATACATGTGTTGAAGTACTTCCAATTTAAAAGAAAATTACAACTACCTTATAAGTAAACATGGTAAGATGGTGAGGAAACCAGACTTGCAGTAAGGTCACAGCTTTGGGAAAGGCAAACCCTTTATTATTTCTTAAGTGATTACTGCCCTGTAGCAGCACCATCCAGGCCTTGCTGCAAGATGCCAGGAAACATTAATACCAAATAAAAAAGCTTAACATGTGAGAGAATGTGGCAAATCAGATTTTAGCCTGAAGCACTGAGGAGCTTTTCATGTACAATTCTGAAGACAGCATAAATCTGCTTACTGTATGTGCCTGATCGTGAAAAGAAGCTGGCTGCACTGAGAGAAAAATGAAACCTCCAGCAGTATGAAATTGTATCATTTCAGCATTTGTTCTTTTCTTTGATGAAACTTAAGAATTACCATGCTTATCTGAATTTTTTGGCTACTTTAAACAACACAGAGTCTTTTCAAAGATCTAACTGTAGCTCTGTCTGAAGTTTCAACACTTCTTTTGTTTCACCTGCAAACATACAGAGTAGTACTTAAGTTTATATTGATGTTGCACATTTGCGTACAACTCAGCTGAAAATACAGCACAGCTATTCTGACGTAATTTCATTATCGATAACAGAAAAGTGCATCTCCAGTAGCTAGCTTGGAAAAATCTGCACAAAGCAAGCATTGAGAACACGTCTGAAAATTAAATAAAACTAAACTAAGAAATCATAAAGCAGACAAACAAGATACTTTTTAATCTGTGCTTGAGCCTCTACTATTCTTATTGCTGCAGACAGCTTTTGAAGAAGACCTTTAACATCACAGGCTGATTAGTGTAATTAAAGAAGATTGCTCTGACAATAAATGCACTGAATTGGGAGAAAAGCAATGAGGGGAGACAGGAAGGAAGGGGACTAAGGATAAAAGCTACAGTGTATCACTGTTTTTATTTAGATTACTACATCATCTTCCTTTGGTCACCCAAATTCTCTCCTGTAGAACACAGACAGCAGTTCCTTCTTCATGAGTTCTTGCATCACCTTCATCCATCAAAGATGAGGCTTTTTAAGACTGTGGGGATCAGGGATATATAGAAACTGATCCCTCTCCAGATGCTGTTCACATCTAAACGACAGATACTACTTTATACTGAAATTAATCTTTGCAGGTGAAACTACTTATCATTTCCCACATGGCTTGTCCCCAGTTGTTCTTTTGTTTTCTCTCTTTTATGAAAATGGTTTTACTTCTATTATAAATAAAAAGGTGGGTTGCCTAAGTAACTGCCATTTACATGTAATGACTAAACAGTAAAATGAATTTATATAGAAACAGCAAACCAAAACTGCTCTGACAATCTCCAGTCACCTGCCATCTACTTCAATAACAAGCCTCAAATGCAACTAGCTACAGTGCAATACAAGAATATTCTTAGGCATAGTACACCTTTCTATTATCCAATTGAGTAAAATAAAAATTACAATCTATGGTGGTTAACTAGAAAAACATAATAAGTTTGGCTTAGAAAAAGAGTTAATAGAAAAAAATTCAAAAGATATCAAACTTTAAAAGCCTTTTTAAAGCATATGAAAAGCAGAAGTTATATGGACCCAACAGATTATCAAATTTCAGCATGATCAAACACAGAAGATAATACTAAAGCAACAAGAAGACTGAATGGTTAGTTTGTGTTCATATTCACTCCAAGGAAGCTCATCACTTCAGTTCCCGTAGCAGAACCCCTCTTCACAGGGATCTGAAAAAAGTTCCCTGACATGAAGTACCAGTAGTAGAGGTCAGGAAATGGAGACAAATCAAACAGTAGAGAGTTGGCAGGACATACAGCACTTTGGAATTTTAAGGAAACGAAAAGATGAAATGTCCACCATACTGATAGTGCTGTGCAAGTTTGTCCTTAAAATTGCCTCAAGTTCAGAGACTTAGAGGTGGCTAATGCGATGCCAACACTCTAGCCAGCAAGGTACGGACAGGGCACCTGATGTTTGTACTGGCCAAGCTGCTAAAAACTCTTGTACAGAACAGAGGTAGTGAACCCAAAGATAAATACAATGTGTTAGAGGAGAACCAGTCATCACTTTTGTAGAGAAAAGTCACATCTCACAAATCTATTACTAATTTCTTTAAGGAGTCAATAAGCAAGCAGACAATGGAAAGTCAACTGATCTAGTCTGTGGGTTTGCACTTGACAAGATCTCACACCACAGTCTCTTAAAGAAATCCTTAGCTGGCAATGGATATGAGGGAAGATCCTCATGATCTTTCTAAAGAATTTCTTGGGAAATACCAAACAGTAGCCAGGAATAAACAGACATGATTCCACAGTCGACAGAGGACTCTAGAGACATCCTGATGAGATCTCTGCTTGGGCTTGTGCCATTTGATTCATATATGATCTAGGACAAGAGTAAAGCATGAAATGGCAACAAGTGCTGAAGAATTATTTTAGTCAGTAAAGATGTATAAAAAGATCTTGTAAAACTGAGCAGTTGCTCAGCAGAGGAACTAACAGATGAAATTCAATGTCAAGCAATTCAAAATAACCCAGCTTCTGTGATCAATGATGGGCTATTAGCTGATGCATATAAAAATGATATCTTAAAATTAAAATAAATATTTCTATGACAGTATTAGTTCATTGCTCAGTAGTAGTCCAAAAATCACAAATATCAATTCATGAATAATTATAGAAGAAACAGAAAAAAAAAAACCCAAACCAGAAACCACCACAATGCCACCAAGTCTTAAATACCTCATGCACTTCTGGTTCCAGTGGCCCAGAAATGACATAGCTGAAATGAAAACAGTACGGAAGAACCAGGGTGATCACAGGAATTAAAATTATTCCAGAACAAAATGAAAAAATGAAACAGAACAGGATTTTACAAGTTTGGAATACAGGTAGCTGAGGGAAGCTAGAATACAGGCCTACAAAGTTGTGGTGGATATGAAGGCGGCAATTAGGGAATGACTATTTACTGTATCTTCCTGTACAAGTAGTGGAAGTACAAGAAGATATTTCAGTACAAGAACATGAGGACAACAAATGAAACTACAAGCAAGAAAAAGAGTATCTTCTTTCCCACAGAACATATACTCAAGTACAGAACTCCTTACTACAGGATAAAAGTGCTAAAAGTTCAGATGGCTCCAAAATAGAATTGAACAAAATAGATCAAGCTCCTCCAGGAGGTACTCAGCATAAAAGCATTATTCTGGGCTTGGGATGTGCTGGGTGGTAGATGGCCAGATATTAGGAATACTTCTGCAAACCTCTCTCCTATATGCTTATGTTTTTCTTCAGACATCTGCTTTCAGCCACTGCTGGAGAAAGCCTGCTAGAGCAGATGGTCCTTCAGATTGATCCAGCATAGACACTATCATGTAAACTTCTTTCACCAGCTATAGTTCACACTGATGTGTCTGAGTGACAAGTCGTCTCTAAAAGCACTTAAGTGACCAAGAGACACAGAGAAAACAATCTACTGCATCCTTAAAATATTCATCTTCAGCCAGCAGGCCAAGCCGACATCAAGCACCGCTGTCAAACCATACATAACATGAATTACTACTATCAGAGATATTTCTAAGGAAACAAACTCCAATATTAGCTAAGCACCGCCTCTGCTAGTATAAATATTGAATGCTACATTTCATACCACTGTACGCATACCCTGACACCCAGTCAGGTTCACCTAAGTCACATTATCTGATAAGGACCAAAGACAAAAGATCAACATGAAGATTAAGGCCTGAATGTTACAAACAGTTGGTCCAAAACAACTTTTCACCCACCTTCTCCATTGTACCTTCTATTAATTGTGTCTTCTATTAATTGCGTCATAGTTCCTGAGCTTAACTTTCTAAAACCAAAGCGAGTTACAGAAGATAAGGCTAGAAAGACTAAATATAGCACGTAATCTGTTCTGAATAAATTCACCCAAACCTAAGAAGCCTGTGTTTAAACTGTTCTTAAAAAATTCCCATGACAAAGGTCCTACATTCTCTCTGGGCATCCTAAATGGCTAAGACAGTAAACAGCCGAGACAAAATCTTCCCTAATTTTCATATTGTCTCCCTTACTGCATTTTATCTCTCTTTCAAAGGGCTAAATTAGACCCTAAAATATAAGTCTCATGGCAGGAAACTGTTGTCCTAGGTACGGATGAAATTTAAAGCATCTTTTATCGCTTTCATACTTAGATAGCAGGGTATTGGTTTTGCCTGGTCACTAAGATCTGGGGGCTGGGGGGGGTGGGGTGTTCAGTCCTTTAACTAGTGATTTAACACATTTAAGTACTTTCAGAAGAAGTAGTTACAAAAAAATCAAGAATACTGCCCATTATATTCACTCTGAAATCTAAGCCACACTCAGTCAATTATTTTCACTTTCTAATGCAGTAATTCAAGGCAGAAATACTAAACTAACCTGCAGGAAAAAAGTCCAAGCCAGAATAATGCTATAATATTTCAAGTCAATCCGCACAATATAGTATCTGTCATACTTTCTTCCTTAACAGGAGTAGTCAATGTTAATGTGACTTAATGAAGAATCCTGCAGCATTATCATATTTCTGAAATGAAATTACTTGATTACACTCTCCTTGAAGCTATTATTTACATCTTAATAAAGGACTATCATTACAGTTCTTTAATGGCTCAAAAGCGATCAAATAACAGTGACAAACATAACTTGACAGCAAAAAATATTTCATCTACGTGTGTAAATTTGACAAGTGCGCGTAACATGCACAAAGAGCCCATAAAAAATAAGCACATGAAGCAAAACTGAAAGAACACATTTTTTATGCTCAAAACAGGGGAAAAAAGGGGCACACACAATTTTAACAAAGAACAGGGGAAAAAAGGAGCACACACAATTTTAATAAAACTGCAGTTAACTTTGGGCTCACTTTTAGAATTAAAAATAACAAAATCCCCAGCCTGCACCTCCCTACCCCCAGTTTCTATCATATCTAAAATTCTCAGTTTTGACTACAAGTCTGTAAGAACCTTGCTTCAGGTTTTATTAATGCCTAAAGTGTTACTGTTTTTCATAACAAAGCAATAGAATCCATAAAAATACCTGGGTAGGTACTTTAAGCCTTCAGCAAATTTGAACATACTCAAGAATTTTGTTTGGTTTATTACCTGAACAACTGGAATACATAATCAACTTTACTAATTAATTGTTAATCAACTCTTTGCTCTCTATCAAGCACTAATCAGTCAAGAAAAATTCTGTACATATTATCTCAAAATATTGCTGGTTTTCCAGCATGGAAACTGGAGTAGACTAAACAATTTAATAATTTTTTTTCCAGAAGACGCAATTGGACGCGGCAATCTAAACTGTCACAAAAATATCTTCTAAAAATTTTACGCCACTTATTTACACAGCCCTTTTTGTATAAAGCCATTTTATTTCACCATAATTAACGTAATTAACTTACCATAACAACACATCTCATTCATGATGTCCCAAGACAAGGTCAACCTTCTGAAGAAGCTGAGAAAGACTTTACAAATTGGGAGCGCAAAAACACTACGGCTGCGGTCAGCTTGGTGCCTATTAGATGACATCTGATCAAAGGTAGATTGTCCTCACCTGACTTCCCCCTGCCTTCTTGCTGCAGATTTGTACCAGCAGATCATCTTGGATCTGCCAGTACAGCTACACACATAGTTGCTCCCTTGCCGAAACCCGCCAAAATGGACTGAACTAGATTACAGGTACTATTACCGTTGGCAGCAACTACCGACAGGTAGGGGAGGGCAAGGATGCAGAGTTACCCTTAACTAATCTCACTTAGATTTTCCATATGGTTCTTGATCTGCTGGTAAAAGATTGAGAAAAACAATGGGGATGGAGAGGGCAGGAAACACAAGTGATTTCACAGAATCACAGAATCGCTAAGGTTTTCTTGCCTTCTTGCTTCTGTTCCTTTGGTACTTCCAGTGAGAGTTCTGTGATACCAGTCTACTCGTTCCTTTACTCACCTAACACCAGCTGTGAAAATGCTCACCATAAGAACAAATTATTCTGGTCAACAATATTAAAGTAATTCATTAAAATACGGTTCTCCTCTTCAACAACCTCTCTTTCTGTCAAATTCGAAGGAAGTGAGGATAGAAGAGCCCAAACAGTTTCACAGAAAAGCCTTACACTACAGAAACATGATAAGAGGTCCCCAGAGTAGCAGAGGAGTCGCATTCAGGGATATCCCTCTTTATTCCATTTCACTTCTTTCTAAGGTAGATAGCTGTACATTATAAAGCACAGTGGCTATTAGTTAAAGGGACTCTATAACCCTATGTACAAACATCCTTAAAGGTATGAGGATGATAAAGCATTCAGAATAGGCAACTTCAAGACAGAATTTTACGAATATGAAGGAAGAAACACTAAATATATAGTTTAAACCTTCAGTCATCACAGAAGCAAAGACTACTTTACTTTCTTAGCAGTTAGCTTAATATAAAGTGCTGCCGCAGCAAATATATTAGTACCATTACACAGGAGCATTTAACTATCTATAAACTAGATTTGCTGTTTGTATTAAATCCAAGATTCTTCACAAGCACACAAAAATTAAAGATTATAAAAAGCCTCCCTAAGAGTATTAAGTAAGACATGTTCCCAGAGTTACTATGAACAGACAAAAATTGTTTCCCAGAAGCTATCCTATTAGCTTTAAACTACATAAAGAAAATTTAACAACATTTCATCCTCATCAGCTATTCACACATCAAATCTTCAGTCTTATCTGCATACAGCCAGCTGGTTTTTAAGATTCTGCTGTAATTGAGGGGAAAAATAATTAAGCAATATTATTAGTCATCTTACCATTGTTCCCTGGTGGTTGTAATGCATCTCCTGTCAAGCTACACCATCCGACTGGGAAAATATCTCGAGAATCACATCTGCACCAATAGTCAAATGCTCCTCTCCAGCCATCAAAGGTAACAAAAACTTCATCTCCTTTAACATCTCCAATGGTTGCTGGGCAAATCAAGTATGGGTTCTTTCTATCTATAGCTTCAAGTTTCATTCCAACTTTAAAGCAGTTTGGCACAGGTTTTGGTGGTTCCTACAAAAGTAAGAGCGGTAGAATATTTGTATTTCTATGGCCTCTTAAAAAAAAAAAAAAAAACCAAAAAAAACCCCTCTATTTTTCTTTAACATCCTTAATACTTATACTCACTACTCTCAAAAAGTTATAGTAGATTCAAGGAAACTACTTCAAATTTGCTTTTGCTCTTCTGTACTACAAAAATCTAGCTTCTGTTCCCACAAACACAGCTGGGATAATTAGCAAAATTCTCCACAACAGAAAGACCCTGCTAAAAGTATTTACATAAGCAATAGGTTGCACCCAATACATTACGTCTGGGCAGCAGACAGCAAAGACACTAAAATGAAATTATTACACGCTAATAAAGAAGAGGAGGTTTGCAAGGAATGGGTATTTCTGGGGACTGATAACTGTCTGGTAAAAGCTTCACCTCCTAATTAATCCATGAAAAATTCATTAGTGTTAGACATTATTTATAGGCCTCTGTTAACTCATTTGGCCTTGGACCAGTTCCAAGTGGACAAAAGAAAAACAAAAACAAAGTCCATGTGACCAGCGTAAGTGACAGCAGGAGTTGTGACCCAATGGAACCTGAATTACCACCTCAGCCTCAGGAACCTCCTTATCCAAAAGCCGTCTCAGATGTGCTGGTAGTCTAGCACAGGGAAGTGTGGCTCATCATGCCTCAGAAAATTTAGATAATTTTATATTTAAAAACTATATAATTATATAAAGTTAACACGCAAGCAATGGGATTGCAGGTCTGAATCCAACTGTTTGATTTACTGACATACTTGTAAATGTCACTCTCAGTATCAAAAATGAAGTCATTCAATGTGACAGCAGGGTTTTACCACCACGACAAAAAATTGAACCAAGTCATTTTAATATTACTGTTGGTTTTATATTATTTTTCATGTTTCACAGTAACTTACTCTAGAGTCATGTTTAAAAAACCAAACAGCTTTTTCTGCTATTTTCAACTACGTTCTCACTACATTTTAAATTACGAGTATGTGCCCAGTGAAAACGTTTAACAAAACCTTTCCAAGCACTACTGTATTCCAATGGCTTTTATTCCCTACTAAAATTTTTTTACTCCTGTGCACAATCACATGAATAAGGTGCTGTTAAGAAACGTGAGATGCATTGTATCTTAAACCCACGAGACACAAAAAAGTCAGCTAACACAATTTTTCTAAATAACACACCATACTTTAAAGTCTCAACTCAGGAAAAGAGGTGCCCATCCAATGGACTAGAAGCAGATCGCTTCCCATCTAGCTTTGTAGCTTGCCAATCCAGTTCAAAGTAATTTTAAACAATAGTCTTGCCTTCCCATGCTGCAGACAACAGGGTAATACCTTGGCATCCTCATTAAAAAAATGTAACCATGGACCAATTGACAGTAAGTTGTTTACCAGCAGTGCCTTTCTTCTTACCTTCTTAAAGAACGCTGCAGGTGCCATTTCAGCTCCATTGAGAGTTCTTAAGAGAAACATTGGCCAAGAAGACGCATTCATCTGAAACCCTGAGTAAAAAATAAATTATTTCTATATAATAGCCCTACTCTCAGTTAATAAAATCAAATGTGAGGAGAAGGATATAAAGTCTGCTTTACTAATGCCTCATTCCCTCTATTTTGGACTTGGCCAAAATAAAAGTAGCCAAGAAGGAACAGAGTCACTATCAGTGCAGAAAGCTGTGCAATGCCTTTCCATTCTGAGTGACATGCTTGCAGAATCACTCATCATAATTTGTGACTTTACAGATAAACATCTAGGACTTAATGACGTTGTAGTACAGATCGTTAGGTTGTCCCATGTAGTCCCGGGTTCAGTGGCACTTCCCCAGCACAAGTGCCTAGCTTACTTTTCAGGGCCACTTTTTGCTCTTATTCTAAAACAACATCTTCCACTCCAGCTCCTCTCATTTATTGAGGAGATACCTTTTTATTTTCAAGACTCTTGTAATTCTTTCACCAGACCACAGTAAAAAAAAAAACCAAAAAGCACAATCAGTTTCTTCTCTCTCCCCCATTAAAATAAATAAAGAAATGAATAGCCTTAAAAACCAAAGAACACATGACAGGGAAGAAAAAAAATATATTTATTTTAATAAATGCATGTATCATATTGGAAAACAAACTGGAAGATGTTTCTACTTTAATATTCTTCATTAACAAGTGAATAAAAAGCACAAATAATATTCAAATTTGTTTAGATGAACTATTCAAGCAGAACAAAGGTTTGGCTGAAAACATTCTCATTTCAGATAATCTTCCCTCAGAATCAACTACTTTCCAGTTAAAAAAACAAAACAAAAATCCCTTTTGCTTTCTGTGCTTTCCAAATGGATTTTTCAAAGTAATGAGTAAGATAACAGACATAGTGGACATTTTTTCTGCATCTTTAGCAGTTATATGTCTGGCACAGTTCTGCAGAAAAACAGACATAATAGAGCAAATTGGAAATTTTTCCACAAAGCAAATAGTACCAGAATCTGCCAGGAACTGCTGAGTTCCCTCATAACCAAGCCTCGACAAGTCTCTTAAAAAAAATGTAACTAGAAAGGTGGAATATATTTGCCATTCTTGATCAGTTAAATCATTAAGTCAACTAAAATTGGATTATATGGTATAATGGTTCTTTAACTTGTAGCTTTAAGCTATCTTCAGTTGAATAAACAGTTTTCAAGTTGGAACTATCTATGCAAAAATCAAATGAGAATAAAGTTCACCTCTGAGAAATGGTGTCGTAATTAGAGGACTGTTGAGCTGATTATCAGTCCTGGTTTGATATCAGAGTCTTTACACAATCTAAATACATGTGATTACTGAAACACAATATTCCTAACCACCTAGCCCAGAAAAGGCATATATGCAAGACAGAGGAATGACAACTAAATAACAGTTTCAATTAACTTCATTTGGCCTTTAAGTCATGCTGGTAAAACCAGAGAAAATGTTATCCTCAACGTAATTTGTTGAGAACACTAAGCTCTCAACAACAGAAAAAGCTCACCTATAAAAAACAGAGGCTGGAACAGGAATCCTTTGCTACATTAATCACTTTCTCAAAACCCTTATAGAACATGCATAATTAAACCTATGTAAAAACCAGGTAGGAGGGACTATTTTAGCTAGTTATTATGAGAGAAGCAGAACATTAGTATCCAGAAGGTTCCCTACTACTCAGGAAAAAAAAAAATAATCAGTTGCTTAAATGTCTAACAGGAGGTAATTATACACCCAATTAGCTCCCAGCTTTGCCCAGGAACAGGATGCTGTAAAACTGCCAAAAAGGCTTTTTCAAAAATTTATCTAGGTATGCCAGAATGTTTGATTGCTGGAATTTAGCCTATCTCTAGAAAAATCTAGGGCAGGAGGGACAAAATAACGGCACTCGCATTCTTTTCTGAATAACCAGCAATTGTTCAGAGGGCAGGTAAACTTACATGCCTGGGTGCAGGGAAACAGCTGCTTGTTTGGTGCTGCAGTACAAGCAGCCTGACCGAATAGGAGTAAGAAACAGTATCCGAAGAGAAGGCATCAACCTTTCTACTGACGATTGTGGAAAGTTTCTCTTCTTAACGGGATCGACTGCCCCCATTATACATAACTAGAGTTTTATTCATCAGGCTGGTTTAGAAACACATTTAAAAAAGCACTATGCTCCTGAACTGAAGCCATGTATTTAACACTGTACATATGTGTAGCTGAAGGAATAGGTATACTTTTCTTTGTTACAACCCTCTTTCATACTGGTATCACTGCATTCATTCTACAAGGTTATACCAAGAACTTCAGAGAGGTTAAACAAAGTAACTTTTCTCACAGGTGTCAAGAATTTCCAGTGCTTTCATTCAAAACCTCTATACATCCACAGGAAAGGAGGAAAAAAGCCCCTTCTGGGCTCAAACTGTATCGATCTATCCCAAATTAACATTCTTCCAGACTGGCACCCTAGTTGCATTGCTTTTCTTGTGTTTCTAAAGCAGCGCAACAGTGCAGAAATCTACCCTTGATAATCTATGTGGTGTCTTAATGGTTATGTCAACTGCTCCTGTTACCTGTTTGTCCCTCTACAAGCAAATCATGGTTTCATACTGCAGTGAAATGATACTCTCACTTCACCTTTCAAAAATAAGATCTGAAAGTTGTTAACAAGTTGGATTGACAAGTTTTTTGAGAGGCTACTAAGATAAAGCATACCTATCTTCACTGCACCTGTGACTTCTCATCTGTAAGTGTTACTGATGATACCAAACTAGAAGTAGGTTTATAACTATAAGATGGGAAAACAGCAGTAACCAATTTCTGTTTACAGTTAATTTCTTATATTAAGAATGTTACTCCTTGCATCTTCTAAAAATTACAGAAGATAAAAGGATAACACGGGAGGGGGTGTTGCTGTTGTGGGTTGATTTTTTTGGCAGGGGGGTTAAGAGAAAATTCAGTCATTATTTTTCCCTTCTTTTTAAAAGCAGAACTATTTTCAGACCAATGTGACAAGTGTGTTTCTTTAAAGATTTCCACACCTAGAAGTTTAAGCTCTAACAAATACGGTACAAGAATGCAGATTTAAATATACAGATTAATCACAGCAAAGATATCACACTTTATTACCTCCAGCAGTTAGTCCAGGTTACCTCTGACTATTCATCACATAGCAAGGAATTCCTTTGTACAGTTCCCCATTTAATAAACTTCCTCAGTAAGACTAAGCTCAAGCACTATTTCTCAGTTTGGGGAAACACATAATGTTTTCACACATATTGCTCAGGGAAGGCAAAAAAAATTCTGCATACTATTTCTAAGCATAGGAAAGCTACACCTTGTTCATGAGTATTCTTCATGCTCACAAACTAGTCATGACAACCTGATCAGACATCCCCCAACATCTGTCGATTTGAGGAGATGAGAACCACATGCAATATAAGCTTGCAGTTTGCTAAAGCTCTGGAGTGCTATTTTTCCTGCCTCAGAGCAGAATGCTGCAATACCGTCGTTAAACCCCTCTATGCTGCCTTTCCCAAACCACAACCAATTTGCTCAGTGTCCGAGAAAACACTCAGACTGTCCCGAACTGATGCACCTCCTGCAGCCCAGCGGAGCATTGCACAGGTCGGTTAGCAGCGAGCGCCTTCTAGTGGGCTGCTCTGATTTACAGAAGAGGAAAAAGGCAAGCCAGCTTTCCCCAGGGCTCAGTTCTGCCGAAGGTCTACTAAAAGAAGCACGCACAGCACCAAGCAATAGAATACTGCATCCATATACGCTCATAAGACAAGGTGTATATGAGGGAACATTTACAGAATGGGCACATGACAGTGTATCTCGTAATTAAGAAAGCTGTCGGTCACTCCCATTTAATATTAAGGGACTACTTAAAAAAAACCCAAACCAGCATAACTCAAACTAATTATTCTCCTCATTCTTATGTCAAAAGAATCCAAAAAGAAGAAAAGGCCACAATTCACTTAGCATGAATTAGTTTGCTTACCTCTTTTTCAATTAAATAATGGTTTCGTGAAATGTTGGTACCATTGAATTTGCCAAGACAGAAAGGTACAATCGACTTCATGAAAGCAATACTCCATACACATTAGATGAGAAGCTTTGTTTCTTACCAAGCGGAGGCTGGAGCATGCCCCCTTTCTTTTCGCAGGTCCCAATGGGCTGTATGTCCGAGGAATCCACAAGCCTCCAAAAATCATTTTTGTTGTCACTTCCATCCAGCCGCAACCTTAGCCTGGCACCGGTAATTCCAATTACTGTAGCTATACAAACTGAGGTAACATTGCGAGGATCATGGGCTTCCAGTTTCATGCCAACTTTGAAATCATTCGTAGGTGGAACTCTAGACTAGAATAAAAGGTAAAAGACTTTTTCTTATTGTTGTTAGTATTGCTAAATTTACCAGCCAGTGCAATATACAGCTTTCATTCATCCAAACGTATCACGTAACTGGTAAATAAAAAGAAGCCTTTTAACTTTGAGCGTTTAACAGAGCGAGAAAAAGAGGTTGGATAACCTCCCAACAGCTATCATTTCAGATACTTGATGTTTCTACTGCATAAACATGGCTGCTTTCTAAAAAGACAAGCACTGCTAAGAAGGGTAACAAGGGAATCATGATGAAAATATGAACATAAAGATGGAGGAGGAGTGATTAATACTTGAAGTGAAGGGAAAACAAGGACATCAGCAAACATGACATTCAACTATTAAAAAACCCCCACAAGATTTATTAGCTTTCAATTTCAAGAAATAGTTATTCTCATTATAATAATGTCTTGGAAATTCAAATAAAATTTGGACCCTACTGCATTAGGCACTACAAAAGCTCATGGCAAGAAAGAGTTTCTGCATTAAAAAAAGCTTACAATACCAAGAAAGAAGACAGAAAAAGGAATTAGTGTTAACTGCATTTTACAGAAAGAAAACAGGCAGTCCCAAAGTCACATAAAACTTCTGTGTTAAGACAGGAATTGCAGCTTGTGCTTATTCATAAAGAACTGAATACATTCATACACATACAATGAAATGCCAATTTAATTGGCAGACATCAGATTTTTTTGAAAAAGACACTGGCAGATGGGAAAGAAATGTGACAAATGCAACTTGGTCTTTGAGCTGAGCTTTCTGTCAGAAGGTAAAGATGAATAAGAGAGAAGGAGAATATTTTTTACTCATGTACCAACAACGCTACTGGCAGCGATTGACTGGATCACAGTCTGATTACTTGCCTACTGTAGTACTATAGGCAATAGTATCATCTAATGATGTTCAAAACTTTGTACTAACACTAACTGGGATTGAATGCCTCACCTAGTCATGTAGAAAGATTATTCCAGAATCTCACTGTTCTGTTTAAATGTCTCCTCATTTCCAGCCTAAATTTATTCTTAGAAATTTTTGCCAACACTATCATTTAACTTAAATTTTTTTTGCACCTTTGCAAATAATAATAAAATCTACAGTGTATTTACAGAGGGCAACTTGACCCTTTCTCAGTACTATTTCAACAAGATGAATAAGCCAAGCACTGAAGTTTCTCTTAGGAGAGTATGACTATTCTCCTGTCACCCTGCAAGCCCTTTTCTGCACTCTTCCCATACAAAGCTGCTCTTGAACACAGATACCGAGAACTGTAAGGCAGCCTTCCCCATGACATTTAAACCCAGTAGCTATCCCATATAGACTAACACAATCTGAAACCTAATATAGTAGGCAGGTAGAAAAACCAGAACCATGGGCATTCACACTCACAAGATTCCCATGTCCCTTCTCCTACCCGCCTGACCAGGTCAGGTGGGGATCCCATAGTAAGCAGGTAAGGGTGCACTTACCTGTCTGGGTACAGAGGAAAAGGCTAAAGAAATTTGCTACTGCAACAAGTGCTACTGATATTTTGTCTCCACCACACTTAATTTTTTAAAATACGTCTTGCTCTGCTTACTATGGTGTGCAGGTGCACTATCTGCAACACACCCTAGGTCAACAGCAGGGGCCCTGGAGAACCCCAAGCCCAAATAACGAAGAGGCGAGCAATATTCAGTGAACACTGAGTGTAGCATCTGCCAATGCTGCATTTAGACAGCAGGCTGTCTGAAAGGGGAGCCTGAGCATATTAAATTTAAAGGGCAATTCAATTTCAGGATATTGCTTGTCAAGCTGTTATATTCTACAACCATGAAACGCAACTGAAATTGAGAAACTGGGAGTTAGTTTGTTTGTAGAAAAGGTGAGCTTTTTAAATACCAACTCAAGGCATTCTACTAAAAAGGTAACTCCTCCATGCCAGTTCACCCTTACAGCAAAATAACAAAACCCGCTCAGTAACAGCCTTGTTTTAAGCTGTGTTCAAACCACAAGGGACTGAGCTTTTTTGTTTAAAGTTTTCAACTGCTTGAAAAAAAAGTTTCAGGGTGAGAGAAAGAGATGTGGAATGCATTGAAATCTTAAGTAGTAATTAAAAACAACTTAGAGCAACAGATAAAATACCTTCTAAATTAAGATAAATACTTTAATCAATTTCCATTAGCTGTCTGTGCCTGTATCTTCATTTATGGTAGAGGCTTTAATTTATTGCTCCCCAGGTAATTTTTAATTACTACAAAATTTAAACTTTGTAGAATTCCCACAGGTCACAAATTCTGGATATAATTGTCAAATTAAGCTTCTCTCTGCTATTTGTCTTCTGGCTGGCCACAGCAGTGTATTTCTTCGCTTCACACAGAGTGATAATGACACGTACAATTCATGTGTAACCCAATAAAAGTCAAATTAGTCCTACACAAAGCCCAAGCACTTTAGTTTCTAAAATCTGCGAACATCATGTAGTGAGAGGAGCTAGCTCTGCACTAATTAACATTGTATATCACTTCCTACTTAAAGGTCAACTCTTAGAAAAACTGAAAGTCTGCATATGTAAATTGTTTTGAAATTTGCTATGCACAGAAATTAAAGCTCTTAAGCTCTTCTTTCCAACCCACATGCTCCCTTAAGCAATCCAGGACACTCGGATTTATCTATCTCAGTCAACGCATGTCACTTAAGTGTCTTTATTTAAGGTGTTATTCAGTTGTTCGGTTTGGACCCCTTGAGCATTAGTAGAGAAAAGGAAGATGCAAGAAAGACACAAGGAAAGGCTTCTGAGCAGCTTTCTGCAGTAGCTACATCTCTCAGTCTCATGGTCTCTCTGAGACCATGGTACTCTGGTCATCGTGGTCTACGGTCTGTGAGTATGGCATTAACCTCAGAATGATCCAAGGATACACTACTGCCCTATGCCTCTACCCAAGCAGAGTTTGAGGTCTCTGCCTTGAGCTGGTATCCATTATGAAAAACACATACTGTAGAATTAATTTCTGAAGCTCCAAACAGAGCTATGGACACTGCTATTCTTAGCCATCTCTCATTGAAAGCAGCACGTGAGGGGCTCTTTGTCCTTTATCCTCATCTGCAAAGAGGAAGCTGAGATTGAACATCTAGTACAAGGAAATGCTACCACCTGCATTTCTCTCTCCCTGTTCTCCATTCCTGCAACTACTTCAGATTCACTGACTGACGGTTCCTCTCCTCCTCAGACTACTCCGTTTGTGTTGCTTTTTGTTTGGTCCCCACTGGAAGCCCGTATCATTTACAGTACCATCAGACCACCAACAAACCCTAGAAGATACCTTTCTCAACATGCCCAGTCCACTAAACTAGACATGCACCGCTTGTCACGCCTATTACAGTTCTATCAACCTGAACTATCCAATTCCTTCAGCACCTATCTTCCTAACAGTGAAGACATACAGACCAAAACTCATTCTATTTAACTTCACGCAGCTAAGATAGTCCTCAGTTTGGGAAAATACTGGCCCTGGCTCCCTCTACAGAGAGAAAGATGCCTGCAGAGGTCAGCTCAGTCTCCAGAGGGCCGAATAACTGGAGGTCATTAGCTCACACAAGATGGTAGATTTAAACTGCAACTGCAAATACATACCAAATCATCAGGCAGTGGGGGGGGAAATCAAACTTGTAGGGCACAATGTAAAATATAAAATAGTACATTAAACATCCTTCATTATGAATCCAGTATTTCCCTTGTATTCCCATATATTCACCTTGATTTATTTTTTTTTAACTTCAATATCTGTTACTGTTTAGTAAAAAGCACTCTGCTCAGAAAGAGACAAAATTAGACATATTTGAGAGATCCAGAAAAGAAGTGGTGAATAAACTCTACTACACACACATATACATCTTGTAGCTGGCCAGAACTGAAAGGACTCTTTCAGAAACAGGGCAGGAGAAAGGCTCCTCTGACAATCAGCCAAATTTTAATTCTCACTAAAAGCATGGTACCTCTAAGATTACTGAAAAAAGTAGAAAATCTTTTTGAACTCTGATAAGACTATCAGTTTTCATTAACCAGTCTTTTTATTTTTAAAGGAAAACAGAGTCCAAAGCTACAATTTTAATGAAACCCTTAAAGTTTGGTTTGAGGCAGAAACCAAGAATGAAAAACTTCAGTAGCTAGCATCTGCCAAAATTGTAAGCTACTGATAACTAGAGATCAAAAGAAGTCAAATAGGAAGTTTGCAATCAGTCTAAACATAAAAGTTGCTCTAGGATCACTCTGTAACATGCATACATACACACACAAACTTGCAATCTGGCATACCTGTCTGAAACAATGTAGAGGGGCAGCTACTGATTCAGTCTCTTTCAGATAATCATCCCAATTAAACAGTTCTGGAAGACATAAGATAAAAAAAGACCATACAGACAATTTTTAAAGAGAACTTACATTAAAAGGGGTTTGGGGAAAGAAAGGGACAGAAAAACCCAACTATCTTGTAGAATACGTTTTGTTTTTTTTTCAAGAACAGGATTACTCTTAAATGGAAACTCCACCTCTGAAAAACACACAACCCTTGAAGGAGCTTTAAGAGTACCGTTAATTCATAGGGGCGATCACACAATAGGCAAAATCAATCTAAACCTTCCCCAAGATTTGTTTTGGTTGTGGTTTTTTTTTTTGGTCTACTTACAAAGATACAAGTCACAATATCTAGATTCAATTCTCTGAATAAGGACCTCCCAAGCAGCCTTGCACAAATCACGTTAGCCTTTCTATATCTTAGTTCCCCTAACAGCAGGACTGATCTGATAACCTCATAGGAGTCCTGAGATGATTTATGTTGAAAAACAGACACACGTTGATTCTGTTGAAATCTGTGTTGGGAATACTATCCCCGTCCACTAGAAATCAAAAGGATTAGCACAGCCTTCCAACTGCATCTTTGTCTCTTTTCATCTGAAGTCTGGTAAAGGTTTCTCTTTGTAGGGTAAATATTATGGCAATGTTCAGCAACAGAATCATGGTATTTTTTTCCAGTGTTAACATTGGCATTGTTTATGTGCATGGGTGAGTGTATTCTGCATTTGATTTAATCAGTGTTATCAGTTTTGCATGAATGGAACAGTATGAAGTACTAACATAAAAGATAGAAGCAAACATTACTTAAATTAATATAAAGCGCAAGAGAAAAACTACAATGGCACAGCTAATGTTTTTGTTCCTAAATCATCTAAGTGAGCTCTTTTGCTTATTTTTCTTGTTTGGGCCGCTGGCATTTTTCTCATGTTCCTGAAATCACCCAGGAACCCCAAAAGGATGCAGTGATGCCACCCAGCGGCTCAGCAAAGGCCATTCACATGGCCTATAGCAAAATCCATCGTGATGATGGAAAGACCGCACCAGGTTTATCAGTAATCCTTCCAAAAACACCACTGGGCACACTTAAATACGTCTCTGCAATTTTCAGGACACAGGAGAAGCAAAGAAACAATCAGAAAATGGCAGTGTTTTCCAGCACTCGCACACTGCTTCTCTGAAGGATGCCTGGTGGCTTGAACCCAGAGTCTGCCTGCACCAGCATAGCATTTAATTGAAAATATATAGTGCCTCAAGGAGAAGAGAACTACCCCCTTGGCCTGCCAAGATCCTCTTTTTTTGGCATAACAGACGCAAAAGTGTACCAGTGTTTTGTCCTTGGCACTGCAGAGGCGATGTGGTTGTTAGCTATGTAACAAGTCAGTAAAATCTCAAAAGTTGGTAATTTGGTGGTCCGGACTGTATGTAGGCTCGTAACAAAGATGTTTCCACACAACATCTTGGAAGTCCACTTATTTTGGAACGAAAATTTTATTCACAGATTTATAGTTACATCGATTTTGTGTTACTCACAAAAGGCAGGGTACATTAACTTAAGCATATGTTAGATATTTGTATTTCAGGAAATAGCTTTTCAGAACTTTCTCCAGAAAGTAGCCTCCAGATCTGTTGCTCTTTTCATTGATAGGCCAAGGAGGCTGCAAAAATTAAATATGATGAACCGCTAGCGAAGTTTCATCTTATAAAAAATCTTCTTTGAGACTAATAAAGTTACCACTTTGGGTAGACTTCTGATTTAAAAAAAACAAAGTTGTTTTTTAATCAGAGTTTACCTTAGTAAACTTTGAAGTACCCAATTCAATACAATTAAATCTAGCAAAAAGAAAATGTCATCTACATCCCAGCTGTCTCAGATCTAACATGATGTAAAAGCTGTAATCACGAATCAGAGCCTTGCTGTGTTAAGGACCACATAAATGTAGATACTTCAGAGACAGAACCTTTCACGAGGAGAAACCCCCATTCATGTCCTCCAGCATTTCCCAAATGATCTCAATTGTTATAACAGGACTGTAAATTTGGAGGGATGACCCAGAAGTGCAGAGGGAAACAAACAGCTTTTTTTATATTTTTTTCCAGGGAACATTTAGTAGAAAGACACATAAGGTAACACAAGCAGCCAGCTGCAGATAAAGTCAAGAGGAAAACAACATTGCCTGGTTCTTTGCTTTAAATCCTGGCTATCAAAACCTCTTTCATCAAGCAGAAGTGACCTGAAGTTTAAATTAGAACCTCTCCACCTGTGAAGATATGCTGTATTAAATTAAAGCCACGCTCTCAGAGATGGTGCTAATTATTATTTAATTACTCCAGTCATAGAAATAGGAGATTAATGTATGTTTGCAACGTGTAAGATGCATGTCTAGGAAGATAATCACGTTGAAAAAAACCTCTACACACAAAGCTTCTCTATATTCTCAGTGTGCACAGGTAAAGAAGCAGTTGTTTTATATGTATTTCTAATTCTAAAGCCCCTGAAAACATGCAACTTCTGAGAAATGGAAATCCTTCGGAAAATTAGCTCACACTAGATGATTTAACATGCATTTCTCTTCCCACTCAAACCTGCAGGCTGAAATAAACAGCTTAAGAAAAACCCATTATGCAACAAGCACAACTTTATAACCTACCAGCAAAGTGAAAACTAGACAGAAAGGAATTTTTAAGCTGAAGAACAAACCAGCATATACTGGGAAAAAAAACCCACCACACCAGAAAGTAACGAGGACCTTTTGTAAAAAAAACACAACACAAACAAACAAAAAAAACCCAAACCCAACACATTTGTAACCAACACAGTCTGAGACTCTAAAAAGGTGATCTTAGACAATCAGCATGGACAAACAGCCTGACTAACTTAAAATGGAGGAAATAAGTTTATGCCATAGTTGCTTGCATTACAGGCAATGACCCATGGGTCAATGACCCTTGATGTTCTCTGCAATGCTGCATCAATACCCTATCACTTCTTGTCAAACCTGCAATCACAAAGTAACTCAAGCTAAAAGGGACCCCAGGAGGTCTCTAGTTCAACCTCCTGCTCCTCCAGGGCTCCATCACCCTCAATGTGAAGATTTTTTTTTCCTTCCGTCCAGTAGGAATTTCTCATGCTCCAGCCAGTATCTGTTGCTTTTCATCCTTCCACTGCACCTCTGAGAGGAGCCTGGCTCTGTCCCCTCTACAGGTAACTGAAGACAGCAAGGTGATCTCCCATAAGCCTTCTCTTCTTGTGGCTGAAGAAACCATTTTTCTGGTTTCAATACCAGTTTTCTGCTTACATCTTGCTCCTTCATTATTTTGGTGGGCTGCCAGCCGGCTTGCTC
Source organism: Gavia stellata (assembly GCF_030936135.1). Taxonomy (NCBI): domain Eukaryota; kingdom Metazoa; phylum Chordata; class Aves; order Gaviiformes; family Gaviidae; genus Gavia; species Gavia stellata. Next base: position 85,649,993 of record NC_082594.1, read on the forward strand.
CAGTATAGCAGTGTCTTCCTTGTACTGGAGAGCTCAAAACTGAACACAGTACTCCAGATATGGTCTCACAAATACCAAAAAGAAGCAAATCCCTTCCTCTCGGCCTGCTGTCTACAGTTTTGCTGATAGGACTCGGTATGCAGTTGACGTCTTTCACCACAAGAGCACACTGCTAGCCCACACTCCGCTTGCTGCCTGCCAGGACTCCAGGGCCTTTCCTGCCAAACTGCTTTCCAGGCAGCCAGCTTCCCACCTGGCGTTGCTGCGGGGCTCCAGTCTGCCCAGGTGCAGGAGGGACTCTCCATTTGCCTTTGAATCTTACAGGTTCCTGTCAGCCTACAGTTTCTCTAGCATGGGGAGGTCCATCTGAAGAACAGCCCTGCCTTGCAGCCTACTGGCTACTCCTCCCAGTGAGATGTTGCCCACAAAGCAGCTGACAGTGTGTTCTGCCCAATCATCCCCATCTGTCAGTAAGGCATAAAATAGCATCAGCCCTAGTATTGACCTCTGAGAAATGCCACTAGCCACCAGCTGCCAGGTGGATCTTACACCATCTGGCAGTCCAGTCGATTTTCCATCCACCTATCCAAACCACATCTCACCAGTTCGGCTGAAAGGACAGAACAGAAACCGTACAGAAAGCCTTTGCTAAAGTCGAGACGAACAACATCCACTGCTCTCCCCTTGTTTACAGAATCACGTATCACAAAAGGCTATCAGTCACACACACTTCACACTGGCAAATCCATCTCAGCTGTTCCTAACCTCATCTTTGTTCTCTGTTTGCTTGAAAATGGCTTCCAGGAGGATTTTCTCCATAGTCTTCCTGAAGACTTAGGTCAGGCAGGCCACCCTATAACTCCCCAGGTGCTCCCTTCTTGTCCTTATTGACACTGGGCATACTATTTGCCCTTTTCCAGTCATCACGAAACTTTCCCCAATCACTATGATCTCTCCAAATTGAGAGAGAAGCCTCCCAGTGACATCAGTCAGCTACCTCAGCACCCTTGGAGGCATCCCATCTGCTCCCATGAATATATGAATGCCCAGTTTGCTGAAGTGGTCCCTTCTTCTTCTACTGTACATAATGCTTCAGTTTAGTTTAAGTCAAAGTTTTACAAAATTTAAATTAAAGATTTAAACGTTGTGTCACTTACAGATAGGTAGAATTTAAGGTCCTGGTTTATTTACGTTAGTTTAATACAGTATCACCATAGGCTAAACACTGTTTAAGCAGATAGAGCATCTCATGTATTCTCATCTCATCCCTAGGTTCCCCTGGCATGCATGTGAGACTTTTGACACAGAGATGTCTCTTTTCTAGTCTTCATCCCACAATCTCTCTTTGACAAAGATGAGGTTTCCTTTTAATTTTGGTTTACATACTTTTGCAAATGTAGTAGTTTAAGTGTAAGGTATTTCATACCCTGCTTTATACCTTGTACCTCCTCTATATGTTGTCATCATTCAATTAGAATTTTTCTCCTCCTCCTGTCTTTCTCTACCTACTTTAGTCTATTTTTTCACCTGTTCTTCTCACATCTCTATGTCTCCCCTCCTCTTCAACTTCTCCCATCACACATTCCCCCTGAAAACTCTGGAGGTTTCCTGGATTCTAGCCCAAAGGATTCTAAGGCATCTTTCTTCATCCAGCATCAAGAGGCTCTTTTTTCTTCCTTGCCACCCACAAGCAACAACACAGGATAAAAATTATCATCTCGTCCACAGAAAATCAGAGATCTTGAGCAACGCACTCCTCTCTAAGTGTTTGACAGAGCTGAGTCTAGATTTCATGAGTAAATTCAGTGCTCAGATACTAGATTAATAGCATAGTCCTGAGTGGAAGAACACAGATGACAGAATAAGGCTTGCCTGCTTAGCACTGCTTCTCCACAAAGCTTTTTCAACACCTTGCTCTCTACTGCAGAAGGAGGCAGGGAAGTTTTCCAGTGACTCATGAAATATGGTTATCTTATCCACATATGAAAAGCACTTTGTTGGTGGGTGGGGGGCATCTTATGGGGCTCCGTCTGCCATGTAAGACAACATTATTTTAAGACACAGACATGCTATCCGAGTCCAGTTTGACTGGAGCTCCTCTTACGCTGAAGAAGAGGGAAAACAAGACACAAATACACTTCCTTTCCTGTCTCAAAGTAACAGGGAAGATTAACAAAGATGACTGCTAGGATCCCAAGAAATGGAAGAATTAAGTCTGGCAAATGTAACAGCAGAAAGCTGTACTATGGCTGGTGGTAACAGGGCATCGTATCTTTTATGCAAAGTTATCACCTCAACTACCCAGCTACCATGTTAGTATCTCAGCTCATTTGTTCAGTGACTACACTACTTGTAATGAACTCCTCCGCTGATACCCAAGAAAAGCTCTGAACCAGACCATCTATTAGGCATCACAGCGCACAGAAATGTAAGCAGAGTGAGAGCTTAAGTAACCCAGTGACATTTTACTGAGAAATAACTAACACATTCTGTTCAGTCAACAGCACTCATGACATTTTTACTGTCCCAAATTCAAGCAACCAACATGAACATACAAAGAGTATATAAGGATGCTGCTGCCCTCTCACTGCAGCTCATAAAAGCTAAACTGCAAGCAATCCCATGTATATGCTGCCCTACAGCACCTGTTGAGGTTAGTAGAGGCTGTCTAAGTTTGATAAGAAGCTATATAATTTCTGGCAAGTGTGTAGTTTCCTCAGTTTATTATAAAAACACAATTGATTTGAAATTGTTTCAAGTAAAATTAGAATCCCAGGCAATTTAATCCAGTTAGCAATCCTAAAAATTCAGACTATTGAACTGAAAATCCTTTCTTTGGCACCAGCAAACATATTAAGGAAAGAGAAGATAACTGGCAGAAAAGGCATGAAAACGGGAAATACCTGATGAGAAGAACAGACAAATCAGTAATGATCTAAAAAAAAATTAATGTTTACACAGCATCTTTGATAGTATATACAAAGAGTACTTGTCTTGGCTAGTAAAACTATCAGGCTCAAGTCAAGCATTTTTAACCATCATTTTCTATACCAAAACATACTTCCCTAAAAGTTAGACAAAAGCAGTGATATGGTTTTAACAACCCACCAGTAAAAGCCTCAGGAGATAGTACAATCCAAATACACACTTTTTCTTTTAGGGTACCTTAACTAATAACCTGACAGCTGCAATACCTACCACTTTGTAAAGACGGGTTGTTTGCCTGCTGATCCTTTCCATCTTTCTCTTTTTTAATATTCTTTGAATCTAAAAGACAAGATTCCATTACATAATAAATGTAATATTCACATCATAATGATGTCCAGCATAACACAGAATGCTTTCAAACAATACAGGATGTCTTGTTCCAAATATTGACTTTCTTTTATTCATTTCAGTGCATAATCAAAAAGGTATTTGTACTCTAAATTTAATCACTGCACTATTTCTCTTTCAAAATATATTGAGAAGTACAGCATGAAAAAGCAGAGCTTTTGACTACTTTACATTATCAGAATAAATCTAGTTGCAGAAAATGTAGTATTAGCTCCACAAAGAGCAACCCTGTCTTAATTTTTAACAGCGTTACTGAACCTACACACAATTTGAGATCCTCAAGATCACTGAGTATCTGTTTACAACTTGTCTAGACCACTATGAACTGAGAAACAAGAAAAAAAAAAACCACAAACCCACCCTAAAAGCATATTTCTGAGTTAAAGCTTCCATTCTACATTTAAATTCTTGAATACCCAAATGCAGGCAGCTATCTAAGTGCACGTCAGCTATTTTAAAAAAAAATCATTCAGAAGACTCCATCTTCTCTGTCATTCATATCTACCCACATACAGAAGGGAGGCTGTCATTTCATTTTTGCGTGTTTCAGCATGTATGAGAGACAAAGTTGGACTGGGAGGCTAGAATGGAGAAAACTGAGGGAGCCAGTTCCACTTGTTCCTTTTAGTCTTTAAAGTTTGTTGGTTTGGTGACCTGCTTTTGACACTCATGGACTCAAGCACAATTCAAATATGACACTGAGTTGGCAACAAAAATGCAAGTACATTTCCTGACTTAGAAAGGTTATCAAGCTCTGTGTGGCAAAATAACTCTCTCTGTTTGCAAACGCCTCAGCACCAGGAATGGGGCTGCTCCTCTGGGAAGTCCTGTGCCTCAGCTCATGCGTTGGGTCACCCTAGTTAACCTGAACTGTTACAGGTGAAGGGATGGCTCGCTTGTACTGTAAGATTGTGGGGGTAGCTGCTTCCTATATTTGCCCACACTTAAATCTTTAGCTATTGATTGGCTTGCACTTGAAATAAAAACAATCCTAACTTAGAATAAGAAGCATTTGGTGATCAGAAACACTTGAGATACAATGAGTTGTTCTGCAGCAAAGATTAAGCCCTAATAGTGTTTCTCTTCTGTGTTTTCTGTAAGAAAGGCTTGTCTTGAAACAGAGAGTACTGATGAGCGACAAGTGATATTCATAATTTCCGTCCCGCTTCTTTCATTATTTATTGAGGAATTGCCATGTACAGCAAGAGCTGAATCATAACAATCTTCTGTCAACACTCACAAAATCGTCCCCCATCCAACAGTGAGGAAGGGATAAGCCATCCACCTGGCTCTGTGCTGGCTAGGACATAGCGCTCCTTTGGCCAGGGCACAGTACCGGCCAGGGCCCCCTCAGGGGTGGCCGGGCAGGGCCTCACCAGCCAGGGCCACCCCACCATCCCGGCAGGGGAGGCACTGAGGGCAGCCCCAGCACTGGGCACCCTCCCTGGGTACAGGTCGAGGCTGGGACGGGACATGTGCCCACAGGTGGGCCCAGCTTGGCAGGGCCCATGGCCAGGCAGGGCAGGGCTGTGGGGAGCTGGAGACTGGCCCTATTCTGGCATCGCTGGGGCAGGGGCTGACATTGGGTCCTGGGCCCTGAGCAGGGCAGGGAGAGGCCCCAGGTGAGGTTGGTCAGGGCCATTAAAGCCTATTAGTGTACTCAGGGCCAAGACACCTTCCAAGAATAACCCAGAAAATATACCTACAGCTACATACCTGCTCAAAAGATGCTGCAAAAGTATCACCTGTTTCTCCTAAAGCAGATATGGGGAGTACCGCAGATCCTTTGAAAAGGAAAGAAAATGCTATGTTTACGCCTTGACTTAGCCTTCTTTCTTGACTTACATGCTCTTTCTTTTGGAAAAAGTTTGCTTTGAAACATTTTCTACGTGGTAAGTTTCCTCCCTTATGGAGGTCAACTTCAGATGGACCTGCTGAAATGCTTCTGGACGGTGCTCACAGAGCTCTAACCCCTGTACTTCCTCAGGAATAAGGCTTTAACCCACAGAAGTGGACACCCTACGTCCTGACAACAACTACCAGTGGGAATCTGAGAAGGGATAGTGTTAAAACTAGTTCAGTAACAATGACAAGACACAAGGCTAACATTCACCTTCTCCCTCCTACAGATCAAAATATATTCTATCCAGCCTCTTTGGAATTGAGCTGAATGCAGGTAGTTTTCTACTGGGCGGTGGCAATCACCAGCAGAGCCTTTTGCAATGTTCTACAAGCTCAGTTAGTCAGGCTTTCCCAAAAACGGTCATGAGACTGTTGCAGACATCAGTCCGACAGCTTACAGAATAGATAACTTCCCAATCCGCCTGTTTCGGAAGAGGAAATCCAACGGAGTCCCACATAAGAGGCTTATTGAAGAAGAGAACTAGTAACTGCTTCCTGCGAACACCCAAAGCTTGAAAGGACAGAATCATGAAAGACTATCTACCCAACGGTGCCAGATTTCAAACAAGATGACGGCCTTTCATGAAGGGAGACATCAAGAACAGGTGAAAGAATGTGAAAAACTGCAGCCTGGACACCAGATGAGTTCTTGCTGACAACCACCACCCAAATTATTTATTTCCTGTACAGTTAGGTTTAGTGCCTATCTCACAAATATCACAGCAAATAAATACGAACGCTGAAATGGAACACTCTCAGCAACACATTTTTCTTATCGTCAGCCATTAGAAAACTATGAGAACAAGAAGAGATGATGACATTAACGAGAAGAAATGGATTCCTCAATAGCAATTTAAACATCTGTTTCATTTCAGGTAGAGGCATCTTCATTCATAATAAATCCAAAGCACCATCACTATCACTTGTTTTTGATGGCCAGAAATTTACACTTTAAAATGCTCAAGTAAAACTCACCCAGCACATGCAGAAGCATCCAAAATTAAGTCTGAATAAGACCAAGATTGTTGCCAAAGGCTCCCCTTGCATTCTAACCTTCAACGCTGGGAAGACCATTACAACGATGGAGTGTTTTGTCTAAGCAGATGAAAAGCTACTAGCAGCAAGAATTACTAACCTGTTTTCACATGAGATACCCTGTATCTACTACCACCTCGGAAAACTTCCCCCAGTCTATACTTCACAGTTGCTATAATGCCTTGGTCTGGGATGCCTCTTCCAATGTCAGTAGTTAGGGTGGATAAGAATTTATGGTTTATCTTCAAAAGCAACATAAAAAAAAATGATTTTATTAAAATCCAATTTTATAAAAATGAAATAAATGCGCTTTTTTTGGCTTTTCTTTTTTTTAAATGTATGCCAATCTACATTTGAAATTTTGATATCCTAAGTTCTAGTGAATTTAGTTTCGAAAGATCACTGAAAACAAAATTAAGACATGGAAGACTATTATATCAAATCACTGGGCTGAGGAAGATGTCTCCCTCAGCATATGACCCTCAGCTTGGTCAAACTTTGAGGTCAAACCTCAAAAATGAAGTTATGAAAGAGGGAAATACTTCTGCAGGTACAAAAAAGTATCTTCTTTTCATCTCCTTCACCTAGCCACGTTCAATAACTAATTCCTTGAAACCTGAAAAGTGGACTTGAAAAGGGGAACTTTATTGATATATTGGACACAGAAGAGACTTACTAGTTCTAGAGTCTTGAAGCTCATGGTGACAAAAAAAATAGGTCAGTTTAATTCATTATCTATCTTCCTCTATTCATAAAGTCCATTTTTAAAGAGACAAGTTGCAGTCTACTTTCCAACGTAAAGCACAGTATGTTTCAGACCATTTTGTCAAAACACAAATGAAAATGAAATGTGAACTTACTCACATGCTACTTAGCTCTCTTTAAAAAAACAACAGAGAATGGGATACCATTTTCAAAGAAAGTTTTAAAAATATAGTAATACATATAAGTACATAGAGTTTATATTTGCTATGTAAATATACATACATTTAGACTGTAATACATACAGGCTAAAAACTTATTTTCAAAATCCCATGAAAGATTGTTTTCTTCTAGGTAGCAAGATTGGAATACAGCATATGCTAAAATTACAAAAGTAGCATATTCTATTGTTCACCAACTGTTTTTCTACAGTGCACTTCATAAACTAAAGCTGCAGATACAAAACAAGATTAGAGTAAGATTATTTAACATAGTGCTTTCTGCTTACCGATCCAAAACTCCATGTGTTTACACTACTCCCACCCTATCTGTAACCACAGAATTCTTCTGCTGATAAGATTACTCAACAGAAGACAGGCAAGAGCAACCACATCTATCATGCAAGAAATTAGAGACATGGAAGAAAGAAAACAAAGCTATCTTGACCGACTTGTGAATGCCAAAAAAAAAAAACCAATCAGAAAAGGCACCTTTAGACTATAAGGTCTGGTAAAGATAATCCTGGTGACCAATGCATAGTTCCTCTTATAAACTCCCATGTTGAACTCCAGCTTCTTGTCTGAGATGCTTTAAAAATCCACAACATTTCTTTCTGAGAAGAGTTAACCTTTCAACAAACAAGAGGATTGCTTTGTCTGTGTACTGGCAAGCATCACATCTTTTGTTCGTATTCGTTTCAACCACAGAATGGTGTGCTACATGAGGAGGCTTACATGTGTTATCTTCTAAGACTTGCTATTTGGTTGCTGTCCAATGCAGGGATCAAGCAGTTCAGTCATGCTTTCGAGATTTCTGCAGCTATTTCTTAGCCACCTTAAAGTCTTCAACTCTGACAGGTGTTCAAAACATGGCAGGAGACCATTTTTTTCAAAGAAATCCCTTGTCTCTTCCTGATGGACATGAAATACCTTTGGGTGACAGAAACATTTGCTATTCCCACGCCACGCAGTTACTCGCCTTCAGATCAAGTTTACTAAAACAAGACCAAGACTTACCATTGCCCAGGAAGGAGCCTCCTTCACTCCCTACCACACAGGGTTGCAAGCCCATTTCAACTACCTTTCACCAAGCCTCAGTGCACACAGCTGAGGATATCAAGACAGAGTGAGTATGAATGTCTCCTTTCCCTTCTTTTTGTGCTTCCCTAGTGGGATTCTTATCTTATCTGCCTGGAACAGGGTGTCTCTTTAGTGTATTTAGACAACAGCCATGCAGAAAACCTAGAAGAGAAAGGGACAGACTTCCTCCATAAACGCTTGGTGCAACAATTAAATGGATGACTCCTGCCATTACAGAAAATCTATTATAGCAAAAGACAATTATTTACCAAGGGAGCGCACAAGCACATAAAGCAGCTTGGGCTTGAGGTGGAAAGCTCAAGAAAAGTACAAAAGTGTTAGCAGCCTTTTATGGGGGAGGACTACCCATCTGAAAGCTTTGAAAAGCAGCAGCAACCTGGTTTCAGACAGTGGGTCTTTCTCTCTTCACATTCTCTTTGTTTCACCAACACAAACACCCTTGTTTCTTCTTAAGTCTCACTCTTTATTTTAGCGCTTAACTCACAATTAACTTCTGCAGACGTGACAAAGCAGAAATCACACCTTCGTAGTACACTGTGCATTTGTGGATGAACTTCTTTTAAAATGTTAATTTTGTCTTCAAGAGACAGCTGCTAATGCCATTTGTGGTAAAATTTGATTCTTTGTACTACTCAGTTATTGTCCTGGTAAATTATATGCAGTTACAGAATAAAGCACTACATGTTATTTAATATCACACCTAGACACATTCTTCAATTTTAGAATAGTATAATGGCTTCAAGGCTGTCACAGGACAAAATTGCTTTGGTTGAACTTGTCGAACTCCAGGATAAGCCAAATTTACCATACTTACTCTAAAACAATGTTAAGTTTGAACCTACCTGTATTCAGTACATACCATAAACTGTCTTCTTTAATCTAACAGTATAGTAACTGTCAAGTAATATCCCACCACCTTCAAAAAGAGAATTTAGCAGGTTCCCTCTTTCCACTTGGATAAAAGCTACCAGGCCTTACCTTTAGCTGCTGTTCTCCCCATGGTAACACTTCTGTGATCTCCCCTCTCACAATAAAAAGGCTGAAGTTGAAAGACCAGTTAATTCTTCCTTTCAGCACAACAGTTTCCTGTGGAGTAGTAATACAACAAGTTAGGGGGGAGATTGTTGTTGGGGTTTGGGTTTTCTCTTTTTTTGGAAAGGAGGACTTTTTTTGTATTGGTGTATAAGTATCTTGTTGGTTTTAAGTTGCAAACGTTTAACAAACTATGTGTAGAAGAACAGCGTGTAAACAACGGATATATCAAAGTAGCAAGGGTACAGAACCCACACTTTTATTTCATTGTTTTAGACAGTTCATTGTATAATGATTTGCATTTTCTGTGGATTTCCAAATCAAAGAAAGATATAAAATGTGCTTTAATCCTTTTTTTTCCCCAACAAACATTACTGAAAAATGGAAGAAAGACTTTTATACATAACCTACTCATCCTGCCTCACTTGCACAGAGTTAAACAATCATCAATTTAAACACCTTTGGGTAAAACACACTAACTTGGACAACTACAGTAGAAGGGGGAGCAAAACACTGATGTAAGAAATCTACACAAAGGCCCAAGTGCTCAGTGATACCCCTGCCCACTACGACTTGTAACAGAGCACCGAGAACCTGTTAGGGAAACGCTAACTGCAGATAAAAGCAACAAGCCACATTCCTGTAGGGTTTAGAAACTAGAAGGGACAAATTAGTTAAACTATTGTAAAACAGCAAAAACAAACTTTATTTTTTGTGTGTTACTGTGATTTTCTACTCCAGCATCTAGGGTTTTTTTGAACTTTGACTGTGTTCAATTCAAGTCAAACTCATTTGAAGCTTTTTAGCCTCGCAGCAACAAAGCCAGCAAGTTAATTATCCTCTTCCATTAACTCTTCAAGTAATAATGGGTAAAATACATTCACATTTCTGAATTATCTTCTTTGATCACTTCCTTTCAAGGAACTCCCATGAGGTTAAAGTTGACATCATCAAAAGTTCAAGTTTTTTTTAAAATTTATATATATGCATACTTTTTTCAAGATTAATTTTGCCAAAGGAAACATTTTTAGAAGCTACACCTTTCCAGTGTTACATAAAAGGAATAATATCTACTTGGAATTTCTTTAATCTTATACTCACATACTAAAAAAAAAAAATACACATTCATATAGCATATAAGAGAGGCATCATACAGCTGAGTATTTTCCTGAAACTGCGACATTTCAGTGAAACTTCGAGGAACTTGCACACTATGGTGATGGATTGCATGATGAAAACTTTATACAGTGCAAGTCCCATGGTTAAAGCTAATTAAATATGGTTTTAAAAATGCCTGTGACTGAAGAATTCATTTAGTGTGCTGTGTGTGAACGTGCTGGACAGTTATTACAAAAACTCTCAGGATTGAGACTTGAAAGCAGTTATAAATAAAACTGAACACTACCATAAAATAAGCAGGTTTTGCTACACAATAGCATTCATAGCATAAGTGATCAACAGGATTAAGAACAGAAATCCTTTTAAGCCATCAAATAAATTTGAAATACTTGATACTTTAGTAGACTCCCCCCAAAAATTCAAAGCTTTTCTGCTGCAAGTAATAAATCGTGAAAGGTGATGCAGAGTCAAAGTAACTGTTTTTACAGATTACTTTAAAGCAGTGCATGGTTTTTATCTTTTTGTTCCAAGTACCAGATTGCACTTCATGCAGTAATAAAGATTCCAACCCCGCAGTGATAGTCATCAAGTTTAGCACAACCGGAGTGTCTGTCAGAACATAAAAAGGATTCCAGCTTTTCATTAGCTTGTGTTGTACCAGATAGGCTATTTTACAGCATGCCCACCAGCCTGTTAAAAATATAAGACAACTGAAAGTTCTGAAAGCGCTGTTTGAAATGGGGCAAACACAACTGCAGGAATACAATACATTACTATTTCTAAGAGGTGCTACTCAAAACCCAGTTACACCTACAGTATTCAGGTTAAGAGCCACTATTAAATTAGCTTGTAGATAGTGCTGTTTGTCACAGAAAACATTCAAGAACGGTATTTCTGAGGCTTTAGCTAACAACCACTACATGCTGCTGAATTATAGCAAAATGAAAACCAGTTACCTCCAAAACAGAGCAGGGTCAGTCTGAAATAAAGTATAACTTCTTTTGCAGGGGCAGACCTAGGAAAAGCTTTCCATCACCTCGTGTAATTAAGCAGCAAACCGTAAGCAAGGCTGTTACGTCCTCTGCTAACCAAGACAGAGTCCTCTTATGTTGCACTCACCATCACCAGCCTGGTTCAACCCACAGCGCACCCACCACAGAAGAGGAGAAACCCACCAGCAAATACAGGGGAGAAACCTCCAGGGACATTCTGGCAAAGTTATGTAGAAAGGACAGAGCTCAAGGCATTCTTGTATGTGCACCTCGGCAAGCAAGCCAAGTCAGTGATACAGAAAGCTGGGGTTAAGAAATCGATCTAGCAGCTTCTAGAAACTAAGGGCAAAATGAAACAAAACAAGGTCAGGAATATACAAGCAAACAAAGAAATGTAATGGCAAGGCTGAAGCGTAATGGCTTTAGGATGCACAAAGCAGCAGAATGAAAACCAAAGTTACAAAAACCAAGCTGAGCATAGTGATTGTCAGTCACGGACAGCAAACACCCAAACCCCACCGATTTAGGGAATGGAAGTACAGAATCCATATCGTACACCAAGGAGAAACTATTTGCTGTAAATTAAGGAAATTTAAAAAAAAAAAGTGAATAAAACATAATCCATGAACCTAGGATAACATTGAATTCATCATCAAAATATCTTCAATTTAAAGAGCCACAAAGGATCTCCACACTCAAACTGTATTATTTGCATCACTTACATCTCAATTCATCCTGTAAACTGAGTTTATTCTTTCGCTGATTAGGTTCCCTTACATCAGTTACTTTTTTTAAAAAAATCAAATGGAAAGCATTAATCTGCCTTTAATTCCTTACTGAAGTTTTCATTGTTAATCCCCAAATCACTTCTACTAGCCGCCTCCCACTGCGCGAGCCCTTTGTCAGAAAGCAATATATTAGCAGGCAAGCCTAAGCCTTCGCCCTCTCTGCATTGCTACTACATAATAATACGCGTCAGAAAACAGGATGGAAAACATTTTTCCTGTCTAACTTTACTCTCGTCATTTTGAAAAAATTACTCGAAGGACACATATTGCTGTATTTCAAAGAAGCTAGTACTCTACAGAAAATGTCAAAATAATTCTGTTTTGCCTGCTACGCATGTCCATTATCCTTCTCACTGTAAGTCAGGCACTCAAGTAAGCCAAATGTCCTGAAAAATATCCTGCATATTTAGGGCTTCCCAGTGCAAGTTTGTCTTGATAGCATGCCTGCTCATAAAAATACACAGCACAGAATTACGGAGATAAATATAACATTTAAAAGAAGCCTAAGCAACCAGTAGATTGTGGGCTTAGTACCCACCAAAAAGATTAAGGTTTTTGTGTCAATGATTCTGCATCTCAGGCTCAGAGGTAAGACAGAGACACCAATTTTAGAGCCAGTTAGCTTTTTAACCCTACCACTGGTATAAATGCAGTAACTCAGACCACATTGCTGCCGTCCTCCAGGGAGGAGGGGACAGTCACCAATGGGCAGCCTCTGCTGCATAGGGAGTGAGGCTATTCTTTTATACAGATACGCAGCGCAGAAGCGGAATCCCACAAAACATCGACTTTGAAGCATCGATTAAGTTCTTCTTAATTTTAGCTTGAAATACAGGCAGACATTTTTCAGGCTCAATGTGAACAAGGAGTTTTACTTGCCCCTCTCTTTCTTCATTCTTTTTCTTCTACAAATGCTTCTGCATCAAATTTCCATACGCGGGGGGGGGGGAGAATTATGCAGTTTGAACAGCAAAACCAGTTATAGATGGAGAATAGGCGCAACGTAAGTAAAGAAATATTCCCCCCCCCCAACTCTTTCATATGTTTAAGTCCTACATTTGCTTTCACCAACAGCACTCACGTGCTGCTAGCTTTAGAAACATAAGAGCCACCAGTTACAACTGCTAGCCAGTATCACCACGCTGCCATTGCTGTTACCACTCCTCGCCTCCTTCTTCCTGTTTGTTACGGTCAACAGAGAGCCCTTCAAGAAAAGGACCTGCACAGCCTCCTCCGTGGACCAATACACAGTGCGGCAGCTGCGGTTCCCGCTCCAGCTTCCCCGCATGGGTAACGTGTACCTACAGGCACCAGTCACTTCCCAAACAAGTGTGACTTTTTTTTGAAAGTGAACTACATTCCTTCAAAGTTATCCTTCGTAAATCTGGAACACCTTTTTTAAACCTAATCATCTATTCATCTGTTATCTCTTAACTTTAGTTACCTACTTCATACCATTTTCACAAGTCTTTAAGCAGTTGAAAAGAGGAAAATAAAGACAGTAAGACTTAAAAGAAGTATTTCTAGAACATGCAATACTTCCAAATTTTCAATACTTGAAAACTTACTTTTCAGCAAGTTACCCAGTGTGTAGACTCATTTAGTATACTTCAAGACACAACAGCATATACTTCCTTTTTTCTGTAAGAGAGAATCAGTTTACACCTTTTAGAGCACACTGTGGCATCATTATAGAAAAGGAAGATCTCAAAGGCTAAAAGAAAAAAAAAAACAACTTGCACAAATGTATCAGAAGATTATAAAATGTAACATAAGCTTTGTAGCTGTAAAATCAGTATTATTTAGCATTATACATATATGATTTCAAAACAAAACCTAAAAATCAGGTCTTCTTTCATTTATGCACACAAATATATAACCAGTCCGTGTTCTGACAAGAAATTTGATCCAAGTTGGAATCTCTTTTAGGTCACAATCTTTGTTAAAAAAAAAAAAGTGAGAGTCTTTCAATGAAAGGAAATTAAACTTCCATGTTTTCATACGGGAGAACTTCTAATGAGCTGATATATGTGAACACCTTCTCTTCTAGTTGATAAAAACAGAACTAGGAAAGATAGGCTTTTTTCAAATTTACAGGCTTTCAGAAGAGCAAATATTAGCTAGCCATATGTATTATTACAACGACTAAGTCTGAATATTTCTTAAACTGTTAAAGGGACTGCGTACTTCGTGCTTTACAAATATCATTTTGTAATGTCATTTGCCTTAACATCAAGAAGAAATTTTCTGCACTTGCAAAATTCCTCAGAAAGTCACCAACACTGCACTGCTCACTATTTATGAAGTGATTAGCATAAACAAACTTTTAAGCTGTCAGCAGTAAAACACTGCCTGTAAATGTTCTGCCCTCTCTCCAAGTAAGTTTACGATCTGCTTTAGAATATGAGCAACTGTAATTACAGTAAGTCATACATTTCAAGACTGCAAAAATCTCTCTAAACTCTCAAACCGTACTAACTTTATTATTCAGTACAGAGCAAGGCATTATGTATTTTAAAAAGCAACATTAACAAGGTTCAGACCAAAGATTTCTCCAAAAAATTCCTGAAACGAGAAATAAATACTTATAAATGAGAACAGCATAAAAGTAAGGTCTCCAAATTAAACAGCATAGCTGGTATCAACGGACAACAGAAACAATTTATGTCATGTAGAGTCAACATTTACTCATTTGACAGTAATTTTAAAAATTAAAGTTTAGAGCTGCTCTAGGGCTACCAGTGGAAAATAAAAATAGCTTTCCCCCCCTCCCCATCCTGCTTTAAAAGTCAGAAGATGTGGGGTTGTAAAAACCTGAAAAAGGAAATGGTATGTGTGAAGTCAGCAGTTCAGCAAAGTGGCTGACTGGCCATTAACAGCTTTAAATATTCTTAAAATGCCAGTCTTCCCACATGAAAGGGCATTTTAATGTTATATTCAAATAAATAAAAAATACAGCTCACAGCGCTTACATTTCTATCTTAAGTAAAACCACCCATTTTAGTAGTTCACTAGCACGTATTTACAGTAGCACAACAGCTTGACAAATTGTTTAAACATTTTGGTGAATTCAACTCACTGAAACCTCTGTGCTGTTTTCCACTTCCCCTTCAAGCCTGGAGTACTCTTCCTGAAAACATTCATCATTATTATTCAACCTGGCTTTGTTCAAATGCCTAACTCAAATTTCTTTCGTAAAGCAAACTAATTAAATTATGCACCAAAAAACCCCAACAATTTTGTATGATTAGCACTGGCTAAGAGCTACATGCCTGCATTCTCTCTACACCCAGATACATCTCCTCTGCCTTCAGCTCAGCCTCCCTTGACACAGAAGAGAGCTCTCCAACTATTTGTTCTGTGAGGCACCGAGCATACTTTTAGCACAGTGTAAATATGGCAGGTAAGGGAGAAAAGAAATTGCTACTGCAAACATAGCAAGAGATGCCCAGATGCTAGAGATCCCTGTACAGCTTTTCTGCACTTATCTTTGGCAGACATCAAGCAATACCACCAGCTTTAAAAGCAGCAGTCAGAGAGAGTATGTGTACATAAGTGGACAAGGGGGAGAAAGACAAGCAGAGGAGGGATGGTGGAAAAGGGATTTTACAACCTCTTAGGCAACTTTGGCTTCCTCCCGTCTACATTGCCTCCAAACTTGAAAAGGACCGTGGAAGCTCAGTTCAGATATGATCTAACAGAGCCCAATCCACACACTTCACAGTCTGCAAATCCATCCCTGTGGTCCAGTTTTTTTATTCAACCAACAGAGTATCTAGAGAAACACAAGCACCTTTAGTCTGATGCAGAAATCTATAAAAATCAAACAGAGTGCACAATTTTCTTTTTTTTTTTCATTCAAGGCATGGGGAACAGTATTGGGACATTTCTGCATAGGATCAGCTTGCTGCCAGCACCCTGGGTGGAGTTAACTTGTTTCAGAGCAACATGCTTGCCTCCCCTTGCTTGTACTCAATGCCAGCAGCAACATACTGCTGCTACCATCCTCTTCCAGTGCTTAAGGTACCTGTTTCGTTCTCTCCACTTCAGAATCCAAACAACGTAATGCTGGCTGGGACTCCCCGCCACTGTATATTAACAAAGACAGACTTACCTCACAGCATTTATTTGTTGCTGCAACACATGGCGGTGTATCCTGGCTTATACAAGGGGACAACTACATTGGTCCCACATACTGGTGTCTAATCAGGGCGCAAAACCAAACCAAACAGAACTAAACAAACCCTTAAGCAATTTGCTGATAGCTCCCCCCTCCACAGGATGTTTCTGAATGGAGAAAACCCCAGAGCGCTGCTTGCAGTCTCCAGGCACACCCACATCCCCACACTGGGCTCACCTGTGCTGCTGGTACTGATGGCTGTGCTGTTTCCCCAACTTCTTATTTCTCTAACTAAAAAGGAAAATCCTTCTTTAAACCCCTTCCACAAGGGAGGGAGATCATCCTCCACGCAGATGCCGCCAAAAATATTTGACCATCTGTTTGGACAAGCATTCATAAGGACCATTCAGCGTTGCTAGACGTTTCTGCAGCTGACAAAGTGCTGACAGGTCAGAAAAGACAAGACAACTCCTAAGTGCTGGGGGGACCAGACAGCTGCAAATGCTCAGCTGTAGTATTTGCCGTACTCTTCAAAAATGGAAGAAGGTGAATAGCCCAAAGCATCAGGAACATCCACAGCAAGTCCATATCTCTCTACCCCACTTCCTGGGACAACTTTCCGATTATTAAAAAAAACAGGTGAAACAGGGTGTAACAGGGCAACCTCCTCCACCTCAGCACAACTGCACAGCTGTCACTGGTTGTGTGAAGCTCCAGGACAGAGGGAGAGCATCTCCCTTTCTGCTACTTCTGAAGATCACCTTTCTGGAGGCGATCCCCCCTCCCTCGCCACCCAGGGCTTACACCATTGAGCACTGGAGAATATTCAGACAAGGACCTAGCTATCATTTTCCTACAACAAGCTGAAAAAAAAAAATTACAGGCCACATACAAAGTTTTCCAGCTAATTGTAACAGTTTATTTTGTGATTAAAACCAGGACATATCTTTTGACCTTTCCAGACAACCGCTGTCTGCCTCTTTATAGCACTCCAGTGCAGGGTACACATACAAGAAATTTGGTATGAGAAGGGCCATCAAACATGCTACAGCCCTTTTAAACTCTGAGCCCCTGGCAGACGATAGTGACAATAAGGAGTTCCACCAAATTTAGAAGCTCTGGTACCCTTTCACATTCCTCCACGTACAAGACTCACTTTTACAAACTGTGCTTTTTAAATGGGCTTTTAAAAGTGCCCCAAGAATCACACTCCTTCCACTGAACCTTCCTGCGTTAATCTCTGATAGATTCCATACAGTACATAAATAATGGTACATGCTTCATTTTAGGTATGCACCTCATTAAAACAGTGCTACCCTTCTGCAGGTTTTATAAACTTCAAATGCTCCCTGAACTAATGCACACTAGAGATGATGAAAGGCTCAACCTCGTCTTTGCCCTACGCTAAAAGGGATATCGTATTACCTTGAGAAGACAACAGACTTAGATCTCCATCAAAGAAGTTCATCCCTTTCATGAAAAGGCTGAACTCCCTTGGTATCTTGAACAGAATTTGACCTGATTTGTGAAGCTGAAGGCTTGGAATCAAGTAATTTAACCAGGAAATCTACCTTTAATGCGATGTCTTGCTTGGTTTTAGGTGACAACATACAAATGGGGAGCTGCACAGAAAATACACCATTTATGAGTAAAGAGTATCAGTTCAAAACACTGTTCATACTTAAGCTGCATATAAGATTATTCTAACAAATCTGAAAAAGTACTTTAGGATTAGTTTGGATATAAGCTATCTAGAGAGCATCTTCCCTGTAGAGTGGAAAGGCTATCCCCCTGCTAAAATGAATGGAAGAGTACTAAAATTCTGCTAAAGGTTTTAGTATTTCAGAAAGACTTTGATATTAAGCTCTGCAAGTAATTCTGAAAGGCATGAAGAGAACACATGGAACAACCACAATAAGCACACGCTTAGTATTGCACCAATTTGGATCCAAAATGATCAAACACTACCCATAAAGCAGGCGCCTTTGTTAAAGTCCAGAACTATGAATCAGTCTTGCAGCTACACTGCTGAAATAAGAGAGGCGTGGAACTTACCATCACAAAGAGAATCGTATACTTCTTCAATTCATTTAGATCCAAGATAAGAAAATACCGGATTTTTTGGTCCTATTCCAAAGACATAGAAAATAAAGCTGTTACTTTTTGTGATAGGGATCTTGGGAGGAGAGTTGCTATGGGTAGGAGATAGTATATCCCCTCTACTACAAATGCTATAGTTGTATATACCTGTGCCCAATGTCTACTGCATACAAAATAAAGTATCAGAGCAAGCCCAAATAAAAGAGATAAGGCGTCTTGTAAAGACAGATGCTGCTTTCTGAATGGCTGCGATGCAGCTGCTGACTTTTCCTCCAGATCTATGTCCTTGTTGACCAAGCAGAAAGACTAACAAGGAAGAGATACAAGTACTTCTGAGGGTCATCATCACCATTTATGCATCAGTTCTTCTTTGCCTATACACCTGCTGCAGATAAAAGGGGAGCCTGCTTACTCTTGGCTCAGGTACCTGAAGCCATCCCTCCACTGCTGCAGCCTCAGACGGCTGGTACAAGAACAGACTGTCTCACAAGGTCCCTTCCCCAGCAGCAGCTGGCACAAAGTCCCCTTGCCCATCCCACAAGGCAACTGATAGATAATACTCAAAGACATCACAGATACAGGATACAAGTTTTAGGCAACGTGAGGAGTTTGTAGGCACACACACGTGCACATGTGGACTGAGCTGGTCACTCAGCAAGTCATCTCTCGCTGCTCCCAGGAGCAAGCAGCAGCATTGCTACTCCACGGCCACCACTGCTGCAGAAGCAAGGGGTGGCAGGAGCTGGGTGCACATCCTCAGCCCCCGTCGCCCATGCAGGTCACATCAGCTGGCAGGTGCATGAAGTGCACACATACGAGAAACAGGATTCACCCAGAAATAAACTCTTAAAAGAAACTACAACTCATTTAAGGACTTAACTGTTCTACTTTTTAGAGGCTTTGCCTGAAGCAAATGAATCATCTCTCCACTGAGGCATCGTAAGTAAAGCTCTTCACGCACACCACGTGTACTTCACCATTATCAGTCATTGCTACAATGCAAAAATAAACTTAACTGCATATAACTAATATTAAAGCTTCCTACCACTACATCAAGATACCACCAAATTATAGAAGCTCTGAACCTTAAAAGAAGTCTTCAAAGAAGCCATACAAACTGTATTAGTACAACACTGTCATATATCAAACCACATATCACAGTAAAAAAGAATCATGCACCAAATCATATTGGAATGTTAAAAAATATTCTGGGACTTCAAATTACATTGAGCCAAACTGCAAATCAGAAGCAAAAATACCAGGACCGCTACATGTAATGAGAAAACCTGTAACATTCAAGCACAAGTAATTTTCTGTGTAACATTACTGTTGCTTCATATTTACAAACTGCTGTATTAAGCCTCAACAGCTTTATATGGGACTTTCTGGCTTTTCCGCCGTGCTAGAAAAATCTCAGTTCTGGGCCATTTATGTTGCCTGTCTTACACTTTAAAGAACACAAACAGCACAGTCCTTTATATTTAAGATTTTAATCTCTAGAAGAAGCAATCAGCAATACGGCTGGGTGCCTAAGGCTACTTCTTTCACATGGGAATGAACAGAACTGCCCAGGGCAAGAAGTTGGTTAACAGCCTCCCCTATGTAGACTCCTTGAAGCAGTATCCTGGTATCTACCTCTGATTTGTTTTATATTTACACTTAGAAAATATTACAGTAGACTGTCAAATGGTGTTTTCAAAGATTATCTTAAAACATGCAAGAATAACTGTTTATTTCACCCATGCTTGTTTGAGGTAGGTGTATTCAGACGAGTAAGAAAGCCAGCTGCAGTGTCCTGGACAGTTAATGACAAATGTCGTTTCCTGTTAGTGATGCTATTTAATATCAAGGGATAATTACCAAGGACTTAATTTCTCCCCGTACATCCACTTCATTATGGACTGACTGCAACAGTAAACGGAGTAAAGAGGGCTCACTCACAGCTCACAATCCCATTGGAATAATAAGAAAACAACGAGGCAAAATCATGAGAAAGACACTCATGTACAAAGGGCAGAAGGAGCTATCTACATTTGCTTCAGGCTTTTTCACATTCTCTCTTAAGTAAAAGCCATGTCGTTGTTTTATACACACAACTTTTAGATATTGGAATTAATACTTTCTCAGTACTACAAATTTCACTCTAGTGAAAACAAAATTACACTTGGTTTTATGAAGGAAACACTCTCCAATGCCTCTTTTGAACTGAGGCAGCTACTCCAGAAAACAATGCCTCTGCTTTATGAGAGCATGGTAGCTGGACACAGCAAGGACAGACACAGCAAACGGGGCGGGGTGGGGGGGGAAGGCATCTGCACATTCAAAGTAAGAATATACGAAGTCTAAGAAAACATATTTTAGAGGACTGACATGCTTCTTCCCTGAACCTGCCTACGTCAAGATCAACACTTAACATAGGACCAAATCTTAAGAACAATTGAATTACAGACAGCCACATTTGTGTATCTACATGGCTTCTAATTAGCATGAAAGTAGTTTATACTTGCAGCTATAACACATAATCAAAAGCTAGCATTTGTTTTTTTTGAATCTGAACATTACTATGAAAATACATAATACCAAGCAACCTGAAAGATATCACACAAATATTACCACATATTTGCACCAAATGGAAAACTAGAGCATCAGCTCCATCAGCTGAGTCTCGAACAAAAATCAGTAAACATCACTTTCGTATTCAAAACCTGACAACATTAAAGTTAAAAGCCATACAAGTACTTCCAGGTCTCCACTTAAGTTTTACCATATACTCTTCCCCCTTGCCTCCCGCTTGCATTACTGCAAAGCTTCCCACAAATAAAGTAGCAACAGAAGCGTCTTCAATGTACTTTTTCTTTACATCAGTTCAAGTAATATCATCCTTAAATAGCACTTACATTTTATGATACCCTAAGGGAGAAAACCAGCTCCCCCTGCCCCCAAGCATGCAGCCTGCTTGTACGAGCCCCGGACACACTGCCAACGAGCCCACTCGTGTGGGCTGTGGGTTGCTGCGGTTTGAGCAGCACTTGATGGTGGCCTGTGGAGAACTGCTACGCCACAATGCATTCACTCCCCTATTTATTACCTGATGTTAATATGACAGCTTCAAACATAACTGTAACACAGCGAACGCCTTCCTGCCATTACTCTTCCCATCCGCACAAGTGCTGCGGTTGTTACTGACCCTGAGTGACTGACTGCCTCATTAATTGCTTTTCTCTGCCACTTCCAGAGTAACATGCAGTATGAAAGCTATAAAACTCCAAAGGTTTAAGACTGCTACTCTGAATGATAAAAAATTCATAACCAGCTGTTTGCAAGTCAGATGCAGGACACTCTGAAAAGCTACCATGAAATCTATGAAGTCTACACTTCTTAAGTTTTAATCACTAAGCCTACATTAGTTAGAACATGCATGAGTCACGAGTGAGGCTACCATTATTAGAATTCACTGAGATATCAGTATTTCACCTCTTCATTAAACCTTTTAGGCTTTAGGATTATTTTTTGCTATCTCCTATAGCCTAATTAATCAGAGAGAAAAAGAAAGGCATCAACTTCAAATTGCAGTAACTAACTACTTAGAAATTTTTAAAAACACTTGAAGTGTCTATTGCTAAAGAATAACTGACCATAATATTTAACTTGAATATTAATTTAATTACTACAGCGTTGTGATCTGCTTTGCAGTTTGTCCCAGTAGCTAAAGACAGATGACGAGCGCCACTGTTAAGAACAGAACTCTTCATACCATGCTTAGCTACTTTCTTTGGACCATCACACATCTACGGAGAGGACGATTTCCCATGTAAGATACACCCCTTTAAGTCGGCAATCATTGCATGCCAAAAATGCAGTTCAACTGTAAAGAAAACGCGAACGCCGCAGCACATCGCAAGCCGACAAGTGCCCCCCAACTGGCCACCCTTTCACCACGCAGTCTTCAGGCAGCACCCTCAACCCCCTTACCAAACACAAGGGCCCGCTCCGGATTATTTACTTTTTAACGCGTATCCAGTTTGTCAGGTTAACAACTGCTTTCCAGGGCCCCACCAGCCTCACCGGTCGCCAGGCGCCGCGGCAGCGAGGAGCGAGGCAGGCGCACCCCCCGCCGCCCCGGCAGAAGGGCGCGGCGGGCGGCCAAGGCGCGGAGCCGCCGCCGGGAGAGGCAGCGGGGCCGCCCCGGGCAGGGGAGGCGTGTCCTCCCCGCGCTCCTGTCAAACGTCGCCCGCTCCGCTGCTCCGGCGGGGAGCGGGGCCCGTCCCGGGCGCACACCCGCCGCGGAGGCACCGGCGGGGCGGGCAGCCGGCTGCGCCGGGCCGCTCGGGGACCTCCCGTGCCGCCCTTGCTCACCGGGGCTCCCGCTGCCCGGGACCCCCGACCGCCCCCCGCCCGGACAGGAGCTTTGTTGGTGCGGGGAGGCAGAGCCGTCCCGCTCCTCTCGTCCAGGGAGCGGCTCCCGCCGCGCCGCCCTCGCCGCTGCGCCCCTGCCCCTGCGACCGGAGTGCTCCCGCGGGCGGGGGGCGGCCGGACCCGCCGCGCTGAGAGCGGGCAGCTCTGAGAGGCCGGGACGCGGCGCCTGAGCCCGGGGCAGCCCCGGCCGGACCCGCTGCCGCCTACCAGCGCGGCGGGGCTGGCAGGGGGCGGCAGCCGGAGGCACCCTGCAAAGGAAAGAAGGGGATGGAGACGAGGGGACGGGGCCGCCGCCGCTCTCCTTCCCCCGCGGCGCCCGGCGCGGCCACGGCGGGCGGAGGTCGCGGTGGGAGCCCGGGAAGGGGGCGCGACCCCCGCCGCACCTCCCTTTCTCTCCTCGCTCCTCCCTTCCCCTGCCCGCCGCTGCGGGGAGCGCCGCCGCCGCCACTCACCGGGCGGGCGGGAAGCGGGTCCCCAGCGTCCCGCGCCGGCTCCCGCGCCTGTCAAGGGGCTCCTACCGCCGCCCGCCTCACGCAGCCGCCATGTTCCGGGGGCACCGCGCATGCCCGGCAGCGGCACCGGGGGCGCGAGCCTCCCCCCCACCGCCCCCCTTCCGCCCGCCGCGGGGGGAAGCGGTGGCGCGGCACGGGGTCCCGCGCCCCTCGCCGGGGGCAGCAGGCGCTGCGGGGGCCCGGGGCTGCCGGCGTCCCCTCACCTCGTCCGTACCTGAGGGCGGCGGCCCCGCCCGAGCGGGCACGTTAGGGGCCGAGCCGCCCCGTCGCGGGGGGGCCGTGAGGCAGCCCCGAGCGCAGCGCGGCCGGCGTCACCCCGGCCGTTGTCCTCCGCTGCCTCGCCGCGGTCCTCCCGTGTTCAAACGTGGCGCCATCCTTTCGCCGGGCGAGGGGGAGCCGAGGGCCGCCCCGCTCCCCCGGAGCCATCTTGCGACGGGGCAGGCGGCGGACCGCGCCCGGCTGCTCTTCGCCTCCCGTGGTGGTGAGGGCGGCGGCCGCCGCACCGGCACATGTCCCCGTCCCCTTGCTGCGGGCAGGGGGGAGACCTGGGGGTGCCGGCGGCTGGGGCTCCGCGGTCCTGCGCCCTGG
The DNA here is from genome assembly GCF_030936135.1 of Gavia stellata. NCBI lineage: Eukaryota > Metazoa > Chordata > Aves > Gaviiformes > Gaviidae > Gavia > Gavia stellata. Next base: position 85,673,954 of record NC_082594.1, read on the forward strand.
GAGCGGTCCTGCCTTGTGAGGGGGGGAAAAATGACCCCTAAAGGTGAGGCAAGCGTTGCAGCGCGTTACAGGCACGCCTGCGGCTGCCGGCAGCTGCATCTGTGTGCTGCCTGCCCCGCCAGTGTAAACAGACCGAATGAGCTGCGTTAAGTAATACTCGGCATTATACATGCACAAATGATCACGAGTGTACAATACATATAATAATCGGTGCACATCTAGTTGAAAAGTCCTTCCTGCACTTTTTAGGAGGGTATGTTCCCGTTGTATAAGCTCTGGGCATTTTATTTCAGAGCCCAAGAGGTGTGTAGCCGTAAGTCTATCAAACTGGTGAGAAATTAAATACCGCCAATATTTGGGGCTTTCCATGCCCAAGTTTCATCTTCACTACTTACATGACTTGAAAGTGAAATTTTAAATTCAAAACTAAACTCAGGTCACGAGAGGGAGATTGTAGGAGGTATTTTAATGGGGTGAAAAAAAAAGGAAACCCAAATAGATATCCAAAAAACCTCAAACTCTTCTATACGGAAGTGAAATTCATACAACCCGCTTTTGTATCCTGCATATATTGCAAGTCACTGCTAACCATTTATTTTAAGGATTCTCATAAGTAGTAAATGGTTTTTCAGAAACAAGGAAAATGAGTCCTTGCCATAAATTATAAATATTTAATATTTAGACAACATGAGAGAAATGAGTAAAAATATGCTCATCCAAATGATTAAAAATATACAAGAGAAAGACAAAGAAATACTGAAATATGCTTACAGAAAATCTTTCTAGCCAAGTGTGGTATGCTCATAACCAATGCAGACTGATGCTTCTTAATTTGAAATATTTTCCCCTTTCTGTACTACTGAACTTTTGCAGGAAAATGAGAGGTCATGTGCATTATGGAGATGGATATAGAAATGTGCCAAGTGTCACAGAATAAGTCCTTGGGAGACACAGCGGAAAAGAAAATCTATTTTAAAGATATCCTTTAAACCCAAACCAGTGCTAGATATAACATCTGAGGAATTCATTCCCCGAGAGCCAGTGGGATACCATGCTGTTGGTTTCTACAGCTATTGTTGCAGAGCCTGTCAAACATGAACTGGTGCCGTCCTCTACCTGCTCGTAATTTTCCCAGGAGACTGAAATCAGGAAGCCTGGCCAGCATTAACCATGCTTCTTAGACCCCGATGTGGTGAAACTGAGAATAAACAATAGACGTAAGAACAAATGTCTACGAGGTCACAGATACATCACCAGTCAAAAGAGCAGAATGGAAGAAAACTTTTAACACTCTATTCCAATCGAGGAGCCAAATGGGTCCATAACACCTTCACATGTGTCCTTCACCTATGGGCTGTTGCTGATGTAAAGCAAACGATTTCTTTACAGGATTATTAGAAAAGGAATAAGGAGTCCTGCCTGCTTCCATTTTCCAGTAGAATGATGAGCTTGTTTTCTGGTGAATCACCCATCATCTTTCATTTCCTTTTATAGGTATTAAACTGAATTATTTGGGTCAGAAAAGCCAGGCAATTTTTAAGTCTTCAGTGTTCTTCGCAAAGAGATAAATGTGTGTATGTATGTGTACATATATGTGTATATGTGTGTAGACATGTATGTGGCTTCACAGTTTTTTGCAGAGAGATTCTGTGATTTTAGAAAGAAGCAACAGCATCAAAATAAAAACACGATGTTCCATGGAGGTAGACTCCAATGAACTCAAAGAACTGGTCAATGTGATGTTCTGGGAGGTTGATACAGACAGAAAAGATGTTTAAGAGAGCTGACAGTTCCCCAAAGAAATAACATTAAGAGTGTAAGTAAGTGAACTATCCATGCAGAAGAGGTAAGGGGCACAGTAAAAGATCAGCCTGGCTGCCACAAGCTCTTCCTGAACCTCAGATGGTAATGAAGCATCTAGAAAAGAGAAGCTGGGTCAGGTTACTTGGGAGAGCTACAGACATGTAGCCCAGTTGTGCAGGGATGATGAAATCAGAAAAGGCAGCAGAAAATGAGACACAACTAGCAAGGGATATAGGGAGTAACATGAAATAATTTTAAGTACATTACCAGAAGTGGAAAAGAATCAAGGAAATGATTACTCCAGTGTCAAGCAAACTGGAAAGTTTTTGACAGACAACACTGAGAAAGCCAAGCTTCTTAATATTTTTGCATCTAATTTTGATATTTTTTTTTAATATCAAGCATTATTGACACTTGGAAAAACAGACAGACTTCAGACTTGACTATCAAAGGACCAAGTGAGAAATTATTTAGACAAAATTTGCTGCTTTCACATCAGCTGGACTTAAAGGACTGGCTAATGCAATCTCAGTTACTAGTGGTTATCTTTGAGAATTTACAGTGGAGGGATATTGCAGGATAGAAAGGGACAAACAGTATTGTTGAAAGGAAAGAAGGAAATAGGTAGTTATATACCAATCTATTTAATTTCAGTACCCAGAAAAGATACTGGAGCAAGTAAACAAGCTATTTTTAAGCACTTAAAACAAACAAGTAACAGCCAATACAGCTTTGTCAAGAACAAAAGATGTCAAACAAATCTAATCTCTCTTGCAACAAAGTAAGAGGAATTGTCAGTGGAGGAGAAACATTGGATGTCATGTTGGATGTCACTTTAGTAAGATTTTTGACATGGTTTCATATGATATTCTTTAAATAAACACGGGAAACAATGTAGATGAAGATATTTAGGGAGCTGGTACAAGCAGCTCGTTGTCAGAAGGATGTTAATGAACTCAGCGATGGTTCAGAAAACGTGTTTACATAACTGCAGATTATGCTGGAGGACAGATGTAGGATTTAGAAGGATTTTCACACACTGGAGAAAGGGTCTGAAAGAAGGAGGGTACTATTCAACAGGGATAAGTGCACGCTACTGGGCGGAGGCGGATATGATCCGCTGTACAAATAGGAAAAGGGGAACTGCTGGGTGTTCTGCAGGGAAAAAAGCTGCAATTATGTGAAAAAGAAAAAAGAAAAAGATCTGTGGTTATGTGAATCACAATCTATACAAAGGAGACAATGTCAGAGAGCTGCAGTGAGAAAGTCAAACCACATAAAACAATACAGAAAGAGAAGCACAGACTCTTTGTGAAGCAGCCTGATTTACACAGCCCTGGAAAAGCTCAGTAGCCGTGTCTGTCTGCCTTCAGTAAATATGTAGCCTGTGAAGAGAGCAGAAAAGAACAATTGGGTATCTATAAAATATGCCCTATAAGGAAATTCTAAAAAAACCCAACAGGTATTTAGGTTGAAGTGGGGAAAGCAGAAGAAGAGAAAATAACATACATAGCTATACGATACAGATACGAATATGTATCAAATATATGAAAGACTGCTGTAAAGAGAAATGGACAAATTTGCTCTCCAGTTCCATAGTGGACGTGTCAAGAGAGAACAGGTTTAAAACGTGGCAAGAAAGATTAGAACATAAAAATTACAAGGATAGGGAAGAAGATTGGCTGGGTGGTTGTGCAGCCTCCAACCTCAGACTTTTCAAGAAGAGCTAGGCACCATCTGTCAGAGCTGGCACAAGTAGACTGGCCCTTGGGTGGAGGGTGGACTCAATCACCTTCCATGGTCCCTGCCAGCAACCCGATTCAATGAATGTAAGCTTTCTTTAAGGCCATTGGAAAGTATCAGCTTCCTCAGGGAAATGATTTTATCATTTCTGCAATGAGCATGCCACTAGCTTCCAAAAATAAATTGTTTCAATAAGAATTTTAAGCTGCCTTCCTTTTTTCTGAATCCTCCTTTCAAGCTGTCACATTATGATTGTCCTATGTAACTAAGTATATTATAGGTACATGAGAGGATGCACAGTTTCACTACCTGAAGAGTGCTGTAATTTAGACATAAATAGGACTGCCTTCTACTCTCGGTTATGTGAATTCAACAGAAATTCTAGATTTTTATCTGACAGCAAGTTAACATTTCGTTCTTTCCCAAGAATGTTTACCTTTTCCAGAACAGCCTCAGAAGTCCTTCAAGCTTGAAATGTGACAATGACATATTTTTTTAATAACATCTTTTTTTCTTTTTTTTTTTCTTTTCTTCTTGCTTGTAGGAAATGCCATCACCTTCTTCACAATTTTTAAACTGTGTAGGTTAAGAACAGGAATAATTACAGATGGCAAGTGTAAAGAACACTCACTGTGACTATATTAAGTAAAACTATTCAGACATTCTAAAGCAGTTTCATTTGATGCTATAACATTACAGTATATACATAAAGTGTTTAGACATGCATATAGGAACTAGTAATGTTGAAAAAAAAAGCAGTTATGTTATTTTCATTTGCATGGCTGCAAACCTGAAAATAACTTCTCTGAGGTACAGAAAGTTCACAGAAATGAGCAGGAACAGAATGTTGGCCACACAGCTTGTTAAAATATTTTGCTGTATTAGAAATTAATTTGTAGGGGAAAAGCAGTGAGAAACCAATTTCAGGTAAGATAGACTTAAGCTATGGGTAGTCTTTTGCCATTGGGTGGATAGTGATTAAAATTGCCTCAGTGAGGGAAAACAGATTTGGTTTATTTGGTTTTGTATTACCTAAAGTGAATGCTTCTTGCACAGTGACAAGTAAAAAGAAGAAAAAAATGCTTACTCTCAGAATGTTCAGGGCAAAAACCTGCAATAGATTTGTAATACCAAAAAAAGATAAAATTTGAAGTGATGAGGCTCTTTTCCTGACATCTATCAAGTCCTTTGGAGCTTCAGGCTGCCTCTTGGTTGGATAAATAATATGCAGGGCTGGACAGAAAATTGGTTTTCCTTCCCTATGAGTTTTCCATTTCTATGGTATTTTTTCCATAGCTGAAATATCAAAATCCTGAACATGTTCATAAGCTGACCGAGTAAATCTGTTTCAGTAAATGGAAATGGTTTGTTTCAGTGTTTCTAAATACCCCATTTTGACCCTTTCTTTCTTTCTTTGTTTTCACATAAATTGCATTGTATTTGAATTGAAATGTTGTGAATCAAACGTTTTCAGAACTTTTAGCTCTAAATATCCTATTTTGAGAGTTAAAATGTCCAACCTTAGGGTTTTGTTTGTTTGTTTGTTTGTATGTAGGAATGGCAGCAAAATCATCCCTTTACTGGAAACAATTTCAGTGAAGCAGAACTACTTGTGTAAATGTAGTAGGAAGCTTTCCAACTAGTCTAAAACATATGAATAAAAGGAGAGAAAACATTTTATGGAATGGATATAAACAGGGGATTTGAAATAAAGCAGCAGCACCAGGAAACAAAACTTCTACTTCTGGGTCGTAAGAATCCAGATCAGTGACTTGTATTAGGGAGCCAAATAAAAAAAGCTATAATACACATCGTAAGTCACTGATCCTGATGCACCAACAAGTATTTTAGCAATTCACTTGACCCAAATTCCGATTAATTTTGCAACAGTTAAAATTCATGATTAAATGTCTCATTCAGTTGAGGCACTCCACAAAACAGCATGGAAGGTGGCATAACTTACCCCTTTTTTCTTTTAATGAAATTGGTTTCTCTGCATGTCTGGATAGGAATCACTTCAAGGGGTACTGCAAGTATCATCCAACAGGAGGGTAATGAATGGTTGAACTCTTTAGTTACCACGGAGGAACTCTTTTGGCTCCAGGTTCACATTTTGGCAAACAAAAGCAAAGTCTCCTTTTCTTTAATATACTAACATTTCTCCTTTGGATGGTCTTTAAAAGTGAAAAGGAAATTCAAGTAAAATAGAGCACCCTCTTCCCTAAAAGCGAGAGCAAACAAGATGAAGTGCTAATAATCCCTGCCTTTGAATTCACTGGTTGGTGCTAATGCTGCCATATTTCTGGCTTGGACCAGTCCCTGCTGCCGGGGCTTATCCAGCTGTCAGGGGAGATTGCTCCCCACTGCCCATGCTTTTCCAGCTCCCCGGGACTGTCAGTCCCAGGCATGCAGTGGGGAGGTCCGTCTGACAAGGTTTGACAGCTGTCTGAGTGGTTAATAAAAAAATAAAAATTCAGCTCTTCTGGCTGTGGGAAAGCTTTGAGAAAATGAACAATTTTAAGTAAATCCACTGCTGTCTCCCAAAATTTTTGGGAAATCTGGCATGGTCATACAGGTACGTGTGAGGGGTGAATTTCTCTCATACGCAGCCTTTGGACCTCGTGATCCCGTAGCTTCCGAGTCCAGTACGGTTTCTGTGATGCCACCGAACTGAGCACTTCTGCCATGGGATTTGCCACTTGCTGTCAATAGCTCCCTGACATTCTCTTTTGTCTACTTGCCCCGCCGGCGCCTGCCAGCAGCCTCCTGTGGCTCCTCAGCTCTGCTGGCGCAGGGGGAGGCAGAAGAGGGCCAAGACCGCAAGGGAACGGGGGGAGAGCCCAGCTGGCGAGCGGGGAGGGGGAGCAAGCCAGAAGTGCAAGCTGGCCACCGCCTGGGCTGCCTTCAGGGCAGGGTGGCAGCTGTGGCCTGGGGGAGCCACGGAAAGGAGCCGCTCTGGTTGGCAACAGGATCCTGAATTCGCCATCAAATGAATCAGGCCTCTGAATTATGGCTGTGTAAGTCCTGCCTGTTCTATACCCCTTGGTGAACATGCCCTGGATGAAGTGCAGATGATAGGGAGTGCCATGGGTGGGTGAGGGGCTAACTGCTAAGTAAATGTGCTGCATAAGAATAAAACCAAAATTGTGCTTTTCTTGAAGCCGGGCGTATCGGGGTGTTTGAGCCAGGTTGCTATTTCTTTCAATTAGTACCCTAAGAGCAAAAGAAGAATTAACTGATAGTAATACCATTAAAGCACTCTTGAAAGTTTAGTTTCAAGTTGAACATTGTTTGGCATGGTGTGACTGACCACGTACACCCTGAGAGGCCACCGCAGGCATGAATAATATCACAAATGCCATTCTTCGCGTGAACAGCACTTATTTCCATTTCAGTGCAATGAAACCTGAGATGCCAAAGTGGTTAATCCTGTTTAGTGCTACTGTCAAGTCAGAGATCTGTCAGCGTTGTGTTTTCAAACGATGACAGAGGCAGTTGCTTGCAGCTTTCGGCTCGCAAGCTCACAAATGCCAGTGACTTCTGCTTTCCTTAAAACGCTATTCTTTGTAAACAGAATAGCTTGCTTTAAATAGAATACATAAAGTGCTGTTTCATTTATTCAGCTTCTCAATCATTTATTTATTCATTTATTTGTAGTTTAGTTTATTCAGCTTTATTAGGAATAGATGCTTCTACCCACGAGGGCACTCGACACCCACCTTCAGAGCGACGCAAGCGCCGGTGGCGTGCGGGAGTCTCTGCCAGGCACAGCCTTTCTCAGCTTTCTGGGGATGGAGCCCCACCAAGCGCAGAAGACCCCACAGAATCACAGAATCACAGAATCACTAAGGTTGGAAAAGACCTGTAAGATCATCAAGTCCAACCTTAAAAAAAAAAAAAAAAAACAAAAAAAAAAAAACCACAACACACCAAAAACCAACCACCCAACACCACACAGCACCATGCCCATCAAGCCACATCCCACAATGCCACATCCACACACTCCTTGAACACCTCCAGTGATGGTGACTCCACTACCTCCCTGGGCAGCCTGTTCCAGTGCTTCACCACTCTCTCAGTAAAGAACTTTTTCCTAATATCCAGCCTAATCCTCCCCTGGCGCAACTTGAGGCCATTTCCTCTTGTCCTGTCACTCGTCACTTGGGAGAAGAGACCAACACCCACCTCTCTGCAACCCCCTTTCAGGTAGTTGTAGAGCACGATAAGGTCTCCCCTCAGCCTCCTCTTCTCCAGACTGAACAACCCCAGCTCCCTCAGCCGCTCCTCATAAGACTTGTGCTCCAGACCCCTCACCAGCTTCGTCGCCCTTCTCTGGACACGCTCCAGCACCTCAATGTCCTTCTTGTAGTGAGGGGCCCAAAACTGAACACAGGATTTGAGGTGCAGTCTCACCAGAGCCGAGTACAGGGGCACAATCACCTCCCTACTCCTGCTGGCCACACCATTTCTGACACAGGCCAGGATGCCGTTGGCCTTCTTGGCCACCTGGGCACACTGCTGGCTCATATTCAGCCGGCTGTCGATCAACACCCCCAGGTCCTTTTCTGCGGGGCAGCTTTCCAGCCACTCGTCCCCAAGCCTGTAGCGTTGCCTTGCTGCTGGAGAGCGTGGAGGGAGAGCAAAAGAGCAGGTGGCTGGGGAAAGGGGGTAGGACAAGGGCCAGGAGTGCAATCAGCAGCTGCCAGCACCTCTGTCTTTCCCTTTCTGCAAGGCAAGAGTAGTCATCTCCTGCCACCCATCCCTGTCCTCCTTTGGGGCTGCACCTCATCTGCGCAGCGATGAGACCGAGCGAGGGAGGGACAGGGAATGTCTCAAGCTGTTGAGCAGAATAAGAGTGCCAAATGGAGCGTTCTTATTAATATTCATAAGTAAGGATTATTTTTCCCAAGGCAACTGTTTAGATTTATAATAGACAGCCCCAAATCAGCAGTACATAGAGGTAATGGGGTTTTCTTTTCTCTGTGTCAAAACATTACTATTGACTACTTTAAACAAATACGTAGTTTAATTTGTTAGCATAAGAAATGAAGTTGTGGCAGTTGAAGTATTTCTTACAAAGATACAAAAATAATGTGCTTTTCCGTTCTCACATGTATACCACCTTGCTTTCAGCTTTCAGCATTTGGGTAAAGAAAATGAAGCGTTTCAACTATTTTAGCTAGCTTTCAATTTTAACAAGATTTTCCCGTGTTACATATTTTTTTAAAAAAAGATCATGTAAATGTTCTTTGTTAAAAATATGAAAATATGAGTAAAGTTTAGCTGTGAAGGAGGGTAGAAACAGTAAGAAAATGTCGGAATAGCCCTACACCATTTCTGTTCTACCTCCAGGTAGTAAAGATGAAGATTGAGGAACCAGAGGGAGAGGTGTTGAAACAGCAGGATAAAGTGAAGGACAAGTCCTCAGCATTAAACGGTACATTCAGAGAGTTTTGAAATAAATGGTGGAACTGGTAAATAATACACACTCACTCGTAGGCCGAACAAAGAGATACTTCTTAGGAACTTGCTAGCAAAACGTTTCTCTGCCTAAGGTATTTTTTTCAAACATTTCCCAACAAAGGGTCAAAGATGCCAATGGTCCCTGAGGCAAATCCTGCTACACTTTGAAAGTGTCTGCATAAAAGGATCATTATCGAGAAAAGTCTATAAGCAACATCGAAAACAACACTGACAATATACAAGCATTATTTAAATCAGAGGTATATTTTCTATTGTGCTTAGTTTTATTCTCTCCATCTCAAAACAATGCAAATAAAATTATTTCAAAAATGGATGATAAAACAAATTAGAAATTATCTTGAGAGTTTTATACAAGGAGAGACCATACACATCAGGCTGTTTAATGTAGAAATGAATGAGGGGCAATAAATAAATACTAAAAAAAAAAGAAAAATAACCAAAGTATGTAAACTTATATAGTCTTTTATTCCAAACATTAAGAACATACACTGACCTTGAATATCAGGAAATGTGAAGAGTTAAAATAGAATAATCCATAAAACCCCTTACCACAATATAACATTGCTATCAAGAGTTAAGAGGGTATCACAAAGGAATAGACCTGGAGAGGTTAAAATAGGGCTGACTATCCTATGATTATAATAATAGAGATAATTTTAAATAGGGAGCACCCTTTCAGGTTTCTCTTTTGCAGCTGACAGCTGCTAAGGGTAAGAAAGAAATTTTTTTTTTTGCCTGTAACAATTGCTTGTACTTTTTTTGCAATCAGTTGGGTTATCATTGTCAGAGAAAACTCATGGGACTGCACAAACCTCTGATCTTATAAAGTACAAAAATTCCTTTGTTCTTAAAGATTAAAAACTCTCATGACCAAAATACCAGCTGAATAGGAGGCAGGGAAGGAGAATCATATTTCTAATGGAAACACCAGGGATGTAAAGAAAATGAGTTGCATAAGAAGTAAGATATCAAATATCTGAATTATCAGAACATAGGTTTTTTTCCTTCTAGTAGTTCTTTTTCATGAGTGTAAGTTCTTACACATTTGACATTAACATCTTTTTCTTTATTCTTTCACTGTCATGTGTTTATTCTTGTGCTATGTCTTTATTCTTGTTCAGTTGTTTAGGAAGTTATTCCCCAAATAACTTCACAAAGTAAGCTCTAATGGAAAAATTCTCATGCATTGAAAATAAAGGAGGATATGAGCATGGAGACTGAGCCAAAACCTTTTCAAATGAAGCCTTCTGTTCTTGCACCCAGTTGTTGGTGCAAGATGGTGTTCCCATCACAAGCAGAATGTTTCTATACATGCAACAAGGATCCTGAGCTCTGCTACTGACTTCTGTGGTTGGGTGGAGAATTCTTTACAACAGGATACCAGTGCTGCCTGCGACAGCAGCAGTGCAATATAGATACGTACATATCAGATATATGCATATATAATACATGTAAAAAAATTCAGGGAGTTGGGAGAGATCGGAGTTGGGAATGGATCGAAGGTGAAATGGAAACTGAGAAATGGAGAAAGTATGGCGTGAGTACACCGTATGACCACATAAGCTGACATGAAATAGGATGCAATATGGTTTTGCAGTGCTAAATCTGTGCTCCGCGCCTGGTGGCGTTACCTTGTGTGCAGCCCGTTGGAGGCTGTTAGCCCCTTTTGCCTGTTACAGCAATCTGTATGAGCTGTATGCATAGTCAGAGAACACCTAAACTGTAACTACCTGCTGGTCAGCGGTCTCCTCTCCAGATGGGAGCTCCAGCTGCGATTTGGGCCCACTGAGCAGGCATTTCATTGTGTATAGGAGGGGAGTTTTGCCCCTTACCTGTTTAAAGGACCTCAGCCTCTTCGAAGGAATGTGAAGTATTAGCCCCTTGGCCGCAAGCTGGTCAGAAACCTGTTGGTCTCATCAGTCTTGCCAGCCATCTGTGTGGAACTGTCTTAGTGGGAGCTGAGCATGTCTGAACACAGTTTGGACATTTTTGTGCTAGGAATTGTCTAATCCAGTCAAGAGGCAGCATACTGAAGGGGTTCCCGCTAAGTGAAGTGGCAGGTGTGATCCTATACCTGATATAGGTCTTTTCCTACCTCTGTGGAACACACAGAGTTAATTTCTGGAAGTCTTCTTTCTCAGATTAAAGATGCCAGTAGCTAAGGAAAGAAAAATGATGTACCTTCAAATAGTTCAGCTGACCTTACACATTTATCACTTTACAGGATTTCATTTTTCAATGGGGTCTATTGTTTCAACACCATTACCTCCACTTTTAGCAAAGGCAATTACAGGGCATTTATTTATACACCAGAGACACATTGCTTAGATTTTTACGTTCTTTTCACCTGAAATAGTTCTGGCACAAAACAGTTGTTTGTCTCAAGCAAATATTTTTTCTCTCAAAGTTGTACTTAGAAATACTCAAATGTATTTTTATTTGCACAAGGCAAAGACCTTTTTTACTAACTGTGACAACTGAAGAACAAGTTGGGGTAACACACTGACAGGACATGGATTACTTAGCTAATGTCATACCATTGCATGGAAAGACTTTGTTTGAGGGTTTGGGGTTTTTTTTCCTCTCTTAGTTGGGCTGAAAATTATCTTTCTACCAGACTGCTCTTGTAAACAAATAGCAAATTACTAATGTCCTACTTACAACTACTTTGTCACAGTGAAAAATTTAGTTATTTTGGATTTCCAAAAGATTTCACAAAACTCTCCACTCCTCTCCAGTCCCCTGCCACTAGCCCTGTGATAACTAGTGAATGTGTATGGTCACCTGAATCATTTGAAGAGAAAAAAACCCCACTTTTTTGTTTGTTTTTCATTTACAAACTGGCATGTTTCTGTGTGTGGAGCATGGCCTTCTATGCCCCTGACTTGTGTTCACAGTGAACCATTGCAGTCCATGGTACCATTGCTGTATTCATGCCATCAGACACTCCTTTGGCCATGGCCAGCTAGCTGTGGTGATGCTTTGGTCAGACACATCACAGCAGCAGCGGAGTTACAGTACCCGCTAAATTCATAATGTTTGGCTGAAAGCTGTCCCTTAACTACATTTATAAAATCCCACACATACTGGAAGTGTGCCAGGACATTAGCCCATAGAAATCATGGGGACTGTGATCAATTTTTCTTGTGGACCTGAGCCCACATTTTGGGGTGTTTTATGCTTCCAGCTGAAAAGAGCCCATCATGGAATAGCATATAGCTATGATTTATCTGGTTGACTTTTCTCATCTGAGCCAATGCAGATACCTAAAGGAGGGATGTTGAAGGACAAAGAGAGAGCTGTAATGCCCAAGTAGTGCTTCTGAGATCACGGGATGGGAAAACAGTAACGCTACTGCACTGTCCCCATCCATGTATCATTACTCTATCCAGTCCTGGTCACAGGATACTCCTTTTGAAGATAGAAAGTTTTCACTACTGAAGAGACTGTAAACTCAGCTTATTTAAATATACAAAGTCAGGAACTTTTATTTTCGATGTTTCTTGATGTTAAGTCAGTAATAAAACATCCTTTGCAAAATGGTGCCCTAGAAGTCTTTGTTGAGCCAAGTTTAATAAATTGATTTTCCAAGATGCCTGAGGCATTTGGAGAAATGACTACTGCATAGAGATGACACAAAGCAGTCACGGTTTCTCTGCTTTTAGTTATAATTAAACTCATGTACTGCCCTTTAATGAAATCTGCCCTTTTGTGCACATTTTCAGTGCTTCAGTAGCTTTAGGAAACAATGATCTAAAGAAAACACAGCAATAGGACATAAAATTGCCTCACTCCAAAAAGCCAAAGTAGTTACGCAGGAAACAGGAAGGTAAACTCTGAACCTGAAGATTCAGCTACAAGCTCTTGTGAGATGGTGTGTGCTCCAGCAGAAGGAAAAAGCAGTAGACTGAACAGAATCAAAAGGAACTGCTCTTTTCGTTCTGCAACATTGGAAAGGCACCACTCTAGCTTAGCACATGTTAAAAAAAAGAGGTAAACTAGGACTGCATTGAAAACCAGATACCGAATTTGATCAGAAAAAATGCATATATTCCAACAAAGATATATTCACAGGGAGAATAACAGGATCCAGCCCAAATTAATCTTCTCTCTCTTGTGAGTCAGGACTATGGTAACATGGCCTCAAATAACATTGAATCTGAATCACATTGCTCTGAACAGCTCCCAAGTAGTATCAGCCCTAACATGCATGATGTTACAGGTCCTGGTGACCCCACCTTCAGGCTACCTTCAGTCTGAGTATAAGTGAACCCATAAAAAAGATTTATACATAGGGGTTTTCTTCCCTTTAGCTGCATTTGAAGTTTATGTGCCACAGCAGATTTTCATGTATATCAACACTTTTATTATATTTATCAAGACACTTCATGGTTTCCTTAGATATTCTGTGTGCAAAAATGTGCTGCACTCATTCTTAGTGTTGAAAAATTAGTACACTGACCCTTAAATCACATGGCTAGCCAGTATTTGGGGCTTTATTGGTTATTTCCACTAGGAATAAAGCTAATTACATCAGTCACTCATTACATGAGTATTTCTTTGGTGCTATCTTTGATGTGGTTTACAGAGACTCTTCAGACATCCCTGTTGCCCTGAACACAGGAGGAGTCAAACAGGAAGAAAATGGTCTCCTCCACAGTTCCAAGCTTGCCTTTCCTAAAAGCAACCTGATAAAGCATCCTGGCTCTACCACATACCGGTGTTTCTTTTGCTGTCCCCTAATTCTACATGGGCTTTTCAGCTGCCATCCCTGGAGTCTCAGCAGAAGACAGTACCTTATGTTTGGCTCTGGCCTTCAGCGGCAGCTCTATTTCTGAAGCTACTGTTAAGCAAATGGGTTTCTTTCAACTCAGAGAATCATCCCCAATATATTCAAATAAATCTGCAAACCCCAGAGAAAGATATACCTGTTCAGAGCTATTAATGTTGTCTACCTGGACTTCAGTAAAGCCTTTGACACTGTTCCCCACAGCATTCTCCTGGAGAAGCTGGCGACTCGTGGTTTAGACAGGTGCATTCTTCGCTGGGTAAAAAACTGGCTGGATGGCCGAGCCCAGAGAGTTGTGGTGAATGGGGTGAAATCCAGTTGGCGGCCGGTCACAAGCGGAGTCCCCCAGGGCTCAGTTTTGGGGCCGGTCTTGTTTAATATCTTTATTGATGATCTGGATGAGGGGATTGAGTGCTCCCTCAGCAAGTTTGCAGATGACACCAAGTTGGGAGGGAGTGTTGATCTGCTTGAGGGTAGGAAGGCTCTTCAGAGGGATCTGGACAGGCTGGATCGATGGGCTGAGGCCAATTGTATGAGGTTCAACAAGGCCAAGTGCCAGGTCCTACACTTTGGTCACAACAACCCCATGCAACGCTACAGGCTTGGGGAAGAGTGGCTGGAAAGCTGCCCTGCAGAAAAGGACCTGGGGGTGTTGATTGACAGCCGGCTGAATATGAGCCAGCAGTGTGCCCAGGTGGCCAAGAAGGCCAACGGCATCCTGGCCTGTATCAGAAACAGTGTGGCCAGCACGAGTAGGGAGGTGATCGTGCCCCTGTATTCGGCACTGGTGAGGCTGAACCTCGAATACTGTGTTCAGTTTTGGGCCCCTCACTACAAGAAGGACATTGAGGTGCTGGACCGTGTCCAGAGAAGGGCGACAAAGCTGGTGAGGGGTCTGGAGCACAAGTCTTATGAGGAGCGGCTGAGGGAACTGGGGTTGTTTAGTCTGGAGAAGAGGAGGCTGAGGGGAGACCTCATCGCTCTCTACAATTACCTGAAAGGGGGTTGCAGAGAGGTGGGTGTTGGTCTCTTCTCCCAGGTGACGAGCGACAGGACAAGAGGAAATGGCCTCAAGTTGAGCCAGGGGAGGATTAGACTGGATATTAGGAAAAATTTCTTTACTGAGAGAGTGGTGAAGCACTGGAACAGGCTGCCCAGGGAAGTGGTGGAGTCACCATCACTGGAGGTGTTCAAGGCGTGTGTGGACGTGTCATTGTGGGACATGGTTTAATGGGCATGGTGGTGTTAGTTGATGGTTGGACTTGATGATCTTACAGGTCTTTTCCAACCTTAGTGATTCTGTGATTCTGTGATTTATTACTACAGTCCAACTGGCTCCTACGTGTTCAGCATCTCTTGCATACTTTCTTTCCTCTGTTCACATAGCAATCTATTTCAGTATAAAAATGCTGAATATTTTAGCATATACTTGATTTGGGTACTTCAGTTCTCCCAGGAGTCAAAAATGAGAAAATGCTTCAAAAACGAACTAAAGATTTTTTATTTTGGACAATCTTTCTTTAACGGCTTTTAGACTATTTTTCTACATTACTGCAAAATCCTGCAAGAGTACAAGAAGCTAATGTGAAATCAATGTTCCATTGAAGGTGCAATTACAATTACTAAAAGTAAGGCATGAAATAGACCATCAGAAACATCAATCAGTGTACGACTGAAGTAAAATAGAAATTTTCCTGTTACAATGTCGGAAAAAATGGCAGACATAAAATGAAAATTTCTCTGCATTGGCTGTGCTGAATAGAAAAGAAAGCTCTAGAACTGTAATAATAGTAATAATAATAATGACAAAGATAATAGTAGGGACTTAAGGTGCTAAAAAGGGCTTAGAAAAGATACATCATTATCTAGAAACATTCAAACCTCATAAAAATTACCAGGAGCAAAGATTTTAATACAAACAAATATAATGCAACTGTGGCAGTAATTTTTAATTTTTTAGGTAAAGAAAAATAGTTGGGAGAATCAAACAAGCTAGAGAGAGGCCAGTTCTGTATAAAGGAGTCACCATGGCAGAATTTTAAATAGCCTGCCTTTAGACACAGGTGTAAAAGTCCAAAATACAAGAAACATATAGTGCAGAATCCTATTGAGCAAACGCTCAAGAAGGAGGATTCAGATCTGACTTGGGCCAAACTTTTCACAGCTGTGTACACTGAGGCAGACTGAAGCTGGATCTTCCATGAAATGAATATGCAATACAAGGAATGTGAATCAGACTCATCGTGTTTGCAAGGTTACTAAGCATTTTCAGTGTGCTGTATGCAGTGAATCAGCAAAACAATGGAAACCCAGAGAACCCAGGAAGATGCATATCATACTGGTATGAGGTAACCATGAAATAAATAAGGTGCAATCTACACAAACTGCATAGCTAAAAGCTTCATCCACCTTATGGTTTTCCATGAGAAGGGCACCATCAAAAGTGACTCTTAAGAGTTTTGACCCGGTATTTAACATGGCTCCTTATGAAGAAAAGCAAAACAAAGAGAGGGTAGCCTTATAAAAAAAATCCTGATCCAACAACACTTCTGTTTTCCTGCAGTCAAGGACAAGATGGCTCAGAAACATTCATCTACCAGCATCACTTTGGCATTCCTCCCAGAACTTTCAGGGTCTGCTCGGCAGAAAATATGTAGCTGAATAATTTTAGTGTACTCAACATCTTTTGTCCCATGCTTCACAGTCATCATCCTGGAAGCTCTGCTTAAGCTTAAGGTGTGTAATCATCAGCAGCCTCTGTATTTCAGCTCCCTCAGTGATGAGAAGGAATCACGGACAGTCTCTGGGGCTATTGCTTTACGCTGCAGGCTAAGCTAAGTGTCGGATAGCCTAAATCATGCATGTGTGTGTGCAAAGAGGAAGGGACATACATATGTCAGACCAGAGGCAGCAGCCCTGATCACTTGGCATTGATAACCAGTTCTAGAGAAAGTTATCATCAATACAAACACTACCAAGAATGCAGAGGCCTCCAGCTCTTGAAATAATGGGTCATGATCAGCAATATCAGTATATAATTGCAAAGTCCATCATACCCAAGAATTTACTGATCTTAGAGCAACACACAGCCAGTACTCAGGACCAGCATGATGATTCTGTAGCAAAGCCAAAACTGAGCTTGAAATATACCCCAACTGTAGCTGAGGCCAAGTACCTCAGGAGTAATGGAGCCCTCGCCTCCCCAGTCCTTCTGAAAACAAGCATGTGGAGAGGGAAGGATAATTGGTGAGGACCCTGCACTCAAGGTCATCACATTGTTTCAGCAAAGGTGGCATTCTTCCTTCCTTGAGCAAGGCATGACAGCAGGCACCAGCTGTACTACTGCCTTGTCTTACTGGCACAGTGGTAGCAGCCCAGGATTGGAATTAGGAAATCCAGAATATCCGAAACATCTTCATCGGAGACCAAATTAAACCCAGTCTAAGGAAGAGGTCTGTTGTGATTTTTGGCTTCTCATAATAACCAGGTAAAGTAGCCCATGCTTTATATTTCCTCAGTCGGTCCTCTCTGCTGTTTGATGTCCCTGTGCCGTTCCTTGAGATTTAGATGCTTTTTGTGATGCTTCTTTGCATAATTATCTGTTTTCTCTCCCTCATACAAAATCTCTTCCTTTACTGCTTTTCGCCCGAGAGGATATCCTCACCCTGTTCATGCTGAAGGGGAACCCTTGCTCCAGCTCAGGCAGTGTGCATTCCCCACCATGGGATCAGGTCCAGCACATGCAGAAATCTGCACTGGGATCCTCCTCAGGAACAAAACTGAGTGTTGGATCAGGCCTTCCCCCTGCACACCTCAGCCAAGGTTTATAAAATGGCATTTCAGTAGCTTCTGCTTCTCTGAATATTAATTTCCTCATCTTTCCATATAGCCTGCTTAGCGGATAAGTTAAGATATTTAACCTGTTCAATTTAGAAAGTCTTCTTTCTCAAAATTAAGGATAGCTGTAGCACAGAAAGTCCTTGTGAGACTCCTGGGGCGTGTGTCAGACAATCATATCATGGCCAGTACCTGGGGCACATCCAGACTATCTCCAGAACTAGCCCACAAGAAAGTCAAGTTGCTGCTTTCTCAGAAGATGTCCATATGCTAGATGGAGTAGATTTTAAACTGAGTTTACTGCCATTGTTCCCTCCCCCATGATTAAATAATACAATTTAAAAAATAAGATAATGGTCACAAAAAGAAAATACAGAGTTTGAGAAAAGAGTAAACTGGGCAAAGAGGAACGTAAACGAAATGTTCTAAGAAGGTCAATGGCTGCTATATAGAACATGCTTAAACAACAATTTCAAAGCTGAAAAAGCCCTTTGCAGGCCTCAACACTAGGTAAATAACATGGCTGTGCTCCTCTTTTTCATAATAGTTTGGAAGGTCTAATCATCAGTAGAAGTGCAAGAGAATTGTGTTATTTTTTAACATACACACATTATTTGAAGAGCTGATGGATCATTATATATTGGGTGTAATACGCAAGCCACAGACCAGTCATGCATAATTTATATGACAAGGTTTATTTCCACATTTCATTGTTCAGACTGTTAGAGAGGGTTTGCATGTTTTTATTTCTTTCCACACCTTTCCACCTCCTCACTGCCAATTTAGGAGCTGTTAGTCTCAGTTCATAGTAATTGTGAGAAAATAAAATTCCATCTGTTTCTGTCAGGAAAAGGAAAGATAGGGAAGGGAATGAGAGAATCAACAGAAAACTCTACTTGCTAGACATCCTTTGCTGCTAGTTATTACTTTTCTAAGGGATGCCTTGCTCAGTTTTATTGCACAAAGTACACACACAGAATCACACAGAATCACTAAGGTTGGAAAAGACCTGTAAGATCATCAAGTCCAACCATCAACCAACACCACCATGCCCACTAAACCATGTCCCACAATGACATGTCCACACGTTCCTTGAACACCTCCAGTGAGGGTGACTCCACCACCTCCCTGGGCAGCCTGTTCCAGTGCTTCACCACTCTCTCAGTAAAGAAATTTTTCCTAATATCCAGCCTGAACCTCCCCTGGCTCAACTTGAGGCCATTTCCTCTTGTCCTGTCGCTAGTCACTTGGGAGAAGAGACCAACACCCACCTCTCTGCAACCCCCTTTCAGGTAATTGTAGAGAGCGATAAGGTCTCCCCTCAGCCTCCTCTTCTGCACACTGAACAACCCCAGTTCCCTCAGCCGCTCCTCATAAGACTTGTGCTCCAGACCCCTCACCAGCTTTGTTGCCCTTCTCTGGACACACTCCAGCACCTCAATGTCCTTCTTGTAGGGAGGGGCCCAAAACTGAACACAGGATTTGAGGTGTGGCCTCACCACTGTACTCACCAGTGCCAAGTACAGAGGCACAATCAACTCCCTACTCCTGCTGGCCACACTATTTCTGATACAGAAATACCTAAGTACCTAGCACTTAGCATTTGCACAGTATTTTAAATTCAGCACTTCCAAGAATATCATGCCAAGCAGTATTCTTCCAGTGCTCATCTAAATCCATAAATGTGACTCCCATGTGCAGATAGTGCCATATAGAACTACTTAACTAATAAGCAGCCCAAAGCCCATTTTTCCCTCACTGGGTTTTTGGCTCAAGATGTATTTTTAATAGGAATGTGTGGGAACTCATGCCAGAGTTGTTGAGCATAATAGCAAAATTCAGGCTTCTGTCTTTGCAATCTGTCTTTCCAATAGCTGTGGAATGGCTTAAAGGTGAACAAATAATGAGGAAGAGAGAGGAGGGGGAGGGAGACACACACGCTCAGACAGAAATGGAGATAGATTTAGGCTAAAAAGCCATTAAGAGTTAAATGATCTGCAAAGAGGAAAGCCTCAAAATGAAACTTCACTCGATATCAAATAGGAGACTTAAGAGTGGTATGTTAGAAGGGTTTCCTTTCATGAAAATGCAAATAGCAGCAAGCTGTTTTAATGATAGGCTGTAAGTGTTGCATGCTGGGAGACTAGAAAAAAATGCAGAAGAGAGCAGAACCATAAAACCTTCCCATCAGTATTTTCAGGTCTTTTTCAAACAACAGTTATCTCAATCAAGCAACATTTTGCAGCTCCATTATGCTTTTTTTCTAGCTCATTAATAGTTTGGCACATGCATACACTGATGGGATTTCTTCTGCTTGGAGGTATCCCTTCAAGGAGGGTCTTGCAACTAAAAGGACAAGATGCTACCTGCTTCAGGAGGGTGGAGGTGCAGGCATGAATCCCAGTTTCCTCCTGATCCAGAGACCTGCAACCACTGCTGACAGTGGCAAGAAGATTAGATCCCATAATCCAGTACCCTGGAAGAAAGAGATGAAAGTATCCAGGTGGAGCGGCTACAGACCACGAACCTTCACTAGCAAACAAGACAGATCTTCCCTCCAAGCAGCTGTATGTAACACAAATCAACAGTCAATAAAAACAGCGGTTTCGTTTCCAGTATAAAACAGTGCTTGCTAGCAAGCAGAGAGCATAAAGAAAACACATCATCAGATATGCTCTACCTAAATGTAATACAAATACAAGCAGTTCACCTTAATAGCAGAAGTGACAATTCTCCTTGTCCTTTCCACCTCTTCCCACCCACTGAGGCACACAGGTCGCAGCCAGCTCTGTCTGAACACCTTGTATACTTGCCAGCTCCCTAAATTCTAATCTCTTCCCTTCTCCAGGGAGAAAAAATCCCTTCGCTTCCATTTTCAAATGGAGAACGAACTAGAATTAAACCACAGTCTTTCAGGAATTAAATATTTGCATACAAAACAAGTCGCAGAATACATTAGTTAGGTATGTGTTTGTTTAAAGCGTGGAAACATTGTGATGATGGTTGCTGAATAACAATCAGATAATAATAGCTCTGAAATATTCAAAGGGAAAAATACGAAACCCCTCGGTATTTAAAAATGCATTCAAGCTTTGATGATTGCATTACGTTTAAGAGAGGCCAATGCTGCTTTCCTAAGGTTTGTTTCGCTTTCCTTCAGCAGATGTCACTGCAGTACCGGATAACTAGTTCCAACACAGTTTTGGGGAAAAGGATAATAGTTTCACGAGGGAGTGGTCCACAATGGAGAACTGAAGCCTTATGCTTTCAGATTTTCAGCAGCACTGAGTATCAGTCCTCACATCCAAATTTTTTTCTTATGCTTTTGTTTCTTGGTTGGGACCAAACACAAGAAACTATTCACTGCCATGGTTGGATGCAGCCGAAATCACATCAGGGAAGCTAATCTGGGACAACCATAATTCTGAACCAAAACCAGCTTTCATGCGCTTCATTCATGTTGCTTCTGAGGATTCAAATAATAACCTTCTTTCTGATGCAGCCTTCAATCAAGTCCTTAATCCCACCCATGTATGCATTATTCTCATCAAGATTTGAACATTGAACTCTCTGCATTTCTTGCTATAACTTGAAAGTAAAATGTCTACCAGATTAGTTTTTCATTTTTCTGATTTAATGTATTTCACTTTTAAGATGGCTTGGCTGCTCATCCAGTAAAAGAAAATGTTATTTTTAACCAGGATTGAGGGGTTTTAACTAAAACAAGAAATCTTCAAATGTTAGCCAACAATGAAAATATTTGAAAGTAATATGTTTACTAAGTTGAATAAATTAATTTAAAAATATTCCTGGAAATGCCTGTATGCCAAACACAGAAGGACTGAAGCTAAAAAGGGAAAATAACAGGATGCGTATGAGAAGCAACATCAGAAACTGAGGAGGGTTTTACAAGATTAAAAACATACTTTCAGCAAGCTCATGTATGGTTAAAGAAATGCGGTTGCTAACAAAGTCACCAGAATTTAGTCAGACCGTACAAACTCCTCCTCTCTTAGTCATTCCTAGAAAACAAACCAGAACCGCAGTCTGCCGCGGCTCCCCGAGCCGAACGACCAAATCCCTTTTCAAAAACAGGAAGGAGAAAGCTTATCTTGGAAACAGGCTTTGTAGCTTCAGGCTCTTTTGTAGACATAATGACTGAAATACTAATGCTGTTCGAGAGCACCTTGGTGAGCACGCAAGATATGAGATCAACAGACCTTTCCCCAGTATAGGAGAGAGCAGAACTCCTTTACCTGAAGAACCCCAGTTGCTGAGTTATTACAAGGAGTGAGAGGTGTATTCATGCGAGACGGATCCTGTCCCAAAGCTTTGCAGTGCATGTAAAAACACACACTTTGAATTTCACAGAAGCCAAGGCCAAAGTTGCCTGGCCGGGAATGTTGGGAGGAACTTGCTCAGCCAGTGGGCGTTCTGCACTTACGTGGGGAAGCTCCCTTTTGATCTCTGCGCATGGTTTTATGGAGTGCTCTCTGCAGAAACCAAAACTCCAGGTGACAGAAGCACGGAGAAGCGGCAAGGCCCATGTCCAGGAAAAAAAGGTATCCACCTCCAAGCAAAGCTCACACTGAATGAAGTTTTCATGGCTGCTGCTAATTTACAGAAGCAGCTGGAGGAACAGGAAAGTCCCTAAGATAGAAACCAACACCATTATCAAGCAACAGAGCCCTCCAGTGCAGACTGCTGAAATAAACCTGGTCTCACCTGTTTAGGTTGTGTTCAAGCTCAAGTTAATACTAAGCATTAGTACAGACATCATCCAACCAGACCTGCCAAATGTGATGAAACAGAAAGGTCTAAATTTGTTTAGGAATGACACTGTTAACATCTATGCCTTCTCTCAGCTAAATCAATT
This sequence comes from Gavia stellata, assembly GCF_030936135.1. Lineage (NCBI taxonomy): Eukaryota > Metazoa > Chordata > Aves > Gaviiformes > Gaviidae > Gavia > Gavia stellata. The sequence goes on from NC_082594.1 coordinate 85,696,486, forward strand.
ACCTGCTACTTTATTAAATATCGTTTCTATCAGCCTTTCCACCAGCCTAATGAACACATTGAACAGGAGTGACTAGGAATCAGTAGTTCATTTCCCTCTCCCCTCCCCAGAGGAAAGCCCACATATCTGAGCAACTATTTGCATATGATCTCCGGAAAAAAAAGAGAAAATATTTTGAGGGACTATGCTTTAAAGCCACTTTCTACCGAGAAGGCTACACAGAATTTAGGACCATTATTTTTACCATCCAAGTTTGAAAATTTTGTCTTTCCTTATGCTACATCTTCCTTTCTTGCTGCTGCTACCTGTCTTGTTTCACAGCTTTGAATTTCACACCCACACCCTTCTTTCCTCCCACTCTCTTTGTCTCTGTAAAAAACCCCTGTCATCCATGACTTCTTCATATGTCACTCCCTTCAGCCTCGCCAAGTCTTGGATTCTTTTGTTTCTCTTCCCTCTCAGAGGTTTCTCTCTTCCGCGCATTTCTCCCCCCAGCTTTGTTTCATGGCAGTCACACTGGGCTTCTGCTCTCTCCCTGCCTATGCTCCTCACTGGCTACGTCCCTTATACCCTTTCTCCATTTTTAGCAGCATTAAATACGACCCTTCTCCACTTCCCCCTATCATTTTCTTGCTGTCTGCTCTCCATGCAGCAGTTCTCTTCAGCCTTGTTCTTTGATATCAGCTCAAGGCATTCTTTTATTTTCACCGTATCCTATGTAAGTCTTTGCTGATCCATCCAATCCTTTTGCCGAAGAGTCCCACGTCTCCCTTTTGTGTTCAGTTGGCATTCCTCCTTCAGCTCACCCTATACCAAAGCTTACTGTCCTGCATTGATTTTCTTCAGTCATATTCTCATATCTCTGATGCCGTGTTCCTCCTTTTTAAACAATGATCATATATCTTTCAGCTTCATACTTAAGGTCGTCTTCTCCCTTATGCTTTGTCACTCAGTCTTTCCACAATTTCCAGGTCATTGGTATTTATCAGTATTTGTCTCCCCTCTCTTTTCCCACACTTCCTCTTTCCTTTCTCCTATCTCAAGAATTGTTGTTCATTTTCTACCTGCTTCGCTCTTCACCCTTTTCACCCAAGAGCTGTCTTTCCCCACTGCAAGTTTGTTTTATCCATCTTCAGCTCTTCCAGTTTCCTAGTTAAGTAATTCTCCATTCTCCAGTTGGACATCTGTCATCTCAAGTAGGTTTTTTGCTACCCTGAATCATCCTCCCTCTTACCCTGCTCCTGCATCTCCTTCACTCTCTACATTGGGATCTCACCAATGTCTTCTACATGAAGACATCTGCTTTCCATTACTTCTCTTTCTCTAACTCCTTTCCTTCTTCCATGTCACGTATTAAGATTTCTCTTTCCAACTCCTCCGTTTGCCTCAGTTCTTCCATCCTGAGCAAACTGTTGTTCACTCCTCCTTCAGTTCTCACGCTCCCACCAAAAACATTCTTTTTCTGATCCCCTTTTTTCACCAGCCTCAGACTGCTCTGCTCCTCTTTCCCATCTCCAAGCTCATTAAACATACCTCTTCTCCAGTTTCATCCCAGAACCTCTGTAAACTAGCCTTCTCCCCTTAGACACAACATAATCTGCTTTTACCTATGTCTCTTATTGGTTTTGAACTGAACCAAAGTTGAAAAATAATAATCCATCATTGAAACCTTGTCCTCCTTAAGTTTCTGTTACTGTCTTTTTTTTGTTTTCCCTCTGTGCCTCTGTCCATTATCACTTCATGCTGTTTGGAGTTCTTTCAAGACTCACCTCCAGCATTTATGATGGTCTAACCCTCTGATGATTTAGTTATTATTTTGAATATTCACCTCTTCACTCCAGATCTGCCTGGTTTTATTCAAAGGAAAGTCTGAAGAAATCTGTCTCAGATTTGTTTTTCAGGGACATGACCCCCAGAACAGTATGTTTAAAACAACACTTTCAGTTGCATCTCCTTTGCAGTCACCATGACAAATCATATCTAGCCTACCACTTATCTGCACTTTCCACCTCCATCTTTTTTCTCATAGCCAAATTATGCCATAATCCTAACAAGACTTTCCTCTAACATTTCTAGTAGAAGGCTTTTTGCATTCATCTGCATACTAAAAACTCATGCGAATTTTCATTATGCCACACATTGATTGCTGCAACATCTGTTTCCTTACCCTTGCTATGCACTACCTTAATAATTCATCATCATTCAGGGAGATGGTAAGTTCTAAATCTTCCTCTCTTACAATCCTTTCTTTGTTCTCCCTGTCTTTACAGCATCAGTGTACACTGTCTTAATTTTCAAGTCCATTTGCAATCTATCCCCACCATATTGTCTCTCAAGATCTCACATCCAGCCTACCCAGGATGATGGTTATCATCTGCTTGTTAAAATTCCAGGTATGCACATCCACATTATCTCTCATACTGCTCCCATGGGCTCTTGCTGAGTTTCTCATAGACATCAACAAAGCCACTTCAGTATTTTCCTTAAAAATCTCTATTTGAAATTCACCTCTGCCGTGATGCTACAGATTTGGATAAGTCTAGCCAACTGTCTATCATGCTGTGTGAACTACCTCATCCTTTCCCAATACTCTCTCACCTGTTACCTCTTGAATAATAAGGTTTTTGGGCAGGGATCATCTTCTTATTTTGTGTTTGTACGACACCTGATCCACCTAAATAAGAATTCTGTCCAAGAATAGGACTATCTACAATAGTGATAATACATGTTACAATAGGTAGAAATTGTAACATCTCAGCTGTGTTGATATTGTTGTGCGACCCCTCTCTCTGTGCTATATTTAAATTCATATTTTAGAACATAGTCTCCTGTATGTCAGGCTATAAAAAACATACACATCTTTTCCCTTGTTAAAAATACGTTAAAACCAAGTTATATCTTTGATTTAATTGAAGATTACATTTAGTGGGACAATGTCAGCCTAGATGCAATATTTCATATATTACTGTTCCATACATAAAGTTCGGGGATTCTGTATATGGATGCTAAATGTAGTGGCATGGGCTTTCCATTAGGCTTGGCTTAGTAAGACAGTTAATAAATTCTATTTCTTCTAGAGAAGAAGGGTGATTCTTCTTTCCTATGGAAACCTATTCTCTTAGAAAATAGGTCAAAAGGGGCCCCAAGTGGGGGATACTGCTGGTATAGGTGAAAACAATAGTAACTAAGTAAAGTTTAAATGCAACCAAGAGAGAAAGGAGTACAAGGGAGAAGTAAGACAGAGAAGGAAAATAGAGTATTTAAATATAGGAGAGGGGCATTCTTTGGGAAACTGTTTATGGAAAGTTACAAATGCTCTGAAAACAAAACTGATTTTAAGAAAATGATCACCGGAAAAATATGTGAGCTGTCCTACCTAATCTGTTTTCATTCTGACATCATTGCTAGGGACACTAGAGCTCCATGGGGGAAAAAAGGGGTGGAATACGATGTGATCTGTGAGACCATAATGATGTATGTCAGTACCATTATTCTGAGATGAGCTGAGGGCTGCAGCTTTGATGGTTTCCGACATACAGGAATTGCCCTCAGAACTTAAGACACAGAGTGCTGCAACAGAAAGCCACCCTGCAATCATATCATCTTACCCCGTCTTGTTCCAACCAAATGCTGACATAAAACTATGAATTATGCTCAAGGATGAAATACCTCATGGGCAAAGCTACCTACGCACACACTGAATGTGCCTATTATACACAGTAAGAGATATTAGGATGAATGAAATCCATGAACCATAACGGGTCATTATTATTGAAATAAAGATGTATAGTTCTTTGAAATGGTAGCTTGTCTAAATTACTGTAGTCTGGAAAGAAATATTATTTAACTTTATTCTGTGTACTATTTTCTTGTTACGGAGAAGTTATAAAAACACTGACTTCAGAATCATAAAAGAACAACAAAGGTGTTTTTACTTTGCTAAAAGTCAATTTACTTCATCGGAAAATACAATGCAAATGATAGCTTGCACACATAGGTTGTTTTCATCAGGTATCAGCACTGTCATAAACGCAACAGTAAAAAGTGGACCGAGTTCAGAATATCTAAACAAATTAAATGTCAACAACTCAATTATTCATCTTTGCTTCTGCAAGTCAAAACAGTCACATCCTGATCTTGCAGGTTATAATTAGGCTGACTCCTGGCTCTGTAAAAGCAGAATGTGTATCTTGCAATCTACCCACATACGTTTAGGAAGCCAGAAGAAAGGGCAGTGGTAATGCATAAAAGGAGAACACAGCAGGTGGCTAAACAGCACAGAAAACCTATTTTAAACTAAGAGGCAGAGAGTAGGTAAACTCTAGATCACTGGTACTTTTCATAGCCTAAACAAGTCTTGTTAAATAAGACAGTAAAACTATTTCTTACAGACCAACTACTGTTTCTTCTGTTGCTTCCCCCCTCCTGGAAGGGCTCTGTTTGGCTTAGAAGTGCTGGGCAGACGAGCCAGCGGTTCTGTGGTGGGGATGCGCAGAAAACCCTCATCCCTGTTGAATCCCCACAAACACCCGTACCAGGCAAATCTTGTGGAGTGAACCACTTGCCATTTCAGTGAAGGATGGTTGTAGCACCCACCAAATGGAGGAGGAAAAAATTGATTTGTAGCCCTTGCATGGAAATGATTGCATAGGGAGGAATAAAGCCGTAACTCTTTGATCACGAGCCTAATCTTCAAAATGAAATGATCCCATTCAAGAGCAATACTTGCAAATAATGCATTTTAAAATACACATTTTATGAAAAGTTTTGTACAAGGATGTCAGTGCAGTTATAGCAAACTCTACCACCTGAGAATTGTGACTGTCGGCCTTTATTGCACGTATTAAATATGCAATGCTGTATAGGAAATTAGTGATAAAATTATTTTTAAATTACTGCTTGCTCAACTGAGAGCTTGGTTCCTGGGAAACCAACAGCCAGTTTGTAGAGAATAATAATAACACCAGCATCACTCCCTTTTGTTGCATTGTTTTCTCTCAAGACCCTGGGAAAGAAACAATATCTATTCACTTCTTCATGGGTTTTGTTTCTTCTGTATGTAATGAAATGTCACTGCAAGAAAGAATAAATGAATAATCTGCTCCTATCCATGTGCCAATTTCTGCCCTTTTCAGCTAGGCGAAACTCTCATTGATTTTTGCCTTTTTAAAGGCTCTTCTAAAATGCTGTGGTAGTATCTTGCCCCATGTATTTACATTTATACCTGTCTAAACCGATAATGCTACTCACTTAGTATCCTTTTGCCATCCACTTCCACTGATGCTTACATCAAATTTATTCCTACTTGGCTCTTAGTGTCAGTGGCTTGATACGGATGCAGTGGGTAAGCAGCTCTTCCCTACTGAGACTGTGTTACATTGGTTAGCCATCAAACCAGCAGTATGCCTAGCTGATACAGTGACTCACAAGCGCTCCTAGAGAAGACACGTGTAGGACTTGGCACTTCACGCCGTTTCCAGCAGAAGAGATCAGACTGCTCTGATCTGCACTGGAGGGCCAGCCTGATACCGAGCCAGCCAGTTTGTGGGACCAAAAAAGGAAGCCAAGACAATCTGGCTGCTGCCTTCAAGTGTTTGTCTCTGGCCTGGATCACTCCACAACCCCCTTAGGAGTCCCTGGAAAAAACACTTAGGGGGCCCAAACTTGGGCGTTTCCCCTCCTTTTTATGGGAAAAATGTCTAAAAATGGTATCTTGTTATGAATGAGACCTGCTGCTTATTTGTATTCAGAGTCATATACACGTCTTTTACCTGGTAAATCACATTTTTTCCTGTATTTTATTTTAGTGACCTGGTGGAGTCTAGTTTAGTTTCTCAAAACAAAACCTCCATTATAGATCATGACGTGCATGTTAGAAAAAAAGGGCTTTGCCTCCACATCCATGCCTGATTTGCACGGGTTCACATTAGAAAATTCCACCTTTTTAGTTGAGTGAAATTAGCCTTAAAGTTTTGGACGCAGTAAACAAAAACGTGTTGTACTCTAACATTTCTGTTACAACCCCAAGATGAGGGAGAAAAATATTATGGTGAATACTGAAGAAATCCAGAAGACAAGTGAGCTATGATGTTTGATTTCAGGCATGTAAAATTATGGACTGCTGTCCTTATTGAAGCAAAGCTCAGGATTAAAGTTTATTATCAAGTATTCTATCTTCTCTATCACATACTGTATTGTGAAAAACATCAAAAAGAAGGCAGATCTCAGTTAAAAGAGTAACAAGTCATGTTAGTGCACAAAACTGGTTACTTGTGAGAAGCACTGTAGGAAAAAGAAATTGAATTTGTGTAGGTTATAACAAAAAATCCACAGTTCTCTGCTCAGATTTTGCCACAGCAGTGGTTCTGTCTATGCCTTCTCACAAAAATTCAACATGTACTACATCACTTACAATCTGGCCTCATATTAAAATGACAAGATACACTGATAGAAAAAAAAATTGTTTTAATTGCTAGCATATGTTACCGGAAATTCATTTAGTTATTTTTAAGCAGTAAAGCATTACCTAGTCATTTATCTTAATTTTTATCTTGCAGCACCACTGCCTTCTATCCTGGAATCAGTTACAGCGTAGGGGGATAATTAAGGACCACAAAAGCCATTGACATTATCTGGAGTAGCAACACTGGTAGCACATTTTCTACCCTTTAGACAACAGCATCACATCTGGAACTTCAAGTTATCCTTATAGCTATGGATGATGCGATGTACTCCTGACACAATATGGGAAGATCCATATACAAATTGTGAATTTGGGCAGACTTTTAAGCATCAAAGTTTCAGAAGATCAGTTTGACTGCCTGCTGTGAATTATGAATCAAGTCTTTCAGAGGTTACATTAGAAAACCTCTGGGACCTTCCTTCTGAACTACAGAGCTCCAAGTCTTTGACTACACCGGCAAGTACCAAGGCCTAATAGAAGACCTGTAGAGTGCAACCTTGGTGATGAGGGCCTGATTTCCAAGCTATACACAATTCAGAGATTCTTAGTGTTCCACTTAGTGTTCAGTTTGAGTCCCACTGAGTGCTCATTTGTGGCTGAAATGCATTAGGTACACTCCTGGAGCACCTCCGCCAGTTTAGCTTCATCCAAAAAGGATCTACTTCATGTACTCCGACACCACTCCACACTGTGAATCAAAGCACTGTAAGCAGAGTTACTTCAAAAGTGCATCCCTGATCCAAACTAAAACACTGAAGTGCCCCAAGGCTCATGAAGCAGTCTGTGTGGAACAACAAATGAAAATAAGGAGCCTGATTTTTATGCACTGCAATGCCTTAAGTTCTGTTATCTGTCTGCACAGATTTTTTTAAGGTTCATATCCTTACAAAAGAAATACACTTTTGGCTAGTGTTAGATTAGCAATACTCAACCATCCCTGAGTCCTACGGCATGTTATGTCCAGTGAGCTTCATAACATTTTTCTAATTTAAATAACCATTGAAGCATACCAAGAAAATGGGAGCTGAGTTCAAGCATCCGTAACTTGCAGAACTGGGTTTTGCCATGATGCATCTGATACTCGACGTTTGCCTGAAAGCGGCAGCTGAAAGTGTCTTTAGTTTTTAACTGCATTTTTAATTTGTGTGATCAAAGCTGGGAAGTGCAAGCCTCACAGGCACCAGCAACAGAATCTGCAAGCCGAGATTATAATTTTGTAAAGGTTGGAGAAATGCTTGAGTCCTGGAGACATTTTCACCGTTTTAGGAGCTGATCTAAGACAAAAGGACACATTGATTTTTAACATCCCCGCTGCCCTTCTTTCCATCCATCCAGGAAAAGCAGCAGCAGTTCCTACGGCCCTTCTCCACGCCCTCCCCGTTCCGCACACGGGTGACTAACGGCTCTGCGTGCTGGTGGCGTGAACCAGTTTCCATGCCAAAAAAAAAAAAAAAAAAAGGCAAAAAAAATCCCCGCGCCCATCCGTTAGGCGAAATCCCCCCGAACGAGAAGCCACCTGCCCCCCTCCCAGTCCAGGGAGGGCCACGGCCCTCACAGCCCTGCCCTGCTGCCGGAGGCTAAACCCCGCACCTCCACCTGTCTGCGCCGCCAGCAGCGCAAGTGTCACTCATGACTGCTGCCGCCTCTCCTGCAGCCGGACCTCCCCTCGGCTACCGCCCGCTGTCGCCGCCACCTCTACCCCAGCACAACCCCCAGGGCCCCGGCCCCGGCCCCGGCCTCGCCGCCGCCCGCAGCCCCGCGCCCGTTGCTCAGCAGCTGCGAGTCAACCGAACCTGCCGGCAGGGCCGGCCGTGCCGAGGCTGGGGGCGGTGCCAGTGGGGGACAGAGGGGAAGGCGCATGGCTAGCTTCTATTGGTCGATGAGTATATGGGCGTGGCGGGAGGCCAGCTCGTCTTCTCTGCTACTGGTGGGAGGAGGTGTCAGTGCAAGCTTGAGGGGGGGGCCGGGCGGCTAGTGGTGTCGGTTGAGCGCCGCGCTAGGGAGGGACTGTGGCGGGCGGGGGAGCGGAGTGAGGGGGCGGCGGCGGGCGGGCGAGCGAGGGAGCGAGCGCGCGCCGCCGGGTGTAACGAGAGCAGCGGCAGCGCCGGAGCGGAGGTAGGGGAGTTGCGCGGGGCCGGGCGAGCGCCGGGAGGTCGCCCCTTGCCCTCCGTCGCCCTCACCTGTCACCTCGTGGCTGCCGGGCTCTTACTGCTGTAGCGGGGCAAGCCCCACGCCTCACCCGCTTCCCTCGGCTCTGTCCCCTTCCCCCCCCCACCGGCCAGCCGCGTGATCCCCGCCGCTCGCGCCCCCACCGCCGTTGGGCGGCCGCCGCCCACCCTCCCCCCATCCCGCCGGCGGCCGTTTCCTGACGCTGCCGCGGCGGGCGCGGGGCCGGTGGGCGTCTCCGCCGGCGGGCAGCGCTGCGCCGCGCCCCGCTCCGCAGCCCAGGTGCGCCCGGCCCGCGGCGCGCCGAGGGGGCGAGGCTGCGGTGCCCGCTCGCCGCCCCTCTCGGGATGGGGCAGAGCCCGCGGGCGCGGCCCCTCCTCGGTCCCGCTGGTCGTGGTTTCAGTGAGGTGGCCCGGGGGGGCGGGGGGCGCCGCCTGTGGGATTCCTCCTGTGTTCCTTGTCTTGCGCTAGCTCTCCCCTCTTCCTGATGCCTCTTCCGTCTGGCTGGAAGGGCTCATGGCTTTTTCTACAAAGATACTCCTTAGATTATTATGACTTGGGGGAGGGAGTGTTTCTCTGGGGTTTTTTTTGTTCGGTTTTTTTTTGTTTGGGTTTTTTTTTTTTTTTCCTAAATCAGTCACACTATTGCTGGGCTTGTGCATTTTCTGTGCCAGTTATGAGAAAATATACTAGTGGTTATCAGGTGTAGGTAGGTGGTGATGGAGAGCATCCGAGGGGACAACACCCAGGAGAGAAGGCTGTTCCTCAGTTTGAGCTGCTAGGAAGAAGGGGATGCCGGGATTCCCATTGCTGGGCTATTCCTTGATTCTGCTCTCAGGTCTCATCTTGTATATTGGTCGGTGAGCAGGGAAAACTCGGTTGCTATTCTTGGACTTGAGCATATGGAAAAGGATTTCTTCAAGCAGGGGTTTGTGTGTTTGCAGCAATGATTCTTTCTGGGCTGGAGGAGCAAGACGCTCTGTTCCTACTCCATTCTCTTTGGTGTATGTGAGGGCTCTGTGTGCTGTTGCTGAACTACTCCAGCCTCGCTCCCAGAGATCCTCCTTCTGTCTGCATTGTGTACTGCCTACCATTGCTGCGGCAGGTAGCTGTCTGAAACAGCAACAGCATGAAACTGCCATAGTGAAATTAGTAATGATCATGCAAATTCCTGTGTGCTCTGTCTTGGGTGAGGGAGGCTATTACCTGACTTCTGCTCAGTAGACTTGTCAAGATACATTAGTCACAGTCATATCTGGAAGAGTTCTTATTTATTGCAAATATATATTTATTTAGCAAAGCTTTGGAATGTCTCAGGCTGTGAGAGAATATAAAACAGAGGAGGGCTAGGAAAATCCATTGGCATACTGATAGATGCAGGCCATGAATGGCCTTCAGGTTCTGCAGTACTGCAGGAGAGAAGTTTTAAATTGTCCTGTTAACTTATTTTGTTATCCTCGTGTCTCTCTGCTGTTTTTCAGAGAGATGTTGAGCACCTCCAGCTTCCAGTATTGAGTGATCAACTTGTATACTGCCAGTTGATAATGGCTTCTTGGCTAGTACAATCTACAATTCCCACTTCATTTTACTATCTATGAGGACACTTAATGTCTTTTTTTTCCCAGATCTCAGTGTAAGGGTGTCAAATCTAACATTTCAAATAGTCTGTTGGGGTTGCGTAAAACAACATGATTTTTAAGATTTTTCTTGACTTAGTGTGTGTGTGTGTGTGCTGACTTAACAGCAAAGGGATCTGCAGTTGAAAAAAAAAAAAGCAAGCTTTTTATAAAATATACCTGTCTGTAGTGGAAACACGAAGCGCCATTTTAATAGGTGGATTGAATAATAGAAGTATTGGCTTTTTCTATTGTACAGACTTAAATACTACCTCTAGTTGTGTGGGTGTTTATGATTTCTCTCATTTTGCTCATTTGGCAATAGGAAGGAAAATCTCCCCCTTTGTACTTCTGGCAAGATGTTCTGCAAGGAGAGAGCTCTCTGCCTTAAAAAAGCCTCTGCACTGAATAACTCTCAGGAGTATGGCCTTGTTTGTCAGTATTTACCTAAAACTGTAGTATTTAGGGATTTAAGTAAAAATGGTATCAAAATCTTTATCGCCGTGTTTTAGCCTCTTAGCTTTTTCTGGCATGCAGAAAAACTGGATGATATATTACAATGGGTGAAAGACCATAATTTAGAGGGAAGGAGAGAAATCTAAAGCTGTAGCAATCAAGTGCTGCAAGGAGCAAGTGTTATACCATATTTTGGAACTAGATCTTTTGAATTAATTTCAGCCAGTGTTTAGACCTGTAGTTGAAAGCAGTTATCGTCATTCAAAAATACACATGTAAAAAATACTTGCATTGTGCCTGATTTTTTACTTTAATTGAATGTTAACAATTCTAATGAATCTGCTATATAATCCATTGTTGGTTTATGGGGTTTTTTTTGATGTCTTAGATTTCAACTTTATGGAAGCTGAAACTAGAAATTTGTTTTGATTCCTTTTGTCTGACTTTAAAATGAGAGTTGTAACAAACCTGTTAGTGTTGTAGCTGATGTGCTCTGGCTTAGTTTTCAAAACTTGAAGTGTTGAAACAAAGAAATTGCAGATATGTTTTAATGTTCTCATAGATCCTTTCAGTTTAGTTTAATAATGATGAGGGGGAAAATACACTTTGAGATTCAAATACTGAAATGTTTACTGTAGCTCTATATTCCTAACAAAACCCTTGAGAATATAAATTTCATAAGCCTTTTTTACTAGTGAAATAGCAACAGGAAAATGTAAAAAATTGTATGGTCAGTATAGAGAGAACTTCTTTTTATAAAGAGGTTTGGGCTAGTCTGTTGGAAACTATGCAGTGGTATAGTTAACACCATGTTCCAGTATTTAAAGGGTGGCTACAAAGAAGATGGAGACTCCCTTTTTACAAGGAGTCACACGGAAAAGATGAGGGGTAGTGGGTACTCCTGGGGAGATTCCAATTGCACACAAGAGGAAAATTTTTCACAATGAGAACAATCAGCCGTTGGAATAATTTCCCCAGGGAAGTGGTGGATGCCCCAACATTGGACACTTATAAGTTTTGGGTCGACAGGGTGGTGGGCCATCTTGTCTAGACCGTGCTTTTGCCAAGAAAGCTTGGACCAGATGATCCTTGAGGTCCCTTCCAACCTGGGATTCTATGAACTATAGTGCCAGTGTGGTTTGATGCTAGCAGTGGCTATTTCTGTTGTTGTATGGAGTGGGACTGTGTGAGTGGGAGGAGAGCTAAGACTGCAAGTACAAGGTAGAATAAGAGAATAATTTCTGTATGCAGAAAACACCCTCTCTCTATATATAACAAAAAGCCAGTTCAGTGCTGTTATAAAAATAGCTATTTATAGTACTGACTATATATGGATGCTCTTGAAAACCGTTCACATATAAGCATTAGCTTTCTCTCTCTCTCGAACACACAACACTCAGCAGTAGAAAATTGGAAAGAAAAAACTAACTAGCAGTTTTCCTAGGTATTATTTAAGCTCTGGATAAGATATGAATTCTTATTTATGAGAATTTTCTTGAGCTTATATGCTGACTCTGAGCAGAGCATGAACATGGGTCATGAAACATTAATGAGAGGGAGCTACCCTGAAAATGCATTGACATGGAGGATAAATGAAGTCATTGTGAACTGTATGCTCATCATGTGAAAGGAACAAGAATGGCTTACATTTGTCGTAACTTCTATTTGAGAATTTTAAAGAATTTTAGCACTATTCATTAGCTAAACCTAGCAACTCTAGTTTTTTTTATCTTGATTTTTACACCAGAACATCAAGGCACGAGAATGATCAGTGACTTGCTGTCAGTAAAGCATATATGTAATATAATGAGTAGTGGAGTTTATTTCCTGGTTCCAAATTCTGTGATGTAACTGTAATACTTTAGTATCTGGATGGAGATTTGTTTGTGAATGGTAGTACCAGCTTTCTGCATCAGAAGCAGTAAGAATTAATTTCATAATATAAATTAAAATGAGCATTAAAACAATACATAAGTAAACTGAGGAAATTGCTGTTACATCAGCCCTCTTGTCGAGTCTCTGCAGTTTCATAATATTAAACATGGATGAAGGAAGAATGTTAAACTTCTGAATGTTCACAACACTATTCAGCTTTTAAAAATAAGGTGTTATTAGAATGCGATAATATATTTCTTTGTCACTGTGTTAAATAAGATGTTTTAGCACAGCAGAAATAATTGTGTTAAATATCTTGATGAAATCACAACAAAAGAACAAAATAAATTTAAGATTCTACATGTCAAACTCTGTTGCTGTAGAAATACTGCCTATTTTTTTTCTCCCTTCTCTGAGGCAGCCATGAGAATTTCATAGGAATAGGCTAGCCTTCAGAGAACTTCCATGTGTGTTTCCTTCAGGCAAAATAACTTTCAGAAATGAACGTATGGGCTTGCAAGTTAGAGTTGTGTTCTGCTTCTCTGTTCGTATGAAGGTTGATACCTAAGTTAAGTTTAGCTGCTGTGGAGTCAAAATAATCTATTTCTGTGTCTTAAAATGAGGAAAATGTGTATGGAATAAATAGATATAGTTACTATATGATGACTGTCTGTGATACTGAAGTGTTTAGGTCTCCAGAAGCTTTTAATTCTAGCTCTAGTGCAGTTAGATTTATTTTTCTAAAATGACTTCAGAAGAGATGTTAGTGTGTTCCAGTTTGGCTTCAAACTTGTATTCCTAATCTAAGCTGATTGAACCTTCTAGTGTTGGAATTGCCTGTTAATGTCTTGGAAAATTAATCCTTTAGTTGATTTATTTTTAACAATAGGATAACTTAATTTAACACTGACACTTTGGAAAAGGAAGATACTCTTGCTGTGAGTGGCATTCACGAGAAATACTCGCCTGGCAATATTTTGAAAAAAAAGCAGGAGAAAAACCCCCAAACCAAAAAACAAATTCCTTCTCTGAAAAAAACAAAATATGAATCAGTTCTTAACTGAATCCTCATTATGTCAGCCACATAGAGCTCCAGTATTTTGTTGATTTGTATCACTCTCTCTGTTAACCTTTTCTTACAGATGACTATAGAAGTACAAATGTTAATGGTAACACACTGCTTCATTCAATTGAAGGAAAGGGAGGATGTGGCTGTAAGGTTCGGTAGAATCAAATATTTATTCAACTTTTAAGTATATAAAAAAACCAACTTGGAGCTTGAATGTGAAAACAAAACTTTTTTCACCCCCTCTTCCACTTTTCTTCATAATTAGGTGTCAGTGTTTAAAAGTCATCATGTATTGTAGGAACTGTACATTTCTTAGGGAATTGGAGAAACGGTTAACACTTAAAATGATTTATTTGTGGGGGAGAATTCTTATTTGGCTTAGTTCCTTAGAACTATATTTTGGTTGATCTCATCACTAAACAACTAATTGTGAAGCTCTTGTGTTTGTGGGGAAACCCTTAGTTTTCAAACTCATAGAAGTTTTTGTTTGCGATCTTGAAATGTCTTTTTTAAGTTCCTACTGATTTGATAATTATCTGGGGTAACTATCTGGCATAGAATCACTCAGAGATTTTCAGTACGTTTGGTTTACTTTGAGTGAGCTTAGTGCTTATGAAGTGAGCAGCTACTCAGTTGTGAAGTCCCACTTACATGTGAAGTAAGTGAGCAGCTACTTGCACGTACATCAGTTCAGCGCTTTACAGTCTTACCCCTTTCTGACCTTGAGAAGGTAGATCTTTCTGCTTGGCCTGTATGTGATAGACTGGGTGACATTTTAACTTGTTAGAACAATCTGATTTCATGGCCACAAAGTAACTGCGAGCTGGTAACTTTTTTAAGCTTTGTACCAGTAAATGGGACTTTGTACTTAAATATTTATCTTTAAAGCGTAGAAACTTTTGAATTAAACTTGAAAGCACAACAAATTTCTGTTTATAAGCTTCCTACTTGTTGCTACATTTCCTAATCTTAAGAAGGTCATATTTATTTTTTGGTGTAATTCGCATCTTACAAACTCCCTGTGTTTGCCTACATGTGCATCAGCATTATGTGGGCATTGGTAGAGCAAAAGGTCCAGTGTGCCCTGGATGCTGCAGACTCAACGATGCTTGCTGATTTGCACTGCTCTTTTTCTCTCCTCTCCCTTTTCATCTGGACAACCTTTCTAGATGATGGCGAAGAGGAAACTATGTTCTGACATAAGTGCTGTAGTAGATAAGCTTCAGATGCTTGCTGGAAGGATTTGGTTATTACTCTCAGCTGGCTCTTACAACCCGTTTCAGTATGCCTCATAAGAGTATCTTGGATGCTGCAGCATATCATGTTAATTGCAGGTTCATCAGAGCAATTTTCCATGAATAAATGTATGTAGTTTGATTGTTCTGCATCTTCCAAGATGGTGGGGTTTTTTACAGATTGCATTTTTGGCTGTTATCTGAAATAGTAATAGCAAAACCAAGGTGCATGGAAGGTGGGTATATGTTATAGCTCTTCATAAAGCTCTTCCTGTCAGAGCTATTACACTTGTTCTAAATTCCTGTTAACCTGCTGTGTTCGGTAAAAACTTTACAGTAGCTGAAAACAAATTGCAGGAAAAGTTTCCTCTTCTGTTTTTTATTTTGAACCCTTGGCAGCGTTTTGTTTATTCTCTAGAGTCACTTAAGCCCTCTCTACAAATATTTGTGCACATGTAATAAGTTAAACATATGTTTAACTTCAGCTGTATTGCTTATGGAGAAGCGTATGCAGAATTGAGGCCCATCTGACTTCAGTTTTTATGTGACCCCCTTCAGAGGTGAAGAAATCTTAGAACTGTCAAAACATACAGCACCTCATATAGTATATGAAACTGGTTTTAATATCACATCTTAATTGATATTTCAAATTCATGTAGTTCAAAATAGTTGGTAGATGTACTGGCAGCTCTTAAGTGTTTTCTGTGTTGTTAGAATATACTTGGAGGATGAAAAATAGGGGATGGGCATAGATTTATGGTAACTTAGAACAAGTTTGCTTTTTATGTTATGTACCATTTGAGATCAAAAGAAGTTTAATTTGCTTATGGGTTACTTATGTATAGAACTATTCATCCAAAAGTTAAAGCTGTTTATTGGTCAAAGAGTAGGCAATTGTCATAGCAGTGACAATAGATGTTAATAGTTTTCAGTTATGAACCTCAGAACATACACTTTTTTAATTATATCCTTTTCTATTGCAAGATGAGTGTTCAGTGAAGTGAGGCTGAATCTATTAATAAATATAGAATATCCCCTCCCTAACCTTCTACTGCTGTTTTTAATAGGATTGCTTAGGGTATTTTGAAGTGATAGTTGACATCAAGGATGGAAGAGGAACCTCAGGAGATTGTCTAGTTAGACCTTCTGCTCAAAAGCAGTATTTTCCAAAAAAAAAAAATTATTCCTAAAATGTCGCTAGGAAGAAGTTGTGTAAAATTAAATTATTCTTCTGTTTCCAGGACACCTTTTTTTCCCCCTCACTATGCTCAACTCATTTTAATGACACTGCTGCATTATCTTCATTTGAGCATTTGAAAAGAGAATTCCAGCTAAAAGTAAACAAAGGTCTGTGGTGCAAGCAAGTTTCTTTTTTTATCCTTTTTACTCTGATCTTCCTAATTTTTTTGTTTCTACTCTTAATCTGCCACATCCACAATGTTGCCATCTGGTTGCTTGTTTAACCTCTGCAAAAATGCTTCCAGTCTTCCTTGCCTTGTTTGTCAGAGAAGCATGGAGTTGCAGTATCCCCGAATCCACCACTCCAGACATGTACAGCAGACATGCACACGTAGTATGCTGTTATCTACCTACATCTGTAAGCTTTAAAAAAACCCAAAAGAAACCACCGAAATCCCTCACCTTAACTAATCCTTGTATGAAAACACCTACAATGAGTCTATGCTCTCTTCAGAAGTTTCATGCTTTAAAAACTTGAGTCTACCTTATGGACCTCTTCACACTTTCCTGATCCATCTGTTCATCTAGCACAGCTTCTTCTCTATCCCTTCACACAATCTTAGGCTGTTGAAATGCAAGACGCCTTTGCAGATCCTTTAATTGGTAGTCGTCTTTAAAGAAATACAAAAAGATGTAGAAAAGTTAAAAAAAAAAAAAAACCCACAAACAAAACCCAAAAAACCAAAAAACCCCACCCCAAAATCTTGTGCTTTCTTTCTCCTTTTTTGTTCGCATTATTATTACAAAGGATGTTTTAAATTACATGCCATTATAATGTTTTTATGCAACCATTCTTTTTCTACTTAACTGTGAAATCTTGTTTGGGTACAGCTTGTGTTTCAAGACAGTTATTTATGGAGCGCTGTAGCTGTACATCATG
This sequence comes from Gavia stellata, assembly GCF_030936135.1. NCBI lineage: Eukaryota > Metazoa > Chordata > Aves > Gaviiformes > Gaviidae > Gavia > Gavia stellata. The sequence goes on from NC_082594.1 coordinate 85,713,485, forward strand.
ATGTACAGTCAGTAATGTGTTGATCCGGTAAGTCTATAGACTAAAGCTACTACTTTATGCAGTATAGCCTGTTATAAAACAGAAAACCTTGAAGTGGGGAGTGGCTAGTGCTGATGAAATGCTTTGTGGAACAGGTGGGACCTCTAAGTTTTATTTTAGTTTGAGGGAAGGTTGCTTATGCAATTGTTCCATCTGTCCATCCATCTGTCCATTAGCCTGTCCTCCCACCCTGCCAGTAACTTCTGAACCACTTGCTCAATTCCTAGTCAACTTTGGCAGAGGGGCAGTGTTCTCCAGCTCTGTTGTAGACATACAGGTCTTAAGGAAACAGGCAGATGGTTAGAGGACAGACTGGGGAAGAAACAGGGGGAACTCCATTCTGTGTCTCTGTGGTCAGCTTGTAGTAATTCCTGTCACGGCATTTGCTGCCTTTTACCAAGCTAGTGTGCAAAGTCAAGGTAGTACGAAAAGTGAGAGACACGAAGCTGATGTGATAGGTTATTGCATTGTGCATGATGGGGGGGGATATCATGGGGGCAGTAATTTGAGAATGTTATTCCAGGAGGGAAGTAAAGGTACTCTCATGTGTGGACGTGGAACCCAGAGCTATTGTGGGAGACCTGCTTGACAGTGTCTGATGTAGGTTATGCAGAAGTGTAACTTAAGTTTTTAAAGAATTTCCTGTCTTTAAAGGAAATGGGGGAAGAGCTGCTCAGTTTAAACCTGTCATAAAGAGCAAGGAAAAAGGAGAGAATTGCAGGTGGAGTAGAAAACATGTCATCTGATGTACGTGGATAAGAGGTTGTACATATCCTACAAAGTCAGTGACAGAAATATGAGCTTGATGCAGGAAGAAGAGTGGCAGCCAACCAGGAGGAACTTCAAACATAGAACCTCATATGTAGAACAGAGGGGAATTAGAGAGAAAAGAGGTGCTGTAGCACAGCAAAATGAATCAAAATCACTGAAATGTGTTCAGTTTAGGATTTCAAGAGTTCTGCAACTTCAACACAACAAATGGGTTGCTTGACTTTCTTTGAAAACTGTGCTACTGCTATAAATAAAAACAGATTTCAGTATGAAGGTGACGGTGTGGGATGCCCACGGTAATAGTAACAAAACAGTATTTTCAGAAGATGAACCTTGACTCTGCTTTTCCTAACCAAATAGCTATTCCTGTCATTTGGAGATCATTAAATCTGTTTCAGTAAATTTTATACACATTGACATTTTACTTGCCTAAATCTCTGTGAGTGAACAGCATATTTAAAAAAAAATCAGAGCCTTAATTCTGTTAACACAGTTGTTTTTCATTTGCTTCTGCTGACTCAAATTATGTGATGTGACTCAAATTATGTGATGCAACTCACAGGAAAAAATCCATGTATATTTGTAATTAATGTACTTGAAACTTAAGATTGTTTTAACTGTAAGTTTGGATACTGACAGATGCTGTTGTTTGTTTTTTTTTTTTTTTTTTTCTTGTGGGATAAATCAAATTTGTTTATACAAGTCACCATAAAATACAGTGACTAAAATTGTGTTGCAAATAGTACGTATGGATGAGGGGAGATATGAAGATATTTGTATTAAGGCCAAAGTGTGCTCGCCTTTGATCATACAAATTACTGAACAGCCCTGGGATGCTAGAAGGCCTATCGTATATTTTTCCACACCAGTAAAATGTGTGACCTTTTGTTTGACTGTTCCAGTTATATGCACTTAGAATAACATTTGAGCTATTGTTGACTATTTCACTAAAAATGGAGTGGCAAATGAAGCTTGTTAGCTTGCTCTTCTTCAAATAAATTAACAAGGAGGAAGTATGCTGTCCTTTTAAATAATTAGACCACATAAAGCTTCAGTGCTAGTGGAAAAAAGATTGTTCAATTATAGAAAATATGAATAAACAGTTTTACGCTAGTAAATTTACTTTCCCACGCTAAAATCAATGGCTGTTTTTTTTAAATGCTAGTTCTTAAACTTTTAGTATCTCAGATCTTTAAAGAATTTCTTAACAATGGTTGTAACTTTCACTTTGTGAATATCAAACTATTTTCTGGATTTTTCTTGCATTGCTTAGCATTTAATATAACTTCTTGCTCACTTCCTGATCTTGATCATTAGTTTTATTTCTGATCTCTTTTTACCTTGTGAAGTACAGCAGTAGTTACAACAGAACGGTCCCCACCAAAGTGCACAAGCTGCCAAGCCCCATGCACCTTTACCATGCAACAGACATACATACCCCCAAATTTGGGGAATGACTTGTAGTATAAAATGTACAAGGGTGATGGTGTAGGGCATGTAATGCATGAAAATAGGGCTGTGTTTTTATACTGTTGAATCTTGAGGGTGGGGGCTGTATGATGGGACCCCATCCTAATTTGTGCTTATGGAAGCTGCTGTACAGATAAATGACCACTTCCAGTTTCTTCCACCTGTTGTGAATGTAACTAATAATTAGAAAGGAAAATATGGTATCTTTCCTATCCTTAAAGGTGGTTTTGCATACAATGCTGAGAATTAAATAGTGGAAGCTGGGTTGCAGTAGTGGAATGGAAGCAGGGATGAAAATGAGAGTATTTTTTTGAGTGTATTTACAGATTTTTTCATCTGCTGTGGAGCCCTGACATGGGAGACCTGTGTGCTGGGTCTTATGGAAGACTATGTGCCTTATGCTGGGCCATGTGATGGGGAGGGGTCTGGCACAAGGCTGTGGTGAGAGGTTGCCCCTGCAGATAGGGCTCCTGCTAGCCTTGAGCCTTCCTGCTCAAGGTGAAACACTGCCTGGGCAAGCTGTACTGCCCAAGTATGGTATTATTCAGTGGATAGTAGTTCTTGTGCTGCGCTGGTAAGGTTTGAGAGGATACGTCATGCTAAAGGTTTAAACTGGGGAGCTGCGGATTGAATTTAACATTTGAGGTAGGATTTGACAGTTCTGTGTGTAGCATATATATTTGTGCAATGTTAATTTATGGGCTTTTTTAATCATTTCATGGCTCATTCATATATCTCAGGGCGAAAATCCAGTCCACCTGTGAAGCTGAAATAATTGGATTTTATTTCAGGTGCAATGATAGATGAAGATTAAAGTGGACCTCTAGAATCAGTTACATTTGTGAGATGGATGGTGAATTTTCCCTAACTTCCTTTTCCTTGTCTGATAGGCTTCACTGTTTTGTGGAGGAACTGTGGGACAGATTAAAAGAAATTGTAGGCTTTCATATTCGTTACATATGGCAGACTGTGGTGGTGAAGTTCCTCTGCCGAAAACCAGAAATAAGTTTGAATGTGATGTGAACTGCTTAATGTCTGCCAATGCCTGGTAGTTATACAGAACAGGTTTTCGTCATGATACCACAGCAGAAGTGGCATTATAGTATGCTTTAACTTGGAGTTTAAATCTAGAAGCAAAATATCAAAAGCTGAGATTGTTTTATTTTGTGTTAATAACACTTGTATGAAAATACTTTTGTCTAGTTGCGTTTTGCAAGCAAACACACAAGTATATTACTGTAACATAGTATGTGCTCGTGTTTAGGTTCTGTAGAGCTAGTGGTAGGACAGCAAATGATGCTAGGCACTTAAGTATTTTTAGGCTAGAGAATTTCCTGTGATGCTTGCTTTAAGATTGACTCTAAGAGTACAAAAACGTACAAAATATACCGTTAATGCTTTACAGTTTTATTATAAATCAAAATGTTAAATTATTTGTTACAAAATCAAATTTTACATTACAAAAGCCTTATTTCATACTGTACTTAATCTAGCTTGGCTAAAAAGTAGCTCTTAGGGATGTCTTGCTGCTGTTCCTAGTATTAATGCATGGCATTGATTCTCATATGGACCACTTCTGTAGTCATTTATGATCCTTTATGTGGGACTGCCAATGGTGATGTATTGACATTGGGAAAATACTGTATTTTTTTTTTTTAATTCAAGGAATATACCTGTTATGCCTTTGATGTGGAATATTTAAGAAACAGAGAAAATGATACCATGCCAACAGCTTATTTTCTCCTTTTAGTTTGTTTTTTTAGAAAACTGAAAGCACTTGTATAAAGGCTGCAGATTATATTGAGATTTTTGTCCTTTAAATATGCCTCCAAAATACATGAACTGAAGAGAAATTATCCAAAAGGTATATGGAATACTGGAATATGAAGGGAAGTGTTTTTAAATGGTTTTCAAGAAAGTCTTCTGGAATATGTGCATACTATATATTTTTTTCTACTAACTTCTTCAGTTTGAGAAGTCTTTTTCCATTTTCTCTGATTAAATGAAGACAAGTAGACATGCTCTTTCAAACATTGTTCCTTAACAATACAGAATTAAGTAATGTATGTTATTCTTGTCAGTTTTATAGTTGTTACAACTCATTAAGATGCTTTCTAATAATTCCACCCCAGCAAAATAATACTGCCATTTAATTAATAGCAAAACCAAATCACTGGAGGAGGAGAAACATAGCTCAAACTAATCTAAAAAAAGATTAAAGCAAGTGTTGAGCAATTGCACTGCAGTACCTAAGAGAAATGTAATCTTCTTGAAGGAGAAACATAAAAAATAAGTTTCTAAATTGATTTTGACTTAAGATGTCAGTAGCGGGGTGAGAGAATACTGTGCATGTACCAATGCTAGCTATATATAGTACAGCTGTGATTGGAGTGCTCAAAAAAGTGGAATATAAGTCAAGGTAGCAACTTCACTAAATTCTACATGAGTAAGAGTTCTGGTGCGCAGCCATTGACTAACACTTATTTTGGTTTGTTACTGTGCTTCTGAAATACTGTGAACATGTCCCCCCAGAATTAAAATCTAAACATGCCTTCAAGGAGTTTAGGTAATAAAGCATTTTGTGCCATGGTATAAGTGACTATAACCAATCGTTCAAAGATATTAAGTGGAATAAATAAAATATATTAAATTTGGAAAGAGTGGAAAAATAGACATGGTTTTAAAAATCTGTGCTGTATAAGGAGTTGTGCTGAGCACAAGACGGGGAGGAAAGGGGAAGTGTTTTGCTGTAGTATAGCTATAAAGAAATTTTACGAATACTGTAATTCAGGAACAGCAGGCTAATTTGCTTTTTCAACAGTGGGAAATACATCTTTAGTGAGATCTGCTCTTACGTGCTGTTTTATGGGCAGCTTAATCTCTGTAGTTCTTGAATTTTGCAGTGTGGGTTATTCTGTTTGGTAGGCTTCTATGGTTCTGAAGTTTTTTTGGGACTTCTGCAAATGTTGCAGTAAATTAGGGAGAGGAAGAAAAAAAGTCTTGGTTGGGAAAAAATCTTGGTGAAATATCAAGTTCAACACTGCTGTGTTTATTTTAGCAATAAAATTTAAGAACTTCATGCTTAGATGCCAGTTGTGAGCTGTGTCAAGTTGAAATAGGAAAAAAAGTCAGTCTGCACTGCACAGACATTCATTTTCACTAAAGCAAAAAATACATGTGTAAACTCGATTCAATCCATTTCTGTTTCTCTGAAGTTTGAAGTTCTCTGTTACTCTGAAGTGAAGCCTACCTCTTTTTTTTTACCCTTAAATATAATTGCATTGAGTTTTGTAATACCCAGTATCAAATTACATTAGATGATTATATTCCTACAAATAGTCCACTTGTATGATACAGAAATACTATGTGTGTCGTTCATAAATGCAAGATTATTTTCTTAAGGGAAGAAGTCTTTTGTATGGTATGTGGGGTTTTAATTTTTTTTGTTTTTGTCTTATGTTGCCCGTTTTTTTTTCCCTAAGTATGGTTTTGAAGCTCTTCAATTGTAATATTCAGAAAGTGTCATTTTAAAATTATGGTGAACTATGTTTTATCTATTGAATAAATAAAAAAGTGGCTGAAACTAGTTAGCTAGTTGTCTTTTATTCCTGCTGCTTTTTTGGTAGTTACCTTTAGATATTTACAATACACAGTCAAATATTTAAGAATAAAAACTCTAGCCTTACTATTTTTGTTAAAAGATGTGGCTATGATAGCTTATCCATAATGGCAACAGTAATAAAATGAAATACTGAACTAGAACTGTTCCCCAAAGTCTTATTTGCTGTCAGATGTCCCAGAAAACACAGAATGATGCAAGGTGTTGTAATAATAAATCATATTTTGTGCATAGGAAGTCTATCCCAAATTAACTGGAAAAGCTAATGCTTATTTTCTTGTTCCAGATGAGACAATAATGCATTGATGAGGTACTTTGAAAGAAGGGAACACACAAGAATTCATTCACCTCTAGAAGACTGATACTTATACGTAAAATTGACACTATAGGCTCTGCTAGTGGGTATTAGGTGTAGCAAGTTCTACTTCGTTAGTGATCTTCTACATATGGAAGCTCTACTGTTATTCTGCTGCACTTCTCTGTGGCTAACATCTTAATACATGGTGCTATTAATGAGATTACTATCAGCAGCCTTTAAAATTTTTAATTCTGGTTTTTATCGAGGTGTATTTCATAACTGGAACTCATACGCATCTGAACTCTTACTCTCTATTACTTGCCTGAGTGTAAAAATTCACTGTTACTGCCTATAGGGTTTGCTTTACAGCATAAGATCACGTGACAGCGTCTTCAATATTAGTGCTTTGTCAATGTTTTTCTACAACTGGGTCTGTATAATACTTGTTCACTCCGCATATTTATGCCAGATACAGGATGTAATAAAGAAAATGTGTACTGTTTAGGATCAACTCTTTTTACAAGGCATAGATAGCTTATTTGGTGGTGAGTGTAGGATTCTGTTGTTAATGTCACATGTTTGTATGCTAATCAGTGCATTGGAGGAGACCAGAAAATACTGAGAGTGGTAACTCTATATTGTTCTATGTTTTTGTATCAGTTAATCGAAGAGTTGCTTTTAAACCAGAAAGAGTAAGTGTCTCTTCAGGAAGACTTTAATATGTCTTGCTTACAACTTCTAAATATTAAACACTGTATTTCTAAAAATAGAAATTAAAGCAATTTAATGTGTTGAGATGAATGAATCAAATAATCTAAACTCAAAGTACTGAAAACACACCCTATTCGATTTCCATTCTAATTCCATTTAAACTGATAAAATAAATGGAGAAGCAAAGAAGAACAAATAGGACTGCTGCTGTGTACTAACTTGATGTTAGTGGTCAGGGTTCCTTACTTAAATGGGATATTACATTTAATAGCTATAAGAACAGTGTAACAGTAGTGTATTTCAAAGGACAAAGGTCAAAAGGTAGTTACCGTTGTTTGGATGTTACAAATCTGCAAAAACCTAAGGGGCAAACGAATTCTTTGAAGGCATAAGCAGATAAGGGATGTTCTGTTTCTGTTAGTAAACTTAAGTGAGAATTTCACAATATTGAAATCTGTTGAATTTTGGAACAATTGAGAGGAAGAGAGGGAATTCTTTTTGACTTGGAACACAATTCTACAAAAGTGTGCAGTAAGTGTGCTATTTTCCCTTCTCTCCCTGCCCTGTTCAGCTCCCTTTTTGGAGTAAAAGTACTAATTCATCAGCTGAATTGCTACACTTAATGGTACTGGCTGATAAAATGAGAATAATCACTCCTGACTAGATGCAGTCATAAGAGCACAGACAAACTGTGACTACAGCTATAACATAATAACTTTTGAAATTTCTAGGTTCCTGTGTTCTTTCAGACACACAGCACTTAACACTATTTTCAATATTCAGTGAAAGCAATCTGAAGACATGGTAGAACTGGAGTGCTCTAATTGTTCTGTGCTTCATGTGAGCTATTGTAGGTGAAAACTCCTATAGCCCTTTTTTCTTGACATTTGGGTGTAACTGGTTTAGGCTTCAAACAAGCTACATGCTTTGTGGCCTTTTAATAATGAATGCGACATTTTTAGAAAAAAGTATTTTGAACATATGGCTGAATTATTACTCAGTCCTTTTAGATTAACTGTTGTGACTCTTGGTTAGCTAAGGCAGTTTGGTTTTTTAGCTTGTTCTGTTCCTTAGAGCTATAGTCTTTTTACCACAAGGTCAGGCTAAAGTACCAGAGTAACTGCTGTAATCAACTGCCTTAGTTTGCTACAAACCAGTTTATAAAACTCCATCCAGTAATTTGTGTGTGAGGATGATAACATCAAGTTTGAGCTAAACTAGTCTTTACTTGCTAATCCATATTTGGTAAATTATTCTTGTATTAAATTACTCTTGTTACAACTGTCTTATTGTCAGTATGGCATGAAATGATGTCCTTTTTAGCTTTTGGGCTGTGTTGTTAAATAGGTATTGTTTTATCAAAGTGCACAAAACAGGGCTGTACTGAAATCTAGATCTGAGGAAGAGATTGTCTGACTTAAACACAATGAGGACAATAGGATGTTTGGGGGGGAGTGTCTGTATGGGGCAGAGTCTTTGGGAGAATATGCAGGGTTGTCTTCACATGCTTGTAGCATTCTTATGCTGTACTCTGTATTCTCTTCTGGCTGTTGTCAGAAACCAGATGCTGGGTTTGGTAGACCTGTGGTCAAACAAGTGTAACTATTTTAATGTTCTTTAATGATTGGATCTTAGTAAAGATCCATTTTTTAGGCAGATGACAATACTTCATATAGACTCATACCATGTCATCAGTTCCACAAATCTTTGAAATACCTATGGTCTGCAGGTCTTACTAGTGTTAACGATCTACTTTTGGTTTTAAAAAAATAAGCTGTAGAAGCATCTAAAGATATCTTGCCTCCACCCCTTCTTTTAAAGGCACATTATGAAAAATGCATAATACTTTTTTTTAAGATGCTGCCTGTATTCTTTTTTGATTGGGAAGCCTAGGGAGGACTTTTTAAAAGGAAAATTTGGTAGCCTAGATGTGTTGACTGGATCTTGGGTGCCTAGTCTGGTTCTGTATTTAGCGGGTACTTTTGTAGTGTTACAGATAGGGTTTTTACTTTCTTAATTTAAAATCTGAATCGGTAGCTGTGAGGAAACCGTTCAACTTGTGAAAACACAAGGTAACTCTCAACAAAGGTGGAAGAACCAGTACTAGAGGTAAATAGAGGAGGAAAAAGTAACAGTCTCCTTCCCTGCTCGTTAACTGGAAAGTGGGCAATAAATAGGCATTTTGGTTTGGTTTTTTTTTTCATTAAGATATTTCGAAGTACCAATCTGAACCTTTGCTTAAGCTTTGAGTCTTATGCCTGGCTGTTCACTGTGTGAGCCCAGAGAGTCGTGGTGAATGGAGCAAAATCCAGTTGGCGGCCGGTCACAAGCGGAGTCCCCCAGGGCTCAGTTTTGGGGCCGGTCTTGTTTAATATCTTTATCGATGATCTGGATGAGGGGTTTGAGTGCTCCCTCAGTAAGTTTGCAGATGACACCAAGTTGGGCGGGAGTGTTGATGTGCTCAAGGGTCAGAAGGCTCTGCAGAGGGATCTGCACAGGCTGGATCGATGGGGCAAGGCCAATTGTATGAGGTTCAACAAGGCCAAGTGCCAGGTCCTGCGCTTTGGTCACAACAACCCCATGCAATGCTACAGGCTTGGGGATGAGTGGCTGGAAAGCTGCCCTGCAGAAAAGGACCTGGGGGTGTTGATTGACAGCCGGCTGAATATGAGCCAGCAGTGTGCCCAGGTGGCCAAGAAGGCCAACAGCATCCTGGCCTGTATCAGAAATAGTGTGGCCAGCAGGAGCCGGGAGGTGATCGTGCCTCTGTACTCGGCGCTGCTGAGGCCGCACCTCGAATCCTGTGTTCAGTTTTGGGCCCCTCACTACAAGAAGGACATTGAGGTCTGGAGCGTGTCCAGAGAAGGGCGACGAAGCTGGTGAGGGGTCTGGAGCACAAGTCTTATGAGGAGCGGCTGAGGGAACTGGGGTTGTTTAGTCTGGAGAAGAGGAGGCTGAGGGGAGACCTTATCGCTCTCTACAGTTATCTGAAAGGAGGTTGCAGAGGGGTGAGTCCTGGTCTCTTCTCCCAAGTGACAAGTGATAGAATAAGAGGAAATGGCCTCAAGTTGCGCCAGGGGAGGTTCAGGCTGGATATTAGGAAAAATTTCTTTACTGAGAGAGTGGTGAGACACTGGATAAACTGCCCAGGGAAGTGGTGGAGTCACCCTCACTGGAGGTGTTCAAGGAACGTGTGGACGTGGCACTGTGGGACATGGTTTAATGGGCATGGTGGTGTTGGTTGATGGTTGGACTTGATGATCTTACAGGTCTTTTCCAACCTTAGTGATTCTGTGAATTACTGGTTTTATGACAGTTTTGTTTTAAATAGGAAGATCTGGGTGTTTGTGCCCATCTCTTGCAAACATTTGAATGATTGAGTGTGATAGCAAGACATTTTCCTTTTTCTAATGGTGACAAGTAGTGTATCTGCCTTCAAAAAATTCCTCAAGCAGTTCTAGATAAGGAATTCACTAACTGAAGTTGTTTAGACATGGAGTAAAGCAATGTGTTTTGGACAGATTAATAAATTGTGGGCAGATGATCGTATGAGGAGGTTTTTATTGGTGTCTCTACCCTCTCCAGGCTGCATTAAAATAATCTCTCTAACACCGTCCTGGCTGTCAGCATTTAGAGGATGTCATCAGTAGATCACATCTTATTGTGAACAGAATGGAGGAATTTGAGGCTAGTGAAAACCTCAGGAACTCTGAGAAAGAGAAATAATTTTTTTAATCCATTTTGATGGATTAAGTCATCGTGATGAAAGAGCCTTAAGCAGGTCAGAGGTGATTATTTCAATGCCAGTTGTACTCAAACTATGTACCTGGGAAAAGGACCACAAATAGTATCTCTCTCTCCTGGTTTATATTGTTTTATTTGATGTAGTATTAAGTGTTATAATAGGCACATGATATCTATGGATGGACATGCTTACTTTGGCTTTTTCCTCCCCTAGTTCCCTTCTGTGGGAAAGAGTTGTTGAGCGGTTCTTTGATACATGGAAGTGATTTGGTAGCCTTTGAATTGTGCCTTGGCAGTCTGATTGTAAAAGGCAAATATTGCAGGCATCAGTTTCAAAACAGAGTTAAGAAACTTAAAATCTGTTTTCTAAGAGCTCTGTCTTTTACCGAGTGTCAGGCTGGTTGTCCCCATATGCTGAAATGGGAGAGGGATTAGAGAGAAGGGACCTTGTAAGCTGAGGGTTTTCTCTAGATTCCCAGTTTACTCAGTGTGGCAAGTAGGAGAGACAATAGAAGCCAATTATCTTTCCTTGATTATAGGAGGCTATCCTTTCTAATTTGAACAACTATTGCTTAATCAGCACTGGTAGACTCCAGAGAAATCGTAGGTACGCTGAGAGATAAGCAAGCAATGGAAAGGCAAAAACCTGTTGTTCTTGTGGGAATGAAAATACAGTCTGGTTCCTTTCAGTAACTTCTCACTGAAGCCTTTTCTCCTCTTCAGTGTTCGAAGTAGTAAACTTTTCCCCCTCGTTCTGCATCTCCCCAGCAAATTAAAAAGACTAAAATCCTACAGAGATCTCATCTGAGATGGTGGTGCATTTTTACATGTTTGGCTCATGGTTTGATCAATGTCCTGCTTGTAGGTCTGAGGTTTTATAGCATTATGTCGTAGTATTCTCCGAGTTATACTCCACAGTGTTCTGTCATGGCTTTAGACTTGACAGTCTTCTCTTTGTAATACGAAGCAGAGAATTTAAGCAGCTAGTAAGTCATTTGCTATACAAATAAAATTACGAAGGGAGGATAATCCACTGGTGAGGCAAACACTGGTAACCTAGAATGTCTTGAAGAGTCATTTTAGGCTGTGTGCAGCATCTTCAAGGGAAGTTAAAGTTCATCTTGTATCTCTTTTTTATTTTATGGTGCTGAAGAAAGATGGCACAGCTCCTATTGCTTCTTCCAGTATAGGAAGTTAGCCCAGTGAAATCATTCCATTCCTAGGGGCCTCTGATAGGGATTGTAAGTGAATAATCTATTGCCTTAGTTTTATTAGCATTTTGTTGATGGATCATTGAAACTATTTCAAAACAGAAATTGCATTGCTGCTCCATCCCTGAAATTCACAGGCATTTGTGAATTTCTGCTTGCCAAAGTAACTGTTTCTGTTGTGGTGTGCATAGCAGTACCAACTGCCCTCTACTACACCACATAACAAATTCATTCATTTAATATAGAAGATATGGGGAATAAAGAAGCAAAGCTATCTTGTTGTTTGGTTTTTTTGTTTTTGTTTTTTTTTTAAATAGGAAGCTATAAAGACATCATCTGAAAATTCAGGAGACACTTCACTTTGCATAGAAAAACAGAACAGGCAATTCACCTTTGGCAGAATAGACATCTGAGCCAAGATTAGCAGTACTGTTTAAGAACTGTCTTAATTTAGGCACATCTGAAGGGACTGTGGATAACATAATGTTTAGAAAACTGCTAGCTGCCTTGAAGCGTGGGCAGGAGCAAAGGAATATCTCAGGGTTAAGGCCGATTATGACAAATTAAAATGTAGGAGTTAACCATGGACCAGAACACTATAGAAAAAGAAAGGGATAACATGAAGTTTTGCACTCCTCCTGTTGAATTTGGGAAATGCCTGCCTGTTGTCATGTAATGCTCTCAGACACATCATGCACTGTAGTTTGAGAGAACTCCAAAAGTGTCAAAGAATCACAGAGCAGTTGAGGCTGGAAGGCACCTCTGGAAATCGAAACCCCCATCTCAAGCTGGGTCACCTCAAGCGCGTTGCCCAAGGACCACGTCCAGTCATGTTTTGAACATCTCCACATGGAAACTCTGCAACCTCTCAGAGCAGCCTGCTCCAGTGTTCAGCCCTCCTCACTGTTAGAGTGTTTTCTTATGCTCATACAGAACTTGCTTTGTGTCAGTTTGTGCCCGTTGCTGCTTGCCCTTTCAGGGGCACTTCCAAGAAGAATCCAGCTTCATCTTCTTTACACCCTCTCATCAGACACTTAAACATTGATAAGATCCCCCTCCGGTCACCTGTCCAAAGTCCTTGGCACCCTAGTGTAGGGTATGGAGAGTAGCAGTGCCTGTTGACTTATAAAACCACCCTGAAGACTCGAGCATTCCTGGAGTTCTGTTGCACTGTCTCAGGTTGAGGGCTCGTGTAGCTGCAATTCATACTGCCTTTTAGCTTTTTCATTCCAAACTTTGACTTTTTTTATTCTTAGAGCAATTCTGTTTAATAATAAATGAATAAAATCTCATTATTGTGTTTATGGATATTTACTAAGAAGAGGTATTTTCAAAAGTGAAAGTTCAAGATTAATTTAATCATATTTATGAAAATAGCATATAAATACTTCACAAAGTCCCATACCTCTCTCTAAATGGCCTTGAAAAGTTATCTATCTATATACACCACTGAACTGGTTGCTATACTTCATTTGGTTTTCAAATCTAAAAGAAAAAAAGTTCTGTTTTCCAACTTGAGATGAACCCTGCTAGTTTTGCTTGTGTTCTGTAAGTGCTTTGAATGACTGAGAAGAATGTCGAGCATTTTTTTCTCTCTCAGCCATCAGTGAGGTTCACAGATGTTGCTTATGCAGTTAGAAACGAAGTTGCTCAGCAGTTTGTAATCTGATCACAAGACACTACCATACCTTTTTCGGTCTCGAATACACATGTTCAATCTGCAGCAGTTCCTCTCTAATTCATTGGTAAACTCTTTATTTTCTATTTCCGTGGATTAAGCTTCTGAATTAACAAAATTACAAGAGGAACATCACAATCTTATTGATATGATCATGATGATGAGAGCGAATGGGTTAGTCCGTGGCAGCGTGCTCTTCATGCAGATTTTTCATCTCAGAGGTGTGAGTTGCTAAAGATTCTAGTCATGAACAAGCAATGTTATTTTTTTGTGAGATTGCCATGGTGATCAGGTAGGTTGTGGAGCACAGTGAAGAAATATCTTTTCTCAATTTATGAGCTTAGGAGAAAAAGGGAATTTGGGAACCCCTGTTAATCTGAAGCTGTCAGGATTTTACATGTCTTGCCAGTACCATTCTACTGTTGTTAAAGCTGCAAGGGGCAGAGCACGGTAGCCTTAGTGTTATTCTGCCAGTGTGAAATTAGCTAACTAATGCTTGCTAGCATTTGAGCTTACGGAGTTTGCAGGTGCTGGTGGTGCATGTCTGAGTAACCAGGTAACTTCAGTAGCCTTCTGCAAGTGTCTTGTCTTTTATCACAGCACCTTCCAGCCATTGCTGGAATTGTGAGGTTTCCAAGTAAGTCTTTTTTACCAGTTGACTGTCTCAACTATTTCTACTGTACCTCCTAAATGCACACAAACCAAGTAGCATGAATGTAACATGAGAAAAATTCTTCACACTCAGTTGAACATTTTTTAATGATCTCCTATTGCTACAGCAGTTGGTCCAAGAACTTTATGCTGTTGTTGCATTTTGCTTGTTATTACTGGGGCTGACTTGCAAGGCATTATGTTTGTCTCTACAAACCACAGTGTATTTGCAGTGATCACTATTATTGTGGGATAGTATAGACTAAAACAATACTCTGTTTATCAGTTGTTGGTGTTGGTACAGAAAGAAGTAATTCCTGGTATTCTGATTGCAATGTTGCATTATGAATCTGTTCAGATGTCCATTTATTCTTGCAGTGTTCTGCTGTGTAATCCATAAAGTAGGGATTAAAGATGTATGGAACATATGGAAGGGGATTTAATATAGAAAAAGTGCTTAATATATATAGAAGCAATGAATTAGACTTAAGTGAGGCTGTGCTAGATTTGCTGCAGGGAATAATATTATATGTATTATAAAGTCCATTGTTATTGCTCTGTATGGACAAGCTCAGCACCTGTGCTAGAGACATAAGCCTTTTAACAGTGGTTTGGTTTCTTATATTGAATGATATCCAAGTTAATGAGATTTTAGTGTCTTCTCTCAGTTGTTTATAATTTGGCCTGTAAAATGAGTATGTACAGTATTGAAATCAATGAAGTGATTGACTATTCTTATAGACTGGGTTTTAAAGGTGAACATCATGCCAGAGCGGGACAATTTGTAGTTATTTTGAAGAAGATAGGTGATTATTGGGATCCATCAACTTTTTGGGTTTTTTTTCAGGGTAAAGCAGCGTAGAGAAAAATATAAATGCTGAAGGATCTTCTATAAAAACTAATAACTGGATGGAAAGCAGGCTTAGTGCCCTTCTCCTTGTGTGCTCTGATGCAAACTGATTTGCCTAGCAAATTGTAGTGGCCCAAGGACATAGGAGCTAAGAGAGACACCACTGCAGTACAGTTTGAGATACACATGAAACTCAGGATTTTGCCAAAATTTGGGTTTGTGGAAAACAGTATTGCCAGTAATTAACTGGTGTATATGATTGAGTATCCTTTGCTTTTCTCCAAAGCTTCCATTTCCAGTTTCAGTTTAACTAAGCTGCAAAACAGGTTCCATGATCTATATTTAAACAATATTTAACTGCTGAGGATGCTGATCTCAAATACCATTCTTTAATTGGTTGTGTAACATTTTCCTCTTCACAGGAAAACAAAGGAAGTTCCAAAATGAGAATGTGATAACTTGAAGTTTTATAATTACAAGTAGAAGTTCTAAATTTTATTAGGAAAACTTGTTGTCACAACTAAGCATTTCTCTGTAACTTGTTTGTTTACTGTAGTGATACTATCATGTGGTCCCTACTGACCACATGGACACAGTGAGTGATGCTATGTCTTCGGATAAATAAGTATTGTGAATGAACATTGAATCACATTTTATTGGCAGATATATAAATCCAATTGTCAATATTAATCTGCAGTGTTAATCCAGGAAGCAGAATTTGTTAATGCTTTTCATGGCAGTGAAATGACAACATAGCATCACCCAGAAATGAGTTTTGAAGGCTCTGGTGAGAATATGCTGAGTCTCTACTTAGTACAAAACAATACTGAACACTTAATATGTTTCTTCTCAAGTTGTAGAGTTTTATTTTTCTTGTTGTGACAGAAAAAAACATTCATGTGAAATGTTTTAGAAAGCCCAGCTAATAAGAAGCTGTGATAAAAATGGATATAAAAGGCTAGGGTTTGAGGGGTTTTATCCCAGGTACCATTCTAGAAAATGCCAGTTTTACTAATGAAACTTCTGCTCCCTTCAGGTAATCCTGAAAATGTCCTACTGAGTAAGCAACTGGCAGTCTTCAACTTAAATTACATTCACATCTGCTTTAAGTCTGTATCAGGTTGCTGATCTAAGTTTTGTGGTAAAGAAATTATACCCATGCAATACCTAATGAATTGCAGTACTTCAGAAGGGAGTGGTTTCCCCACCCCATATGTAGGATTTGAAACACTTTCCTTGGGTAATTGCCTTTCATTTTGTAGCCCATTATCTTTCCCTCTTTTTCTGTTGTACTGAGCTTTTGTTTTGTAACAGTTCTCCTTTATTTCAACCTTTCCTGTTTCACCAGCAGCAACTCATCTGTTCTTGATTGCAGGTCTCTCTCCTTTATTAGATCTAGCAGAAGGCTAGTGTATCCATGATTTTGCATGAACGGCTCTTTTGATTTAACCCCTGTTTTGTTTCATTTCACTAAGTGAAACTTCAGAAGAAGCAGTATTAGGCAGGAAAGAAATGCTTGGATAACTGATACGGGCTTCTGATATGGTCTGAAACTTATGGCAGAACAGAAGACAGTTTAAGGAATTAAAAAAACAATAAACAAACAAACAACGTAGATCCTAGTTCAATGTTTGTGCAAAGGTGTGAGGTTTTTTAGTTCTTTGTTTTTTCAAGACCACTGGCCACTCTGTTTATGATTTGCAATCCTTAGGCTCATTTGAAGAACTTTTTTTGTTTTAAAGATCAAAGCATATAAATTTAAAGCAGTCTTTTGTTTATCTTGCAGTGTCAGTTTTATTTGTCTCTAAGAGCAAGGGAACCACCCGTTCCACACTATATATACATCATACTGAATCCATCCCTTTCTCTTTGTCTCGGATCTCTGCTCTCAATGGAACAAAGCCTTCATCAGTATCATGGTGGTCAGCTTGAAATCTGTAAATTTGATAATTGAATACTGTAAGAGTACTTATATCCTGTGATATATACAGATTTGGAGATAAAATGTGACATCTATTAGTTTAGAATAGCTGTTGATATATATATGGGAGTTTCTAAGCTTATTAAAAAAAAATTCATGTTTCTTTACCAAATGCACAAAAAGAAGAAATTGAAACATCTTGTCTTACTAGGGTTTGGTGGGTTTTGGTGGTTGTTGTTTGTGTTGGTTTTGTTGGGTTTTTTTGTGGTTTTTTTTTTTTTTTTTTTTAGTAGACAGGTCTGGAACTACTATCTATAATTAAGGTTTCCAAAGCTTCTCCTTTAAGACCCAGCTTTTAAATTGCTTATAACTTTTGCCAAATGTGTCTGGGCTGACTTTTTTTTTTTTCTTCTCTCCACCCTCCCTATACTGGATGACTGCCTCAGCCTGATTATTTTATGGATTTGCATGTGGTTTGGTTCTGACTCTTTTATTTAATTCAAGCCAAAGCAGTTAATTGGTGAGAAAGAAGCTACTTCAGAAGAAAAAATTGAAAGGTTTCTTTTAAACACCTTCAGTGCTGCTATAATATTTAATAAGGAACGGAAGAGTCACCTTGTCATGTTTATGCATTTGGTCAAGTTTTCACAAATGATGGTAAAAACCTGGCCAGGTTTCATACACTTAAATATATATATATCTCTCTATAAAATTCCTGTTTGAATGTGCTTACTGCTGCTTGGAATTTAGCAGTTACCTGGATCCAAAGATGAAAAGCCTGAGGACAGTAGAAAATCGATCTAACTTGACATGGAGACAGTGCTTAAGGTATAGGATAATAGTGTGGGGAGGGGAAGGAGAAAAAGGTGTTGGAGGAAAAGGTAGAGATAGATTGTTGTGAATGGGATAGAAGAGAGCAGAGTTGGGAGAAAAGGGTAGGAATTGGAGTCTGCTGGAATGAGAGAGTTTGGAAGAGAGTCTCTTCAGTCTCCCTCTGCTGTATAGCCTGGTGGCAAGGTATGTCTCTTATACCTTTCTAGTGCTGTTTCTTCACAGAATTACAGACTAGTTGAGGTTGGAAGGGACCTCTGGACATCATCTGGTCCAACCCCCGTGCTCAAGCAGGGCCACCTACAGTCAGTTGCTTAGGACCATGTCCAGATGCCTTTTGAATATCTTCAAGAGTGAACGCTCCACAACCTCCTTGGGCAACCTGTGCCAAGGCTTAGCCACCCTCACAGTGAAAAAGTGTTTCCTGATGTTCACATGGCACCTCCTGTTTTTCAGTTTGTGCCCGTTGCCTCTAGTCCTGCTGCCGGGCACCACTGAAAAGCTTCTTGTGAAAGCTCACTTTTCCGTGGGAGCAATGATTGCTTGAAAGACAATGATATGTCTGGGGCAGTCAGAAGTTCTGACTAGCTTTTGAACTGTCTGTAAGTGTCATGCAAAATGACTTAATCTGCTCTTCAAGTTTGTGCACACCGCTTGGAGAACCTACATAAAGATATGCATGTGTGCACGTAGGCAGATTGTTAAAAATAAAAGAGTAGCAAAATAGAGTGTTCGGTTCAGAAATGAGAAAATTAAGGTGCCTGTGGCTTCTTAATTTGTTGGCCTGATGTATTTGATTTTCAATAATCATATGATTACATACCCACACTGAACAGGAGTTAAAAAAAAGAAATAGTGAATGACTGATTATTAAATGAGCCTTGTACATTGTGCAAAGTGAACAAAATGGTAAAGAAAACGGTTTTTCCAGTGCTTGAAGACTGATAGGAAAGCCAACTTGTTTGTTTTCTCATAGGCTCTGAGTGTCTTGATCACCGTATGGTATGAGCACTTGGTACAATTCTCTGATTTTGTGTTATACTTAGAAGGGGGAGTGCTCCCGTTTTGACCAGACTTGAGTGGGCACAAAGTTTAAAGTATTTTTTAGTATTTAGTATCTTATTTTAGATATCGTAGGTTTTAGCGTTTTGTTTAGTACTTCAGTACTTTGTTTTTACTGTTCTTGAAATCAGTTGCAGCCATGAGTGTTGTACGCGCTTGGAAAAACCTGCTTAAGCTATCAAGATGGGAACCCAGGGAAGAATGACAGAAGAGTTTTTCCATGCTGTACGGATTTTTTTGGTAGCATTTGGAAATAATTAAATTTATTGACTTGTTTGTCATGTGCTAGAGCTTCTTGAACTTAATTCCAGAAACTTCCTGGCCATGTAACTGGCTTATTTGTGTTGAATGCCTTTGTTTATTAGAGGGTATGGTTAGTTAGTGGGAGGGTGAGGATAATTTAATTTTTCTTGGACGATCTTCAGGAAATTTGGCTCTTCCTTAATAGCTTGCCTGGGTTTTTTTGTTTTTTTTTTTTAACTGAATGGGTGGGGGTCCCAATAGAGGTTTTTCAAATGTTCAAATAACTCACCATGAATGAAGAAAAGATAAACTTCCACTTTTTTGAATGCTGTAGGGTTTTTAAGAAAACAAAATGTGTCTATTTTCTCAGGATGATTCATAATGCTGTATTTATATCCTCACATGAGTCTTAAATACTGAATTTAATATAAGAACATTCTACCTCAAGTACTAGAATAATGTTATCCCTTACACTAGGAAGGGAGGGATGGATACCGCATCTTCATATATACCTGGTAGACATGTATTCTTGTGTAGATTTATGGGGATGATGATCAATTGTTGTGTTTTCCTTTTGCTTACTCCAGTTCCCTCATCACTGTACCTTAATGATCTATGTTTAGTATCTGTAGGTATTGAATTAAACAGTACGGGGTAATGATATACCCAGATTTAAGTATGTGACATAGCAAACACATTTGTAGCTGTTTAAGTGCATTTACTGCTTTTTAAAAGTACTTCCATCCTTCTCAATCTTTGTTCAAGCTAACTGGTGTTGCATTGAAACACAAACATTCCATTATTTTTTTTTAAACAACAGGTATTTTTACCATTGCAATTGTCATGCTGCAAAAAAGAATTGTCATGCTGCTAATCTGTTAATGATACAGTGGAGACTTAATCACTCCTGTTACATACAGGGTTAGAAGACATCTTGAATGAATTTGTAGCATTGAAGTATTAAATGTTAACCTAGGCTGGGTTAAGAGGAGGTGTGTGAGAATCCACGTATTCTGGGTAGCTTGATCTGTGAATTGTCTTTGGTGACATGAGGCTGGGATTGTTATCTAGCAAGAGAAAACAGTGGCAGGATTCTGTAAAAGCTTTATTCGCTCTGCTTGGAGTCATTATATGAAAGAGCATTATTAATCTGGCAACGTGGGATCCAGATGGCAAAGTTATTCCTGAGTGTCCCCTTGAGCCTGCTGTGATGGTGGCCTAAAGGGAGAGCAAAACTTTGTGTGTGTGTGATATCTGCTCTCTGTCTTCATTGTGTAAAATGCTCTGGACTGAAAAAAAAATAAATAGGTTTATTGCAAAGGTTTTTGTAAATAGTGTCTAATTTCAAAGAAGAAAGCCTAGTAAGTGTGTGGGGATTTCTTCCATTTTTCAAAAAAATAATTTTTTATGTATCTATTGGAACAAATAAAACGAATTAGTGTAAAACCTTAAAGCAGAACAACTGTGCTTTGAGCCCTGAGTGGTAGAGGTGGTAGAAATAGGGATTTGCCATCAGCTATGGATACTTGGATTTGCTGACAATTTTATATGGATCAGTAGCAGCTAGAATTGAGTATTTGACTGTATCCTAACACATTTTACTATTGTTTCGCAAATATTTGTGGACACTTTAGTTTTGGTTTTCAATTCTATGTCCTTCTATAAACTCAAAAAAAAAAAAAAGCCTAGTGTACTGTGTAGTCTTCTATAACACTTTCCTAAGGAAAAACAAATCCCTCCTCAAACACCATAAAATAATATTAGGGTGTTTTACTCTTTCAAACACATGCTGGGCTTACCATGGTAGAGACTGTTTTTTAATGATGAGGCCTAGGCCAACTTCTATTATCTTCTCTCTGAGCGGGCTGACCCCTGCAAGTACTTCTTTTACAAACCAACAAACTCAGTTTTCTGTGTCTGCAAAGTTCATAAATCGTTGTTAGATTTTCTTCTTTGAAGGCTTTTTAGGTGGGGATTTTTTTTTTTTTTCCTTTAAGGAACAGATAATGTAGTCTTATGGGTTATTTTTAATGCTACATGGAAGTTTTCATATAGTAGAGCCCTGAAGTACTTGTATATTAGGGAATGGGGAGGGGAAATAACAAAGGTGAAGACATGAAAATAAATTATACTAAATTTACTTAGACAAAACCTAAACAACTTCACCTGAAGAATCTACATTACATTAACTGAGAGTTAATACTAATTAATTCTAATAAATAAAATTTGAAATACTCTTGAAATGACTGGAAGAGTGATGTGTAGATTTGAATCAAAACCTGCATAATCTGAAATCTGAGGGAAGTAATCAGCAGGAGATGTGTTCCTTCGTATGTTTTATCATATCAAAAATTGGAATAATAAAAATTGTAAGGTCTTGGGACACTTTTTGCTTAGATGAAGTCAACAGGGATATATTGAAGTCCAGATGGAACCTGTTGCTGATACTATTTTACACCTTTTTGCCAGCACTTTACTGGCCTGACAGTCATTACAGCAATCCAAAGCGAGTTATCTGTTGCTGTTTCATGTATAATGAGATTTTTTGGGAGATTTGATTGAAAAGATAATAGATACTCAAAAAGCAGGGCATGTGTTTGTATAGGGCATTTTTTCCTTCTGTGTTTGAATTCAGTACTGCTTTTTTGTGAAGACTTGTTCTTTTTTAAAAGGTGCACTGCATACCTGTATGTATACTGAATAATTCTTTCCATGTACAGTATGTTAATGATTTGAAAAATACAGTTAAACCTTTTGTTATGGCAAAAATAAATGTTAAGCTGTACAAAATTAATATCAGCAAAGCACGTCACTATAAAATACTGTGCTATTTTCAAGAAAAATAAAATCTGTAGTATTATTGTATGACTAATGTCTAAAAATAAATACCATATGTCTTGCAAAATATCATCTGTTCTCTTGAAAAGAAACTTTGTCAATGCCTTTTACTTACTCTACCTATTTAATTTAGTTGACTGTAGTGCCTTATTACAGTCATTGTTCTCACTACTGATGAAGTTATTTTAAAGCACAGTTCTTAAAAGTTCTTTCAAGTAGACAAAAATATTACCTTAAAAAATGTTACTTTATTTGAATTGAACAACATGAAAATACTAATAGCAGATTATTTTTCTTGGGCCTGGAGAAAGTACAGTCTTTATAAAATCTTGTGTGCGGAATTTCCAGTTATCCATTTCTGTTGTGGCTTATTCAGATGGATTGAGCTGCGAGTTCTGTGGAAAGCTTGTTAGCAATGGGGGAACACCTGAGAAAGCACCGCACGATCTCATTTGATCTTGTTGGATTATTCAACTCATCTGGGCCCCAGCTTCTCCTTCTGGAACATGTTTGTTGTGTACTGAACTCATTTAAACAGGAGAAACCAAGTAAGCACAGGGCTTTTTAAAATGGTAATTTTGAGGATTGACAAGCACCTTTCCTTTCTGCATCTTGATTTGCAGGCTTGGAGGGGTTCCCAGTCGACCACTGAGGTCTTACCTGAGTGCAAAAAAGAAGATGATCTACTAGAATGACACTAAATAAAATACATGAGATTCCATTGCAGTTCACTGCAGAGAAGAAAAACTTGATTTTCCTTTAGAGTTTTTTCAAGACTAATTGGGTGCCCTTAGAGAAGCTTTTAAGAGGTGGAGATGGAATGAAACTTAGAAATACTTTCATAGACTTCAGTTTTCTTAGCATGGGCATATTGTAATAGGTTGGTGTGATATTGGGAGATAGTGCCAACAATTAAAAAAACCCCAACCAACCAACAAAAAACTAACAAACTTCAGGCAGTTGAATGAGCTTTTTGTTTAAATGTAAATGTGTGAATAAAAGAGCGTTCAGTACAGAAGCTCCCTTGAGACTATTGAATAATTATCTGCTCATGCTTGCACTCTTAAATTTGTTGATTTAGTTTGGGGTTTGTGTGGATTGTTTTCTTGTTGTTACTGATTTGGCTGTAAATGTGATACAGGATTATTTTTTTGCTTCAGATACTACAGTCAAAGCACTTCTGTCGTCATGTTGTTGTAGCTTGTCTTGTTAGAAATGCTGTGCAATCCTAATAAGGATTATAGACTAAGTCCTGCGCCACCTAATTGAATGCCTTTGTCCTGCTTTGAACAAAAGCAGAGCAGGCATCTCCTTTGGTCTCTTCCAGCCAGAATTATTCTGTGATTCTAATCTGGTGTACCTCCTTCTTCATAGCTCTGCTGCTCACTTCTGGAAACCATTTTTTCACAGGCTGGGTGTGGTTATTGGTACGCCATCCAGACATTCTCAGACACAAATGCTGCTTTACATTTTCTCTCCTATTATTTTTCCTTAAAACTATGTATACTATATAATATGCATATGTTTTTATAAATACATATGTGTGAATATAAAAATATATACTGTGTATATAAGACAAGTCGTGCATTTCTGGCTGCTAACACTTGGTTGATGTATCTAGAGCTTCTTGCATCTTTGCTTCTACTGTCTGACAAGTTATGTGGTGTCAAGAGTTTATTATATGAAAGCTAATACTTGCAGCTCCAATTATGGGTGTTGAGAAGCTGGTTAGTAAATTGGTGAGTGCTTTCCAGTGAATTAAATTACATGTTATAAAGGTGAACATTTTTAATTAATGTTTGAGTGTAGCTGGGTTATACACTGATGCCAAATAACCTATGAGTGTTGAAAAGAACGTTGATTTAAGTTACTTGTTGAAAGAGAAGCTCAGTGTAGGTCTAGCTTTTCTGCAAGCCAAGCCTTTAGCAAATGTTGATTCCTTCCTTCCAGCTGTAAAAACTCTTACCTGAGTTTTCTACTCTTTTTCAGCTCAGGTGAGCTGTTAAAGCTCAGTGGTTACAAGCATGAGCGTAGATAGTTGTTTTACTCCTAGTGAAGATGTCCTTGGCAGATTGACATTTCTCCAGTCTGGCCTCACTGCTGTTTTTCCTTTTCTTGTATCTACGTGTGCACAGAACTAGAGAGACTTTACTAGTTTGCTGTGGGGAAAATGTGCTATAAAACTCTACTACTGTTGTATTCCCACCACCCAAAACCTCTGCTTATATTTCACTTTTAAAGTAACTTACTTGGGGGAATATTAAGATTGTATGGCTCCTCTGAGCTAGGTTTCTGAAGTTGGTTTCCCTTGCTGCAGCAAATCTTTTTGATAAGGAGATTAGAGCCCTAGTAGGATGTTGGGGCTGAGACCCTTGGTGTCTAGCGAAGAAGGCAATGGAGAGGACTAGAGCCTTGTCCTCTTATTTCCTGTTGTCCTGAGTTGCTGCATGAAAGTTATTTGGTTGGTGTTAACTGACAGTTTGTCAAGGTTTTGGCTCATTTCTGTGTGGAATTTAATAGACATTTGAGCCTCTAGTGACATGGCTGTGCTTTGCTCTTCAGGTCTCAGTGGTCTCTTGCTGATTTATGTGCAGAGCTGCTGTAACACTCTTTATGAGAAGATTTTTTTGAAGATGAAAAATATTTATCACCTCAAAAACTGACTTGAATTAGATCTAAAAGAAAAACAAGTAATCTTGGGATTTTTTGTTTGTACTTGAAGCTCCGTGAGTGAGGAGAAATGGTGTTTCGAGATCAACATGGTCATTTACTTGGCAGGGTGTGGATACTGGGGTCCTTGCTCTTGTCAGTAGGCAGCTTGCTAGTGAGGATAATGAATGCTGTAGTTCTATGCCTGTGAATGAACTGGAACACAACAGCAGTGTCTGATGCTTTATATTGTGGTGGCTTTGGTTTGTAGATTTTTCCTAAGTAGTTTACATAATCTTACTATAAAGAATATTTTCAGTACTAGACAGATTTGACTTCTCATGGCAGTAGATTTTATTAAAATATTCTTGTTACCTTTAAATATTGTATAAATGTTATTGGGGAAAATCTTGATTTTTAGTTTAGTGTAAATCTACCATCACAAAACTTATTTTTAACTAATTAGGTTAGAAATGAAAATAAATCAGGCTTTATGTGTTAAAAGCATGTTTTCCTTGCCAAATTCAAACTGTCACATTCTGTGTCCGAACAGTTTACATAAACTAAGCTGGATAAATTTAAATTGGGCAAGGAACTGCTAAAAGGAGATCAATTAAATTAGCTCTGGGTTTTTGTATGAATTACATTTGCTTAGTGGGCACTTGACAGTACCTCTGTTACAACTAAAATAAATGTTGTATTATTCCTAAACTTTTAGTATCTTAAATTCTTGAACTTTGAATGTTTAATGGTTTGCCATTGGATGCAATTGGATGCTTGAGACAGGGTTAAATACTATTTCTCCTTTTTATTTTTACTAAACATTCATTTCATCATGTTTGCTGAGGAAGTAGACGCAAGTTTATAAGCAGCTTTTAGGAGAGCTTGCCTGTGTACGGTGTGTCTGGGGAGGGGATTCCCTTTTCTCGTACAAAAGAAGAGGATGCAAACTATTTTTGATGGCATGGTGCATTTAAAAAGTGAGTGAAGATAAGAAATCTTTTACTTCTGCTTTTGGAGTCAAGTATTTTAAGATCTCATTGCTTCAGGTTTTTGGGTGCAAATATATTTGTCTTCCAAATAATGACATTTGACATTCCATTTTTTAATTATTAATAAAACTATATACTGAACACAAATTAACATAACCTTATTTACAAAAAGTCCATCAGCACTTTTTTCAGCAAACTTAAAATGGTTGCTTTTGTTTGCAGTATGAATATCTGTGAATCTTGGATTAAATATTTTGCTAACCTTTTTCTTGTGTGATAGATGTATATGTTAATGTGTGCTGGGGAGTCTTTCAGAATGCCTGCAGTTAACCACGTTCCTGTTCTATTTCTAGTGTTACTTAGCTGCTACTGAGGCTTACAGGCTGAATTAGAAGTAAGATCATTGCATTTCACCACCACTGGAGCTAAGGGTACAAAATTATTTAAGTTCTCAGTTGGCCAAGTTCTCAGCTTGCCAAGAAACAAGTCTCTAATAGTTGGAAAATGTGCTGATGGATTCCTCCCCCCCCACCCCCAATTAATTGAACTTCAAGAGGTAGAATATATTTCTGAAGTGAATTGAGAGCTTATTATTGGAGCAGATTCAAGTACTCTAAGGAGAAGTTCTTTTAAGGGAAGAAGGAAAAAAAAAAAAGGCAGCTTGCTTTTACATAAGTAAAAGAAAAGGGCTGATAACTCCTCCTCACACCCTCAAACAAGATGAGAATGGTATTAGATCTTGCATCTCCTTTTTTAATTGCAAATTAATAAAAATGGCAGTATAATCTGCTTTCATATCTCAGGGCAATAGTGACAGACTTCATATTGTGAGAAATTGCCTCTTTTACTGCTGGAGACAGCTGGCGTTTTCCTTACAGTTGTCTTCATTAAAGTGAATATTGTTCTGCAGTATGCTGGGCAAATGTCTTACCTGCTACTCAGATTTTAGCAGATCGTGGTGTGATCCACGTATCTGTTATACCCTCATGCAGGTGCAGGCTCTTTTGTGAATTCATAAGCTGCAATCTTTACAGGTTTGTAAATGTGTAATTTCTTCAGTCTGAAATGTTGCTTTATTTTATTTTATTTCCCCTCCCTACAAGAAGGACATTGAGGTGCTGGAGCGTGTCCAGAGAAGGGCAACGAAGCTGGTGAGGGGTCTGGAGCACAAGTCTTATGAGGAGCGGCTGAGGGAACTGGGGTTGTTCAGTCTGGAGAAGAGGAGGCTGAGGGGAGACCTTATCGCTCTCTACAATTACCTGAAAGGGGGTTGCAGAGAGGTGGGTGTTGGTCTCTTCTCCCAAGTGACTAGTGACAGGACAAGAGGAAATGGCCTCAAGTTGAGCCAGGGGAGGTTTAGACTAGATATTAGGAAAAATGTCTTTACTGAGAGAGTGGTGAAGCACTGGAACAGGCTGCCCAGGGAGGTGGTGGAGTCACCATCACTGGAGGTGTTCAAGGAACGTGTGGACGTGGCATTGTGGGACATGGTTTAATGGGCATGGTGGTGTTAGTTGATGGTTGGACTTGATGATCTTATAGGTCTTTTCCAACCTTAGTGATTCTGTGATTTACAAGTGTTTTCTATGTACAGCTTTCAGAAAGCAGTTGTCTATCAATCTTCCAGTCCACAGGTGTATGTGGGATTTGGTTTTCTTTTGGTTTTCTTGGTGCTTTTTCTGCACTGAAAAAGTGTCATTTATTACTGTAATGGCTTAGCCTCTTAGAGCAGATCTTCCAACCATGGAGGAAGATATCCATCAGACCCCTTCTTCATTCTTGTAGAGTTCAACTTGTGAACGTATACTAAAAATATGAAATAAATGATCTTTTTTCTTGCTTGGGCGACTTGGGATCTGTTTAAAAGTGCTAAAAAGAGAGTAAGTTTTGATTTGGAGGAAGCTTTTGGCTTTGGCATGATTAATTTCTAGAAAGTAGAGAGACTAGAAGATGTAATTCAATTTATTCACATTCATTTTCAATAAAGAAAAAGAAAGGTGATCATTTAGCTGAAGTTCTAAGAAATTAAATTTACTGGAAGGAGGAATTTGGCACCTGTCATTAGAAGTAGGTGCATGCACATGTACGTTTCTCTCTGTATGTATATATATGTAGAGGTAAAAAACCCTACATTAACTTTGTATGTCTGTATAGCTACTTGTGGCGTTTTGGCCATTGGTTTGCATGAGAACCAGTTACAAAACTTGCCAGTCGTGTTTCTAGGAACAAATTGGCCAAACCCTAATTTTGTCAAGCAGAGTGAAGTGTAGTCATGTTTTCGGGGGGGGGGAAGGAAAAAAAAAAATGCCCCAACATAAGTAACATGTACCATTCTAGGTAGGTGGGGGGCTTGAGGGTTTTTAAATGAGGGGACAAAGCAAATGAAAGAAAAGCATATTTAGATTGGACCATTGTTTGGAATAAAAGACCCATGATATCAACAGATGTCACATTGTAACTTTTTCTTGTTGAATTTCTTGAAAAAGGCAAAGCTATTGCATACTCCCCCCCAGAGACAGCAGTGACAGTCTTCAAAAGCCAATCTATAAACTAGTTGATATTTTTTACTCCTGCTTTTTTATTTTTCCTCCCCTGAATTAGCATGTTGGACTATTTCATCCTCTTCCTTGTGAAGTTAACTGTTAGTTTTCTTCCAGATGAAGTAATTTAAAGGTATTGTAAATTCTCCTGCGCGCAGGGTAAGGGAGAATAACAACACTAATCAGGTAACACTTAACTAAAATTTTGGAATTTTGCTAAGTATGAAAACTGTTGTTAGTCTTTATATTTTTTTGTATACTAGCTTTCTGCAACAAAAAAAGTACATATCCATAAGGTGACAATAACATTTTATGTCCGTTTTACATTATAGGCAGCTAATTAGATTTATTCTTTTAAAACAATACGAAAGCAGGCAGGGAATATAGCCTATTTTTTACCATTATTCAGTATTAACAATGGAGAAGAGAAGGTGGCTTCTAAAGTTGGGTACTTAATGCAAATTCATTCTCTTGCATAAGCTACAGAGCAATAGAACATAACACTGTCATTAAAACTGACTCATAGTATTCTACAGAAGGTGTGTTTCAAGCTTTAAAAGTGCTAAGAGAATTACTGCAGTCTAGTAAATACCTTGCAGTGGAGAAAAAAATACTTTAGCTGTGATTTGTTGCAAAATGCTGTTGTGGAAATTGTCTTCAAAGTATTTTGCTTTTTAAAAAAATCTGAGCATGCAAGCAGAGAAATGGAGTTATTCTAAACTACTAAGTATTTTGATCAGTTGAAAAATGGTTGCAAATAGACTATAAAATGCATTTAACATCCACGTTTGAAATTCTAGCTCAAGATGGAGACTCTTATATTACTTGGTTGTCTTTTAGTTCTGTTCAGTGGGGGTAGAAGGGCTATCTCCTATACATTACAAAAATCTCTCTTTAGCAGTAGGTATTCAGCTCTGTAAATTGGTGTTTTGGTCAGTTGGGTTTGGTTTGTTTGGAATTTTTTGAGATATGAGTAGATAAGAGTAGGAAATGCGTATCTAGCACCACAAGAGGCATGTGTTAAACTTGCATTTAAATTGCTCAGCAGCAAAGAAAGTGGTATAACCCGAAGTTCACAGGAATTATTTCTGACTTTTTGTCTGAGTAATCAGCGTATTCCCCATTCTACCTGGGTTACAAAGGAAAGTGGAGACCACTCCTCCAAAGTTAGAAAGGCACAAAGAGAATGTTAGTGGAAAGAAATAATAGGGTGCGGTTAAAACTGTAATCTTGCATGTTGTCTCCCTACCTGTTGGGCAGTGGCTTCTTCGGTTGTGTGTGCTGGGTTAGGCACGGGGTCAGTATGCTGCTGCTTTGGGGTTACTGCCTGTGGTAGATGATGAAATGTCTTGATATGTGCCCATTCAGTTCTAGTTTCTTCACCAATATTTAGGCATGTCATTATATGTATATGGTTTTGTACAACTTGCTTACTGTAAACCAGAGACAGGTGTTTCATCTTTTTGATTGGAAGAGTCTTTCACCTCACAAGCTCCCTAGCAGCCTCTGTCACTAGGTATAACTGAACTTCAGGAAGTTCTTTTTAATCCTTTGAGACATGGTATGCCCTACACTGTCACCAGCCCTTATTTTCTTAGGTTTTTTTACTTTCCTTTTACAGGAAATAAATAATGATTTGCTGGGAGTAGACTTTTTTGTTCAGATCTCCCAAATTACTTCTATTTCCCTTAATGTTACAAGACTATTTGTTCAAGAAATAACTAGATACATTAGAAACAGGAAAGTCAGTTATGCAAATATTGACTTTTGGGTGCTGGGAGTCTGTGTTTTTTTTGTAAGCTAATATAAATCTCAAGTCTCATGATGAACTCATTGCTCATGCCTGA
This sequence comes from Gavia stellata, assembly GCF_030936135.1. Taxonomy (NCBI): domain Eukaryota; kingdom Metazoa; phylum Chordata; class Aves; order Gaviiformes; family Gaviidae; genus Gavia; species Gavia stellata. Next base: position 85,743,450 of record NC_082594.1, read on the forward strand.
AGCATCTTCTTAGATTTTTGGTTTCCTCTTTTCTTTCATTCCGGAACTTCCCCATATGCCAGCCTTTCACTGTCGTCTTCCGTGACTCCCTGGAGTAGCTTCCCTTCCCTTCCTCCCTCACCCACCCTTTGTGCCCTTTGCCAGGGGCATTGCCTTCCCTCTTTTTTCCCTTCTCCCCCCATGCTCCCCACTCTATAATTAAACTTAGAAGGCCCAAAGGGTAGAGAAACACATGAAAGATGGAAAACAGGATTATGAGCTTTTTTATTACCTTTCCTTCTGCAGGCCTGCCAACATTGTTTACTGTTTAGATGCATCTTGCTTTTCTCAAGACCTGTTTTTCAGGTCCTCTTTTGGGTCACTTCCATATCCAGATATGCTTTTGCTGCCATGGGAATCTCCCATGCAAGAAGCTGTCAGCATACCAGAGAGAAGCTCTATTGGCACTTGTGAAGCAGTCTCTTTGGGAGAAAGGCAATGCACCAGCCATTTCCTATTTATGTATCAAAGGCAAAATATTTAAACTTAACCTTCTAATCTGGATGATTCTTCACTTTAGATTACAGTGACTAACTTCTAAATACTAGTCTTTCACTTCTTTTTTTGAGGTAGCTCATGCCTTTTGGTAGAAAACTCTTCTATTTAGTTTAGAGACATTTTTGCCAGAATAATGAAGTTGACTAGGGCTGTGACATTCTTTCATTGGGCTTTTATTTTAAATACTAAACCTTTTGACAAAAATACTAGTAAAGCACGGTTAGTTGGATGTATATGTTTTGCCAGTATATTGATGGTGGTGGTGAAAGTATAGAACAACTACAGGCTGAATTTGGGTTAAGGAAGTTTGTCTGAACAGTCATACTTTTAGTTATGAGGATAGTTTTCATGTTATGTGAGATTTAAAATATCTTTTAAACCATTAAATGGAAACCACTAGGCTAAAATTGCAAGAGAGGCTATTACTTGATTTTATTTTTTAAAGTCATTATGGAGGCTGGCATTGAAATAGCGTTGTTTATTATTAAAAAAATGAAATTATTACCACATCCTGTTTCCAGAGATGAATCAAATTGCCTGCTAATGTTTTTGAAGTTTTTTCCTGAGTCATCTGGTGAGACGTTCATTTACCTCAAGACTCATATTTTACCACAGCAATTCTGTTCAAGCAAAGAACCAGTACCACAGCATGGTTTCAAACATTATGTCTTTGTAACTTGGTTTATGTCTTTATAACTTGGTTTGTAACAACATCCAGAGGCCTTCAGCATAGCAAAAAAGTTTTCTTATCAAAGAACTTAACATCTAATTAAAGACAAGACTCAAGAATGCATCTAACAGTTGAAATAAACAGGAGAGGAAAAGTGAACACCATAAACGATTACAAGTCTTTCCAATTAGGTTTCATCATAGGGGTTTTGGAGTCCTTTAAGTTTGAGAAATAAAATAATAATCGGAATCTCATCTATTCTCATAGAGAATTAGAGATACCAAGGTAGAAATGGCAAATAATTTTTCCACTGTAGCTTGAATTCATAGTGTAAGGGGGAAGGGAATACAGGGGGAAGCATTCTATAAATTTCAGTAGTTTTCTCAGTCTCTTTAACAGAGTAAGTCTCTCCAGTGCTCCAAGCCCAGTTGCAGGGTTCACATTCAGCCTTACTGTGATCCACCTCAATCCCTCGATAATATCTACAGGATCGCAGACTGTCAGCCTTTATCATTACATTACTATTTTCTCAGTTTCCTTTCATCTTTATTGAAGATAGCTCTTCTACCGGTTTCCTTGTAGCAGAACTGCCCCGTGCGTTGTAACATACTCATACAAGTATGTGCCTTCCAACCTAGAGCTCACGTGCAAATTCTCAATTTGAAGCACAATGGTGTCTCACTTGCTTCTTTCTGAAAAAGAACTTCTGCTTTAGCTAATGCTCTCTAGTTGTTTTAAATCCACAACCACTAGATTTTATAATTTTTAAGCTGCAAAGCTCTGAACTGTCGTGATTGTAGTAGTTTTATTTCATGCTATATGAGATGAAAGTGGATCTTTTGATGATTGAAGAGATTTTTCAGTACAAATATTCAAAAACAGATAAAAATCCTAACAGCCTGTTTTCCCCACCGCCACCCAGTTTCACTATAATTTTAATAGAACTTAAATTTTGTGTTTAGGTAAAACAAATGGTACATGAATTAATATGAAGAAGCATTGCTCCCAACATGTTTTTCCCTGTATACAGATGAACTCTTCATTAGTATCCATTCACTGATGCAGCTAGCAGTGGTGGAGATAAGCATATGACCTTGTGCAAAAGATAATCTGGTCTTCGTTGCTTTTGCCTGACTCTATTTTCAAGTTGCTTTTTGCTGACTTTAGATGAGATCACTAAATTAAATTTGTGGGTTTGTTTCTGTATTTTTTTTTTTCTCTACTGGAAAGCTGTTTACACGTTTTGCAAATTGACTTGGTCACCTTAATGCATCTTCCAAATATGTTTGCAGTAATTTATGTAGCAGACTGAAGTTCCCCTACCTGAAGGTGTTCTAGGTGGCTCAGCATGAGGGCATCTGTCGTAACAGCACAAGTGGAGGGCTCTGTTGCTGTACTTTCTCTGCAGTGGATTTGCACTGAACACAAAGTTTATTTCAGGGTTTGCAGCTTTATGTTCAGACTCCTTACTAGAATTGCACTTGGTACCTGATACAGTGCTGCTGCTGCTTCTGTGGTGCTGCATTCCTGAAGACTCAAAGTTTTCATCCTCTGTTTCAAGGAAGCTTATGTTAATTGAGAGGAATTGTTGGGATTTTTTTCTTTTTTTTTTCTTTTTTCTTCCTTATCTGGAATGTGGATCTTTTTTATTGAACTTCAGCTCCTTATGATGGTCATAAGGTCTTAATGCAGTCTGAGCCACTTCGGAGATTAGTCTTCTTGACTTGGGTTTTGGTTAATTGATTTATTCACCTGTGTAAGTTTCACAGGTTTTTTTTTTCAACTAGAAAGTGTAGCAAAACTCACCTTTTATTTAAACGTGGTTAGTGTTCAGTTACTCTGATAATAGACATCATCATAAAAAAATTCTATAGAGTGTTAAAATAAGCGCATTCAGATATTTTCAGTATTAATTGTATTCACTGTTATCTCTGAAATATGTAAATTGGAGAAAATGTCTTGTAATAGACTTTCACACATTGAAATAGTAGCAATATCTTCAAATTGAGATGAAACTTCATACGGAGAGGTGTTTCTATAGGCTTCAATTTCTTTGAGTTTTTTGAAGCAAGCTGTTTTGAGGTTGGTGGAGTTAAAGTGTCTTTTTCTAATTAAAGGAAAAAAGCAAACCCAAACAAAACAACAACAAAAAACCCAGACAACCCAACACTTCCCCCAAAACCCCTGCTGTACACTGTTTGCCCACCATACGGTTTAATCACTTGTAATGACTTTTGTGAAAGAACCACCAATAATGAAGAGCCTTTGAGTTGTTTCTTTAAATGCTTCTTGCACATGTGCTTGCATATTAATGTGAATTTATTCTTGAAATGACCTGTCTTTGTGTGTTAGGACAGTTAGTAATTGAGTGGCTTCTTTTTGTCCTTTATTGAAAACCTTTGATGGCATTCTTTGCAAAGTTAACTTTGTAAAAGATGGATCAGTATTATTTAAAGAAAATGCCTCTGACTATTTGCCTGGAAACCACACATCCAGAAGAAATGATAAGTAATTTATAGTGTAATTAGAATATAATTCTCTTCATTTGCATGTATTGTATTTTCTTACTAATTTAGTATTAAATTTTGGGGGGTTCCCCCCATATTTTTATGTTCGTTCCATATCTCTGGTATGTCCTTTCAAAGCAAAAAGTGATCCCTTGCTTTTTTTTTTCTTTTTACTTCAGATAGTGAACCAGTAATCTGTATTTAATGATATGTTTGTAGATCACAAGGAAGAGTAGTCATTGCGGTTATTTTGATCTGCATTAGAATGCCCACAGAACTTAGTTTCAGCATTCATTTGCTATTTATAAATACTTTATAGTCACCTTTCCTTTTCTGTTCTCTTATGAGAAAGCTCCATCCCAGGAGCTCCATCCAAGCCAGGGTAGAGAGGAACATCTGACTTTTAGAATGTGAATGGGAGTTATTTTTGGAACAATGAAGACAAAACTGGGTTGGTAGGAGGGTGAAAGTTTGTCAGATTAAGAGAATGTTGGTCTTTTTTTTGTGTTAGGAGACAGTCTTTTTAAAACACCAGTATGCTTTGTGTGTGCGCATATGAAAGATTTGGTGGCTGATCCAGTTAGGAACGCATCAGAGGACTTTTTTCTAAGTGGCCAGGTCTTCTGCATCTGTTGTTTTGTCTGCTGACAGCATGGTGGTATAGGATTGCTGGTGCAGTTAGTGGTTGCTGCCATTGTGGAGAGGAACCTAGCAGTGCGCTTTTTGACAGTAGGCTGCCAGAGAATAGAGGGACCAGAGACCATGATGGAGGAACTCGAGAGGCCCTTTCTTTCCACAAATACCCTGCTGCGCTCAAACATTAGAGCAGTCCTTCAATTGACTGGCTGCTCAGTGCTTCTAACGTGTTCCAGTTTTTTGTGGTAAAGGAGGAAGACTTGTATGCTCCACGCTTTTTTTTTTTTTTCCTTCTAAGCATGAATCTTCAAATGTAAATGCAGGAATTGAGTCACAAAGTGAGTCCTAATGTGTAACTCTTTGAAAATAGTAGCCTTTTTTGGTAATTATTGAAGATGAAAAAGCTATGCCTGTAATATTATTTAATAGCCTGGGGATTTAAAGTCCATGGCAGATTGTCAAAGATAATATGGGACTAAATAGTAAGCAACATGACAAATGAATGTAGGATATTACTGGCGACTGAGAAGAGAGAAGGAAATATTAAAATGAAGGAATCAACTTCCAAGGAGACCACTACAAATATTGTGTCAGATAAGGAAATATTAGCTTCTTCCACAGGAAGATATTCCATTATGAAATAAAACCATCTTTTATCTAAAAAAAAAAATAAATTTTTTTTTCCTTGCCCTCGTTTGTCTAACGGTCTCTCAGTAAGCAGAAGCGTGCTTTTACTTCAACTACAAATGCTGTGCACTTCCATTTGATAGAATTGAATACAAAAGTGTCAGGCTCCTTGTGCCAGATGAAACTGCAAAGGCTTTGGATTTAACAGGTTGCTGTCGAGAGTGTTATCCTCTGAATTCTGGTTGTTTTTCTTCAGAGCTGCTACAGGTATGGTGAAGACCACCCAGCATGCGTAAGGACCAGCATAAACTGCGTAAGAAACTGTCACACCTACCATAGACATATTTATTAAGGTTCTTATTGGAGAGGAAGACGAAAATGGAAGCAAAATTGTCTTTCCTGTCCTTCTGTTATGACTCATGGGAGCTGCTTTTGTGCTCAAAGCTTTGATAATCAGTCTGCTTATTTGTCACTATGGTCTTAGAAGCATCCTGCTAAGCGCCCACTCTTTTGAGTTGGCCACAGCTGTTAGAGAAGCTCATAAATCCTGCATTTTAACTCTGAGAAGTGAATTTAGTTCATATATCCAGGATGAGCTGAATTTCTTTTTGAATCTGTACTTGCATACAAAAGGAACAGCACTCACAGAACGAGGTAAAACAAACCAAATCGTTACTGATGCCCTGGTCTTCAAGCTCAGTTTTCCTTTAGGAATTTAACCAAACCGGTATCTTTAATAGATGGGAGCTGATTCAACCCTTTTCCTAGTTGGATGCTTGCTGCGGGATGGGAACTTCGTTCAGGTTCTTCACCCCTGCACCCCCAGCCCTGGTGCCATGGAGGCATGCTGCCTTTTAGGCCAGTTATGTGGCAATGACTTCCCTTGATGTATAACTCATCCAGATGAGCTTGCAGTTTTCAGCTATTAAAAAAAAAAAACAAACAACAACTCTAAAAACCAACAACAGTGAAGTCAAGTTCCAATGATGATATTAGCAAAGTCAATAAAATCTTGCTGGAGCTGAATTTTAAAACCTGTGAGCTTGTGCAAGCAGCCTTGGTGTTTTGCTTTTACATAATATGTTCAAGTTTCACAGTTTTCTAAATTTTGTATTTATTTTCACCAGCTGTTTTCATTCCTAATTTTTTTTATGAGCAGAGGAGGATAGATTGAAGCTTAGAGTATGAAAAATGCCTTGCATAATTGCAAGTTCTTGTTGCTTTTTATGTCTTATTCAGCTTTTTCTTTTTTCAACTTCCACATTGTGGGTTTCTTCATATTATGAAATCTTGATGGCTCTTCCTCCAGAACCTTGTCCCATTAGAAGGTCTACTGTCCTTCCATAAAATGGGAAAACAACAAGTGGTAGATTTTTCTGAATGCAGGAGTGAGACTGCCAAAACTTTACTAGCAATATGATTGTATTTTTTTCTCTCCATTCTTAAAGTCAGACTATTACTAACTACTAGCTTCCTCCTCACAGCCATTCAAATACTGAATTGGTTCTTCCTAATCTGTAATCCCTCATAATACTCCTGGCGCATTCTTCTGTATCAATAAATCCTGAAAATTTTCTCCAACTATTTTCTTAACCCTGTCACTTGTATATTCTGCTGTAACACTGAATCAAGTGCTTGTAACTTTAATTAGGGTTTTTCTGGAAAATCTCAAGAAATAGAACTATACATATAAAGGGGAGGAGAAGGAAGAGGGTGCTGTAGTAGTGATACATCATGACTAATAGAGGCATTTAATGCTTCCTTTCGCGTGTGGACTTTGTACGACAGAAGACGTGCCAGGGTTTGGATTAAGGCGTAACCATCAAAGATATATTTATATGGTTTAAGTTCTTTACATCTTTTTGCTGACCTGCTGTTTTGTTAGCGTGCAGATGAAAATGTATCCAGCCTCTAGAAATTCTTAGTTGTATCTTCTCAGTGAGTAAAAATAATAAACAAATAAATAAAAAGATTACATTTACTTCTTGTTTTAGGAGAGCAAGAGGGGTGTATTACCTACTGGTGAGAAGTTTGTTTAAAAGCTAATGGATGACTTTGAAGTCAATTAAAGTTTGTAACTGACTTCAGCAGGGTGCAAATTGCACTCTTTCTGTCTTGATATATCGAAATGAACTGTATACTTGATATACGATATATGTATCTGTGTATTTTTAGAACAGAGTTTTATTTCTCCACGTTTTGTGAAGACAAATGTCTACCTCAATTTTTTTCTAATTCTCACTAAATGTCTCTACTAACTGTGTAGAAAGTGCTTACCCCCCAGCTATTGATGATTATGAAATAATGAACAGCATTTTTATTTAGGATTGAGGCCTTGGAGTGAGTGGTTAAGTTGGATGCTTTTGGGTGATGCTGTAGAATTCTTAATGGTCATGGAGGGAAAAGGAATTGGGGAAGAGCTAGGGTTTTTCCCCATTGTTTTAATTTAAATGCAAATGATCAGGGACCATAATGCTGTAATAGTCTGTATGTTCATTCCCAGAATGTTTATACCGTTTTTGTTTTTACATGTAAGCCTTACATGCTATTGCAAAACAACAACATTTGTATTAAAATCTCACACTGTTTTAGTTATGGATTAAGTAAAACTAAGTCGTTCTTGTTCATTTAATGATGTTTCATTTTGCTGAATTGGCTCTGTGTTTTGTAGAATGCCATGGTAACATTGAGACCATCTCAGAGTCTGTTGGTTTAATTCATAAGTTGTTGATGTGCTGTGAATCTGGCTGCCTCAGAAAGGGATGTTAGGAGAATGAGTGCTATTTCCCTACTGAGAACCTTTGAGAGGTAAAGAATGGCCTTATTTCCTCTCCTCAAAGGTTATCATTCTAGCCACAGGCAACTTATTAAAACAGACCTATATGGTGCTCAGTGCAAAGAACAAAATTGTGGTTGCTATTAATAAGGTTTTCCTTGCTATTTCCAGTGTTCAGCTTGAAAGAATCCAGCCTGTCTTCACTAAGTTACAGAATAATGTCATTCTTGCTATGGATAACTTTCTTGAAATTACTTTTTTCGTTAAGACTTTGAGATTTTTTTTTTCTTTATTTTTATTATAACAGTCACTCACTTTGCCATTCATAAGACTCTATGTTGTTCATGGAGTTTGAGTTCTTGTTACCAGATTCCCTGCAAGAATCAGTAATTTAAAAAACAGTCTTAACAAGGCCAGTGCCTTTTGAAAAGCAGAAAAATCCCAGAAAGTTCAGTGGGTGCTGCCACTGAGCAAGTATTCTTAGCAGTTTCTTTTCAATCTTTCAGGAGCTTTTGAAGGCAAAGATCTCAAACAAGTATATTCATCTTGTCTAGGGATTAGATGGGTCTAGTTAGTCTGAGTTCACTAACATTGCAGGAGAGAACTAGTTTGAATTACTGCCCTGCTTGAGGAGATGTGGCAAATGAGCTGGGGCAAAAAGTGTTTGGGTATGAATCTATACTACTGCTGCATGCCACTTGTCTTTTCATTTGCTCTCATTTTCATTTCAAGATTAGGTTCTCTTGAAGTGCTCTCAGCACAGTTGCGCACGAAGATGACTCTGGAGCGAGCACAGAAGAGATGGGTCTCTTAAGTGCAGTTTTCTTTCAGGAGTCCCCCTGTATGTGCATCTATATTACCTTTGCTGTCAGTCATGATGCACTTTGGAGAATTTGAGGAGCTGGTTTGTGTGTTTCTTTGGGCCAGTTGAAGCACATCACTGATGGTGAATGAACATCGATATGAACATTGATAAGTGAGTTGACAGGCTTTATCCTTTAGGGAATTACATGTGAATGCTGCTGTAGGTGACATGCATCCAGGAGCACCAGTGTAACAAGCGGATCAGCTTTCTGTGGCTCTTACTTTTAATGAAGTGAAAAGGGAAATTGCATGATTGGTGGGGAGAGGAAAGCAGAAGCCTGTATAGCTTTAAGTAGTTTGTGAGAAATTTAGAAATTATGAATGAGAGAAAGAGGAAACTGCATCTAAATTTCTTGTTGAATTTTTGATACATTATCTCATAAGCTTCTTCACTGTTTTGTCATAGAACCAAAAAGTATTGTGTACATCATAAGGCAGGAGGATAATATATAGTAATAACTGAAGTCACGTATTTGGTGATGTTGTTGAATAGTGCTAATAGAAAACACAATATATGTTTTCTGACTGTTCCTTTCTTTCCAGCAAGTATTTTTGCTGTTCTGAACGTGGCTGACCTGTTTTCTTGTCTGGTTTACGTTATGGCGTTAATGGTTCCTTCAAGGTCTCTGTGGTGGTATTTCTGTCACTCAGCTGCAGCGTGGGGACAGCCAGCTGCGCCTGTGTGCCTGGCACCGGCTTGTTTCAGTAGAAAGCCAGAGCAGCTCAGCGTGGGCTCTGTTCTCGTGCTTATGGGTGCCACTGAGCAGATGCTCCTGCTTTTCCAGGAACCCATTTCTTCGTTCATTACTGTAACCAGAAAGCCTGGACAAACAGCACAAATGCTTTTGTGAGAAGGCGATGCCATGTGAGATAGGAGGAGGGAAAGGAAAGGGTATTTTATATGTTTCAAAAGTGAAGAAAAAATTGATTAATTAAAACAGTAAATTAAACCACTGAAATAATCCATGAAGGAGTGGGTAACTTGTTTTAAATACAAACCAAAAAAACCAAACAAAAAAACATAACTTTAATTTGGAAGTCACTGCTTTATTTTCAAAGTTTGTTTCCAAAATACTGTGGTTGGTTAACTCTGAAGGTGCTTCTAAAATAACAAGACCCCCCCAGATTATCTTCCCCATGTCTTGCTGAGGATAGTGTCATTGTGATTTCCCTCCACCCTTGAGTTGTCCTTTGTTATGTGTGACTTAGTGAACACAGGGCTTTTGGCCAGCACCCCTTGCTTATAGTGAAATAGCAACAAGACTTCCCGTTTGTGTGACCTGAACCCAATATCATTAGGTCACACTCACCCGTTACACATAATCTAATTAAATGAATTCACTTCTAGCCTGCCATCTTGTTCCTCATAAGTAGTCCTGTTCTTGGAGCACCGAACTGTGGAAATGACACATTTCCGATTCATGGTGAAGCTATTTTAGCTTTTTTCCCATTTTTGAATTTGGGATGTTTGCCTTTAATGTTAGGGGAAAAGGCAGTCTGAATTAGCAAAACCAAACTACGGTGTGTTTAGTTTTTCAGATTTCTAAGATTATAGGAGAGATGTGGTGAGCCTAAAACAGACAGACACAGAAAACAGTTCTTTTCCCTGTGTATAGTTGCTTGATTTGACAGGTTACTTCAATGTTTGGGAAACATGGAAAAAAACCTTTGAAAACATTTTTTTGCTGTTTATTACATTTCCATTAAATAAACTGATAATGGAAATAATTTTCTAAATCTGATTACTAGTCAGTCTAGTAAATCATTTCCTTTATTTTTTTAAACAATCACAGAAAATAGTAGCGGAAGACTATTTTCGATTGTTTAGTGTTCTTTCTACCTTATCCTTTTTGTCATTACAGTGGACAAATAATAAATTGACTAAACACAATTTGTTTTTATACCTAGCTGTCATCATACACAAATTGAGAACATAAATAATTATAGGTGTATTTTTGCTCACTGAGGTAGTTCCTATCAACATTTTTGTTTGCTTCTGTGCTTTAGAAAATAACTTTTAGTTATTATTGTAACAGACATCCTAATTATGGGATTACAAGGCCAGCTGTTATGTCAGATATATGTTCTCAATAGGTTCTGTCCATTATATATGCTGCTAAGCTCTCTTGATCATAAAACGTAGAAGTAAATTAATTGTTTGTTACAATTGTTAGACAGTATTGGTGTGATGTATATATACCACTGCTCTCTCTTACAGAGATAAAACAAAGTACTAATTACATTATTTTTCTCTTCTTTCCCCAGGAAACTACTGACTGCCTAGAAATTAAGAAAGGGTGTGAGAAGTCTGGTTGATCAAGGTGGAATTTTTTTTTTCCCAAGAGCCTTTTCACAATTGCCTTTTGCAAAATCTTTGGACGCTCCCCATTGTGCCATGTTTTGTGGCTCTCATTGTAAGAGGAGTTTGTCTTGATGAAGATTCCTAACATTGGTAATGTGATGAATAAATTTGAGATCCTTGGGGTTGTAGGTGAAGGTAAGTAGTATCTTAATAAAAAATGAATTAGAATTTTATATAGATTTGACTTAGTTCTCTTGATGGTAGTAAGTTTTCATTTGCAAAGTATTGATTGTATGCAAATCTTAAGAAATATCAGTTTATTCTCTAGAGCTCCTTCTAATTCCATTCTCAAATGGAAGGAGAAGTTTGGATGATGAAAGAAAAGGAAGAGAAATGGGACAGTTTTGTGTTTTGGGGAGGGGGTGTTTGGTTTTTTTAAAGTTTACTGTATTAAGTTCTCTGTAGTGATAGTGGGGAGATGCAAGTTATTAAATTTCTCTGCAAGTGTATTTAAAAAACATAATTTCAGCATTTTAAAACCCATTTACTTTCAAGCAATTTTTATAAAGTTGTTTCAGTGCACAGAAATTTAGTATGGTACCTGTATGTGCAAGTTCTGGATAATAATATTGGGCACAATATTATTTCTAGAGCCAGGAAGTGACTGAAGACTGTTTCATCTTGCTGCTTTTTTTTCTGCTTTGAGATGGTTTATCTCTTTTCTTCTTTGTTTCAGGAGCCTATGGCGTTGTACTTAAATGCAGGCACAAGGTAAGTAAATTGCTTTAAGTCAGAGAAAAATGTTCCTATTTGGGTGAAACAATGGCTTTTGATGAGAACTGAGATGTTACTATGTATGAGATGTGGCAGCTGGGGTGGGCTTTTCCTTGTGGTCAGGTGTTCAGTTTTTTAACTGCAATACTGTCAGAGGAAATGGCTACATCCAGTACCAAACCTCCATTTTTTTGGAGTTTAATATTTGTCTGAAATATATGAAGTATTACTAATTTTTCATTAATCTCAACTAAGAGAGTTTTTTAAAAAAGGAAAAAAGTTGTTTTGGAATGCTGTTTATGCTCAAACAGTCTCAATTAGAACATCAAATTAGTTGCCAAATACTGCTGTATAAGCGCTTACCTGTCTTGGGACGGGGAGGGAGTGGGATCCATGTGGCATTTCTACAGCTGTTGGACAATCAAACTGCAGTAAGAAAGCACTGACTTTTATACTTGTTGATTTTAATTTGGAAGAGGAAGAAGTAAAAAAGGAAAGGAAAAAACCCTGTTTCAGACAAAAATTAACTCTGGCAACCTGTCTACACTATTTTAACTACTGTGTAAGTTGGATGTACCTGAACTTGCTGCTTATTCACAGGGACTCTGACATGAACTACTTTGCTGTCTTTGGAGCTGCAGTGTAGTCATATGACAAAATAACTTCTACTTCTCTGAAACAAAACATTTCAGAATCATAGAATGATTCATTTGTACCAATCCAAGAATATATAAAAGTTTTTTTTATGTAGTTCATACCTTTTTCTAGAAAAAGTTAACAATGTGCAGAGGGCCTGCATTCTTGCAGTGGCTTTTAGTGTGTACACAGAAGGACTTTTGCACAGGACATATATTTGGAGTGGCTTACACTATTACACTGACTTAAAGTTAAAAAAGGGAAAAAAAATTAGAAACTGGAAAGATCCTATTTCAAACGGAAGCCTTGTTGGGCTTGGGGGAGACTGTAACGCTCAATAGAATGGCTTTGGTAAATTGGATATTTTTGGATAGTTATGGAATACTAACTCCGGGTGAGTAGTTTGAGAGCACCTGGGTAGTGACAACACAGTTTATACTAGGCAGCTCTGTCCTTTATGGAAGGTAACCTCACCAAAACTCAAGAAGTTTCTAGGATTTCCTGTGTTGCTGAGTGAAATTTAAGCTCTGCATGTCTAGTCATGTCCTCATCCGAAAGAGTTTAGTACTCTAAGAGTATAATATAATGGTAGGTCTGAGCTCCCGTAAGAATATCTTACAGTATACCAGATGACTAGAAAGGAAAGGCTTTCCTTTAGCAGAGGGAGGTGCTTCTTCCTACAGCCTGTGTAAGGACCCTGAATTGCTAGTGAGGATCTAGATTTTTAGATAGTTGCACCATTTTTTTCTGCAGCTTCAAGCTTAAGCTAAACAACTGTATTGAAGTTCTAAAACAAAGCGGTATTTATTAAAGCTTCTAGCAAGTGGGTTTACTAAGAGGTAGGGTTTCCAGTATTTGGAGATCTGAAGAAAAGGCAAGGTATGTTGCTATTTTAAGATTACTGATTTATGATTCTCGCTTACTTAAAACAAGCTGCACCCAACCTCTAAATGCAGATGACTTTAGGGGGTATCTGTTTTACTAAAAAAGAGGAAGTATCTAAAAGGTAAACTTTGACATGTGTCTTTTTTCCCATTCTTCCCCTGGCTGTTTGTCATCTTAACTTTTTCCTTTTACACCTTGGTAAAATACATCGAGAGAGACCTGTCCCGAGCTCTTTTGCAAGGTACTGCACAGATTCAGAGCAGACAGGTCCTGCTTGTTGCCTAGATATAAAAGGTTTGTTAAGAAAACATTTGATAATTGCCACAAGAGTTTAGTTCATGTTTAATTATAGGCATCATAATAAATAGAATAACTTACTAGTTTCTACATTTTTTTGATGGATTTGATTATTTTTTTACTTGGCTTATTCCTTTTAAATATAGAGGAAAAGTGGCTATAAAGGAGGAGAGTTGGAGGCACAGTATGAATTGGAGCTTGAAGATGTGAAAAGATGCTGCCTGTTTGCTCCAGATTTTCATTTACCTTAAGACAGAAAAGATCAAAATTATAGACAGAAATTTTAAGGCTCTGATATTAATCATTGACTAGAATGAACGTGAAAGAACTGAAGTTGTAGAGAAGCACCCTTCTAATGGGAAGGGGAAGAGAGGAAGAAAAGGGGAGAAGATTCTAATTCCTGTGACATTAAAGAATGTTATAAACTAAAGGGGTGGGGTTTAGGTGACACCTAAAACCAAGCACTAATTAGCTCAAAATGGGAATTTCTACCAAACCATGATAACAACGATTGTGCGTTAAGAAGAGTTACTTGTATACAAAGGAAGAAAAAAAGATATTGCAGGATGGTATATGTAGTTGTTCCCCTTGTTCAAGAGCTGTTTTTTAACACAACTTTCCTACTTCTATAGGAAAACAAAGATCTAATTCACTTTCATGAAGTCTTAACAGAATTACCTGGAAATGCAAGGATATGTGGGGTTTTTTTACTGTTTGGCTGCTGATGGGAATACTTTTTTTAGTATGGATGAAGAAAGTAAGAAGTTCTTCCACGTAATCTGTCTCCGCATAGCACAGTTGAACTTTAAGTGCATTACATAGTAAGTCTATTCAGCACAACATAAGAAGTCCAGAAACAGCATAAAAACTAGAGAAAGTTGCAGTATTTGTAATGTCTGTATGGTATATACCAGGCCATCCTTGGCCATGTTCCCTCAGCATGTACTGTTTTTTTTGTACAAAGCTAGCACTTACATCTAAGAATTTGTAGAAGTGTTTATATTAATCTTTATAAATAGCGGTTACATGCCATGATCAAATTCTCAGCTATTGTAAGTCAATGTATCTCCATTGTATTGGTGAGGGGGTAAATTTTGTGTGAAATGAGGATCTGGCCCCTAATTGCAACAATTTTCCAACATATAATCCACTAGCACTTCAATAAATATGTAGCTTTTTGCCTCAGTGCATTTCATTGATGTGTGTATATGGATTTAAATTGGAGAGAATGGAATAAGGAACAAATACCTTGTCGTTGTTATATGCATTTTTTCTTTGCTAGGGGAACATTATCAGAAAAGCAAAAGTACCTCCTCTAGAATGACTGCGTTTACATTATTATACAGCATGTTTTTATCACAAATACTTTATTGCTAATTGTCATTTGTGCATAAAGATTACTTGTTTATCTGGGTTTTTTTCTGATGTGAAGCTAATACAAATAATGTTGAGATAAAGCAGATCTGATGTTCTGAAAAGCTTTTTCCTTTTATTTTGCTGGGAGGACTTTTCATAAGGAAACACACTGGAGTACCTTGTGTTTGCAAAATACTGGAAATATATTCCATATTCACAAACAATTAAAATAGGCTGTCTTGGCTTATTTACTGGATCTTGGCTATGTTTTCTGAAAAGAAAAGCCACTTGAACAGTTCAGCATTGTCAGAGATCATGGCTGAGGAAAAGAATCTTTGCTTATGTTTAAGACTTGTCAAATATTTGCCCTTTAAATAAAACCACTTCCCCCTTTACTTTGCAACGTGGGCTTGCAGCTTCATGAAGAGTTATCCTTTGCTAACAGGGACTTGGGCACAAGTATTGGGAGGACTCTGACATCAGATACAAAGCTAATAGGACAATATTGTGACTTAAAATCAGTAAAGTGATAGGAAGGTGGTGTGGGAAAGCCATAGGTGTCCAGAGAGAGGCACACTGAAGAAAGAAGATTAGAGGAAAAAAATAAGATGAAAGTCAGTGTGAAAAGGGAATGTATTGATGTACTGTGAGATAATAAACAGTGTATATAGCGGGGAATATTGAAAATTGTAGCTGCAAGTAGGAGGAGTTTGTAGAAATGAGGTGAATACATCCTTGGATGACTAAGTGGAGAGTGTGTCTAGGTAGACAAGGTGACAACACTGGAACAGGGGGTCATTCGTTAAAACGAGGCAGAGTTCACCATAGGGCCAGGCTGGAGAGGAAGAAGGATTTGTACTAGCAGGCAGTCAAACCACAGCTGTTGTACTAATGCTTTGAAAGCAGCGATTCTAACTTCTGCTTTAGTTCCCATCTGCAGAGCATGCATAGTGGTTTGCTTTATCTAACCACAGTTTTATCACTGTTCAGTTGAATGTTTGAGAAGGACGCAGATGCAAGTCTGTAAAGAAAAAAAAAATATTTTTTTTTTCTTCAGAGCAGGATTTCATTATTATCCAGTAAATAAGGAATAGACTGCATCTTAAGAAATGAGCATGAAACACCTAGACACCTTAAGCTGATCATTATGTAAATAACAGAGTGTGATAGCTGATGGTTTTCCACTTTTCGACCTGCTGGTGTGGGGAGCTGGCAGAAACTTGCAGGAAAAAACACTGAAAAAATACACAAAAGGAAAGATACCTGTATACATGTATCTGTATGTATAAATTTATGGGGTTATTTTTAGGTTAGCTAGGTATGCAGGAAGGTGATGCAAATTCTATAAAATCACAGTAGAAATTTGAGTTCTCCTAGACTTTTCCTTTCCCGTGCTATGTGCTGTCTGTTATCAGAGTGCTTAGAGCCTGAGGGGATACAGTTTAATGATTTAGAAATTTAATGCCAGTTGTTCTTATGTACAACATCTCCTGCCTAATAAGATTTTTTTTCTGGTCCTTTATTTTAGAAGTGTGTCTGGATTTGGTTGTTCTTTATAGTACTGAGATATTTTTAGAACTTTTTCTTTAAGATAAACACCACTGAATTTCCTTATTAAAAACAAAGAAAAAGAAAGGTTAGTTTACAGAATCATTTGGCCACTTACCTGCATTGAAGAATAATGAAGAATAACCTTTTTAATAGGTTTAATACTTCCAGGCGATTTCCTCTTAGCCTAGTATTTAATTTTGTCTTGTTTGAGCCTTCAGTAATACTCCTGCATTGTCTTCTGAAAAGTTTTGTGTATGTCTCAGAATATCTGAAAGAAATATTTACTGAGCTCTTAAAGAAAGGTATAGTTTACTCATTAGAAAACATAATGGATATGCGTATGTAACAGAATCATTAGATTTCATTTGAGTATCTCAGCCTTTTCCATGACTTTTATCACTAGATCCCCTACTGACTAACAGGGTCACAGTTTCCTTAGCTTTCCCTTTGAAACCAATGATTTTCTGTTCCTCCAGGTAGCCGGTCTCCACCTCTGCACTCCTCACATTACTTGTTTGTGTTTGAGCTCAGTCAGGAATTCCCTGTTTACCAGTGCTGGCCAATTCGAGAAACTTTTCCCAGCTATCTGCGTGTTAGAGTGGGCCATTCCTGTGCTTTGAGGAAGTCGTCCTTGTAGAACAACCCGCCCTCCTAAACCCCTTTACCCTTTAGGGCTGTCTCTAAGCAGATCCTTGAACAAGGTGAAATCTGTTCTATCGAAGGTCCAGGGTTGTAATTTTACTGTCTCTCTTTCTTCGTTCATTCAGAATCACAAATTCCACTATATCATGGTGTTTTGCGTCTGGAGATGCTGGTCTCTTGTAATCCCAGTAAGAAAGGCACTCAGACTCTATAAAATGGCATTTAAAGTGCTATTTCTTTACAACGTTAGCTTTAATAAAGTAAAAATGGGTACAGGTGATCTTGCATCCCTTTAGATGCTGGGAACCTTGAGTTGTACAGCATCAAATAGGCCTCTGATCGGGGTGCAGCATACTGTGCAGACCATGCCTGTAAGAAGGGGTTACCCCATTTTAATGACTCAAGCTATTACAGGATTTTCTTACAAGAAAACTATTAATCATTTCTGCTGTCAGACAGAATGGATGTTCAGGTGCAAAATTCTTGCTGTACTCTTACATTAGAGGCAAGGCCACGCAGGGGATGTCATTGCGGGTGCTGAGTGGGTGCTGCCTGCAGGCTCCTCCTTACAACGAGTGGGCTGAGTTCCTCCTGCGGCCGAGGGATTTGTGGTGCAGAGGGCTGGCCCGCCTCGGGTGAACTCTGGTGTGGGTCGCTAACTCATCGATGTACAATGGCCTTCTGGTCAGAGTGACTACACATTGTCACTACCTCTTAGGTTAATATAAACCTTCACATTCCTGTTGGTTCATTGGTCAGTTGTGTCAAGAAGTTGCCTTCTGCATCTTTCAAAAATCTCCTGATTGTCTCCATCATGCTGTTGGAGCATGCTTGCAGCAGATGTTGGAGTGCTCTAAGCCCTCTGTGAAAACTGGACTTTGTTGCAAGGCTTTCCTTTACCTGTTTTGCTCTCTTGATCAGGTGCTTCGAAGTAGATGTCCACCCTAATGTTACCTGTGTTCTTCTGTCTTCTAACCCTCATGCAAAATCTTTTGACTAGTTTCTTACCTATTTCAAAGCAAATGTCCATGCATTCAAGCCTCCCTTTCCTTTGCAAGAATATCCTTGCCTTCTTAGCTCGTCCTCCTCAAAATACCTTCAGTCTGTTTGTGACAGTGCTCCGGTCATGCAAGCTATCCCACCACGTTTTCTGTAATCCTAATGAGTGATTTCATCACCTAGGGTGACGGGTAGTTCAGATAACACATTTCTATAACTGTTTACAGACTCCTAGTTCCTCCTGTTTGTTTCCCATGACGCTTGCATTTTGTCTACAGGCACCTGGGACCTGGTCATGCTGCTTTCACAAAGGGAATGGGAGCTTCATACTCATAAAAAAATGGGGTCTCTCTGATGCTATCATAAAAATGGAGTTCTGAATTTGCCTGGTAGCTGTTAGAATCCCATCTCCAACTCATACATTTCCTGATGTTATTAACATTGCCTTACTCTTCTCACTGGAAATCTGCTAACCCTTCTTTTTATGTTGATGAGTTTCTCTTTAGTGTCAAAATTAAAATGTAAGTGTACTTGTTTGTAAAAGTTGCACTTATCTTCAGTGTGTTGTGTTTTCTGACATTCTTGCTTTAGATGTGGCTTTCAAGGTTCCTTAGCTCTCCAGCATGTGTTTAGCCAAGTGCTTGGACTGAGAAATACAGTCTTCATTGCAGTTTATCTTCAACTTTTTTCTGGTATTATCTTCTGTACTGAAATGGATACAACTCTTTTACTTTGGATTTGACAGTAGTTCCTGTTTGGATGACTGAGAAATGAAATGATGAGTAAATAAAAAAATCTGAGTTCCCAAAATGAGCACAGATTGCTGTCTGCATTTTTTTCCCCTCAACGTTATAATCTTTCATATGATGGAGGTAGTATGAGCTGATGTCAGATTTTGACTACTCAGCTAGAGAATAAACTAGCACTGTCTGGTATTTGAACCCCAGAATACTAGCTGTGCTGCTTCGGACGTTCCTGGTTCTTGATGTTGTATTTCATTAAACTTTTTGTAATACTGTGAGTTAAGGAGAGGTATTTTTGTCTGCTTTTGACAGAGATGGATGCTAGGTACAATATTGCTATTCAACATTTTAATGACTGATCTGAAGGTAAATATGAATGTACTGCTGTTAAATGTTATGGAAAACAGACTGCAGTGGTAAGCAATAGAAGATAATAATGCATAGCATTTAGCATTATGTGGCAAGTAGCTCAATTCAGGCAAAGCATATTTTAAATATTTGTGTTTTTTCATGTACAATTGAATTTCAAAATTAGAGCCTTCCAGCAAAATTTGAATTATGTTAGGAGCATTTTGAGCACTCAGTTTCATCATTTCAGAGTAAAGCTGAAAGCTGAGTAATGCATAGACTTTTTCTAATCTTGTACCCTGATATGCACAAGAATGGCCATTTTGAGTCAGATGATTCAACTAGCTCCATACCTTAAAAGTGACTTTGTTAGAGGTAAACAACAGATTAAGAACACGGCAGGCATGTTGTGATACTCCCTGCAGTATTCACAGTCTCTAATTGATACAGTGCTACTGGAAAGTCATTATCACCAGAATATTCTAGCACAGATTGTCATCAGTGTATTTTTTTATTACCTTATCCTGTGCCTAAGGCCATCTGTCCTTTAAGTCTTCTACTTGCCTGTGTGTACTGTTTAACGTATTAACTGATATTTCTGTATACTGTGTAAAGTATTCTGTCCTTATGCATTTTTTTAGATACCATTAATTTACATATAACTATCTTTCACCTAAAACCAGGTAAAAAGTACAGTGCCAAATCCTACTGATTCATGTCTTAAGATGTCACATATGCTCTCATTGTTGCTATTGCTATCTTGTTGCTGCCTCTATTTGGTTACATCCTCAAATTTTTTGCTGATCTTTTTCTTTGATTTTTGTATGTAATTAAAAGTAGCATTTCTGATTTTCACTTCTAATCAAATGTGTATTGGCTCTGTGGCAAGATTTTTGCTTTTAATCATGGCTGAGGGCAAATTTGTACGCAGCACACCATTTTCTTTCATTAATGGCAGCTTACCTATGGAGGATTATTACACTTAATGCTGACTCACCAACTCACTGACGTGTTTTTGTGCCAAAACTTGTGCAAAATACATACGGTGAACATGAGACTTATATTGAGCTTCTGAAGTAAATAGAGTGTACCAGTAGTAAATGTTTGCAGTAGTCAGAGCTGAGATCTGTCTTGACTATTATGTGAGGAAAATAGAGCTATTAGGCAAGCTGTAGTGCTGAAAATCATATTAACTCTTTAATAACCACTTGTTTCAACTTCACCATTAGGCAATGAATAACCTTTTGAATGCCTTACAGATTTCTGGTTTGAAATATTAGGTATATAGTATTTCTTTCATGGGTTTCCATACTCTGCTTCCATGGTGTTCCGCTGAGTGCAGCAGTGAGAGGCAAGCTTGATTAGCGCTAAATCACTTCAGTTATTACTTTCCTATACGTGTATATATAAATGACATACAATGAACATCTATAACTGCTTGCTATGCACGGTAGATGCTACTGTGGCACTGAAAGTTTCTAAAGCTTTCATTTTTCATTGATGCGTTGTGGTATTTGTCTAGACCTGAATCTGAGCCTCTTCCATAGTCCTCTTAGTTCGCTGCAGCAGGGATTAGCCTGACAATCAGATTGGCATTATATTAATGTGTTTTAAATGTCACTGATGTCAATGAAGTCCTGATTTATATTAAACTGGAAGATTCATATGTGTACTGTTATTGCTCCAAAGATCAGATAGTTGTAGATAGGGTAGAAACTAAGTTGCTGAGACCCCACAGGTTGAGAAGACAGCTGACTATTCAGTCTCTCCTCCCCTCCCACCCCCAAGGTGGGCTATGATATTCTCCATACCACAAGATTGCTGCTTTTTATTTCTTTTCCTCAAAGCCTTATTCCTAAGTGTCTGTCTCTCTCTCTGCATTTTTTTAAGAGTTGTTTCGTAAGGTATCTCTTAATAAAAAACATTAAAGCACTAATTTTGATGAGGCTATCCAACTCTAAAATGACTTACCCACTCCCATGAGAAAAACAATTAGATCTCTGTTTAATGTTGTCCCAGTTTCCTAGAAGCCTGAGACCTGGGATTAATTGAAATAAACATTTGTTTTTCACGCTTTTAAGGCTATATAGGATGAGAGGATAAGGTAAGGCAGTCCCAGGTGTCCTGATTGCTTTTGTTGCATTATGTTGTCTTCTGTCTGTTACTTCTGCTATAGATTGCTAAGGTGTGCTCTATTTAAAATTTTTTTTAGTTTGTTTTTATATGACCCCTTGCTATCTTTTTCAGTCATATACAGTGATTTCTTTAAGAGGACCTGTCCAGGTTGTACAAAGCAGACATGAAAATAAATGCATTAAATTTAATGGATTTCATTATTCACACTGGTCAGTCTGTCTGTAGCCATATCAATGGAATGGTGCTGCTTTGATGTCTGCAGTTGTGTTGTTTCCCTTTGAGTCTTTTATGACAATCCAGACTGCTCTATGAAAGGTCCCTTGTAGGATACTCCATTCCCTTACCTCCTTCTTTGTACTTGTCATATTATGAACCCTGCTAAGATGTGGGCGGTATTCAGTGTTCAAAATTGGCATTCCCTCCCTCCTTTGTCCCCAAAGGCTAATCTGGAAATGGAAGGTGCAGGGGAAAGATGAGAGTGTGCTTTCAGAGGGGAGAAATTAACTTGCTGTGGAAGGCGATACTAAGATTATATTTTTTTCAGGTGTGTTGAATTTAAAGCAGTACAGTGTGAGGGTGTCACTTTCGGTGCCACAAATTAGGACGGCTTAAGTTGGCTTGGCCATTATAACACTGGGTAACAGAATTTCATGCAGTACAAAGCTGGGATGCAGAGAGACCTGATGCTGCGGAAGACCTTCAAAGTAAGAGGGGGGAGGGACAGAAACAGGTGATCCCCCTTATACTCTAGTAATGCAGGTAACTGAAGGAGGCATAGAAATCCGAGTTAAAAATAAGTGGTTCATCTTACCTGGGAAGGATATGTGAAATGTATTACTGGTGGTTCTCAATTTAAATTAAGTCACAGATAAGTAATTTGTTACAGTCACGGTGTCTCAGATCAGTATTTCTTTTAGTCACACAGCTTCTTTCACTTTGTCGCACTAATGGCTCTAGATTAACCAGACATCTGTTGCACTTTTTGTTTCTTAAAGAAACTGTCTTTCTGATAGTGTTTTACATAATATGTTGCGTGAATTTCTGCTATGGGTACTGGGTTTGACTAAGTGAAAGGTTACTGCTTATGCTGCAAACAACACATTTCCTTGGAATATTGCCAGTATATAAACATGCTCCTTAGTAGTTGCTGCATAGTCCCATCTGCAAACAGATTATATATCATCACACTTGTAATAATACAGGAATCATATTCAGACCTGCAGCAGTGTGTTCTGTGGCTGCTCTAATGGCTCTTAATTGTAAACAGCTTGTAGTGCTGTATCTCATTATAATGCACTTGTAAATGAAATCTTACTTTTAAGTGTAGATGTGGTGAGCACACAAAGCAAGACTATCCATACAAATTATCATTTCTTGAAAAAGTTGAAAATGTTATGCTGAAAATTAAAGTTTAAGAACCTGACTACAGTATTTCTTAGAAGCAGCAGCAGAAGAAATTGAAATCGATGAGGATTTGAGACCTGATGTAGGGTTTTGGATCATTAGGAAAGTAGTGGTGCAGGCTAGGGAATTTAGAGTTAATGCAAATTAATATATGGGTGAAGTAACAACATATGGCTAATTATAGGACTACATCTGTAGTAGTATGAACTTGCTTGAATATTGGATTACAGTCTAGTCTTGTCATCAAATTGCAAATTACTGTGTAGCATAATTGACACAAAGAAAATTGTGTTTCTAAATTTTAGGCTAATTGTTTTCCTGCAAGGGATTCTTGTGGACTACTTAAACTTTTGTAGGATATGCGAGGAGCTCTAAGAGCACTAGGTTAATCGCTGATCTCTGGACGCTTCATGTATTTAAATAAAGGCCAGTAAAATAGAGCACATTTCAGCGTTTGAGAAGATCACTAATGTAGATTATTAAATGTACCATGGTAAAAATGTATCTGGATCATCTAGCTGTCTTTCAGAATTATTTGTAGAAGTCAAGTTGATCTAAAATGTCACTATACTAAAGTGTCTTGAATACACTAATTGTTTTTGTGAATTTAAAGCCTTTTTTTAAGCCAGGAGTCCTGGAAAAGGAACATTTGACAGTGTAGGTAAAACATTGACAACAATAGTGAAAACTTTCCCAGCATTTCACTTTATCTGAAAGCTATAGGCTCTTCTAGGCAAACGTAATTTTTCATCAGTAAGGATTACAGTGGGTTTTAAAGTAGTATGTTGTCCTTCTGAATGTCCTGGTTAAAGTAATTTAATTTTCTGTGATTGCTCAGTTCTGTGTAACTCCTAATTGGTGGAATGCCCTCTTAAAAATATAGACAACTTTCTATTCTTTCTGAATAAAAATTCCTGCAACATGTAACTTCTTTTCAAGTATAGCAGTATTTACTCTTCATTCAAAGCCTGGATAACAATAAATGGGGGCAAAAAAGGAAAGTAGTTTCTATTTATAACATTACAGCTGTTTGAAATGTGTACAAATGTGTAAAATTTCATGCAAAGAACTTAATAATTGCACTTACTGTACATGGTGTTTGATCTCAGCTAAAAGCCTGAGGGACTAGACAAGCCTGGCATCAGAGTATGGTGATGAAGAAATTTTGGATACAGTGGGAGGCCAGACTGAGCTCTGGAACAGAGGCCGTTTTGTTAAGACTGCGTAGTGCTTGGTTTTCTTCAACTGATAGCAATTGTTACAGGTTTGCACATAACTGGAAGCATTCTTTATGCTATCTATCCCTTATACATATATTACATTTCTGAAACTCTCCGGAACACATACTTCTGTTTTGTTGTATTTAGCTTCACCTGGACAATAAAGCTCAATGAGTTTGCTGCTTGCTTTTGATAGAGTAGTCCGATTGCATGCTAGCTTCTCCTGTTCTAAAGGGTATGTAAGTTTCTTCTAGTTTAATAGGAAAACACTCTGGATTTATAAAGTATTTGCATTTTTATTATATTATCCCTGAATTATTTTAGCTTAGATTGCTAAATTAGACCAATCTTCATGCAAGTCCCTTTTAAATCCTAACATCTTACAACATAATGGCTTAACTTTGCCTGTTATGAAAAGTCACTCACTTTATGTAATGCTACACATCTGGAAAAATGAAAATAGAAAAGTGAGGATTTGTTTCTGAGCAGCACAAGTAACTCTTTGTTGGAAACAGATACCAACATTGCTCTCCGGTTTATAGTTGCTTGTGCCTTAAATTTGATAAAGCATCTTGTATTTCTTCCTCCTTGCGAATACTAATTTCTGTTAGAGTAACGCAGCATAGAAAGATTGCAGGATCTTGAAGTGGAATGATTGTACTCACTGACACCCATTCTTTCATTACTTCATTCACTTGCACCCTCATACTCAAACACTTTCAGAAGTATAAAGATGTGTGTGTGCCCACAGGGGCAGTATCGGATTTGGGCAGTATCTCCAATGTGCAGGATGGAAGACAAGGGTAAGTAGCTGTCAAGTCCCCGCTACACCTCTGAAGTTCCGCTTGGTGGTGATGACAAACCAGTTCTTACATCTTTTGTATATATTTTATCTTCAGAAGTTGTCCATTGTTATGGGATGGTCCTTAGCCTCAGTCTTTTTTACTTCAACTTCTATGAGTCTGTTACCTGTTTTCGCTTGTTTGGAATTTGTGTTTGAAATGTATGTCTGTAATCTGTTTCCCTGATGGGCTAACAGGAGAAAGGCTGATATATGTTATAAGCTGCAACCTTGTTGCTGTCCTCCTGTTGTTAGGATGCAGGGTCTGATTGCGAGTCAGCTGTGCTGCAACCTTCCGGGCTTAGCGTAATGTTTTCCTCAATTTTACTATTGGAGCACCATACTGGGAACAGTTTTCTCTGTTATCAATAAAAATTATTCTCAAAACCTTATTGTGCAGTTTCTTCTCATGCCTCTGCATGCTTGTGTGTGTGTGTACTCTCTCAATGCCTCCCCCAATATTCTATTCATATTCCCCTGATTTGTTACATACTTATGCAGCAGAAACAAGGTACACAAATGCATACGTTCTCTGAAAAGTTTGTTGTTGTTATGTTTTCGGTTCTTAGTATAGAATTGTGCTGCCTTATTGAACAACTAAGTATCGGTTGATGATAAAATGCTTTTAGAGAGAAGGCTTAGTTTGGGTGCTGCTATATCTCCTAAACTTTCAGTCCACAAACAGTCTTCATAATATTGAGAAGAACTCTTTCACAAATGTGTGTTAGGAAGCATATTTTTACATACAGTTCTAATAACAGAACATTACCACAGATTCCAGTGTGCTGAAAATTAATTGCAAAGCGATTTTCTTAGACTTAACCTTGACTGAACAAGGTTACCATCATTATCAATTTTCCTTTTGGCTGTAGAGAGACTTTTCTAAAATTGTGAGGTTTTTCAGGTATAACAGAGGTAGATGACATTTATAAGTGTAGTCATGCACTGAGGTGTGGAAAGATGGAATTCTATAGGACCAGAAAAACTTGGTTGGCTGGTTACACCTACCTCTTCTTGTGACAGTACACATCTTGACCAGGAGGCAAGCTATCTTCTTGAAATCAATTAACATTTCCAACAGAGATGGAGTAATGCCATGTTTATGCACAGAAATATGTTACAGGCAATGCCATCTGCAGAGTAAAGCTGACTAGCTGCTGCTTCTATAGGATCAAATTTCCTGTGACTGTTTGTGTGAAAAATTTATCTGAGTGGTACGTACCTTTTTTTTTTCCCACTCAGAGCATCAGCTAGTGAAGAATGGTGTTAAGAAATGTATACAAGATAGTATGTGGTGGAATTGCAGCTTGAGTTTTGAACCTGCTCTAATTTTGTAAGTCTTTCATGCTTCCACTGCTATAAATGTTGCTGTAGTGCTAAGGAATCGAAACTATTTGGGGAGGAAAAAAGAATCAGTAGGAACTTCGTTAGTAACCTTTAGGAAGGCTTAAGAGAGGCCAAACAACATCTATCCTACGGACTCTAGCAGGTTTAAAAAAAAAAGGGGGCGGGGGGAGGGGATGGTATTTCTATTTAGAAATTCTGGGATGTGGTGCCCCCTTCATCCAGGTTCCCCAGATCGCATAAAATAGAGACTGCAAACCATATATTTCAGGTGACAGCAGTATCAGAAAAGCAAATCAAGGGAGATCAGCCTGTCTACTGTCTATAGTATTTCTCACTTTCTATTCACTATGGTTCTCAATGAAATTGACGGTTTTTAATTTAAATTGCTGAAGAGTAGCTTCTGTTGCTTGACCAACATCCTTTCAGTTTCACATGCATGCATGTACAGGGCCATGCACAAGTGTATACACATGTATGTTTGTTTAGTAAGTTACAGCAAGTGGTCTCTTCTGGTCAGTTTTAGAAACTGATACTAGCCCATTCCTTCTGTTGCCTCTTAGCAGATTTTTATATGTACTAGCTAGTCCTTTTTATTTTTATGAATATGAGGAGAACTGAACACTTGTGCCTCAGTATGAAATAGAAATGGCAATGATTCTTTTTTATCAAAGTATTCAGCAGGAGTGTACAAGTCTTCAACCAAAATCTGAATAAAAAACTTCACAACTGAAGTCTTATGATTGTATTTTCTCAGCTTTCACTCATCTCTTCCTGAAACATGATCTATGAGATGAACTTTCTGAAAAATTATCCTCATTGCTAAAACATCTTGTGCTTTTTCCCTAAACATGTTTGCTTGAAGGAAGGCAATCTTTTACCACTTCTGAGCTATTAAAAAAAAAAAGGTGAAAATGAAGGGTCTATTTAATTTTGATAGCTCTATTTCTACAGTAAAAAATAAATCCCAGAATTTTTCAATGGGAGAACATGCCTTTTCTGAAAATATCTGGCTAGGAATCAAATTATGAGGGCATAGTTTATTCTTGCAAGGAAAAAAAATCTGTGGAAAGACTAAAAGAATAATTAGGTCCAGGGATCTTTTGTCCATGGATTTGTTTGGGTTTTTTCCTCTTGATTTTTAGGTTAGGGTAGGTTAACAATTAACATTCTGCAAGGCCACCTTTTTCTTTTTTGAAGAGGTGGCAATAGTTGACTATTCACATTGTACTACTTGAATGAAACCTGTGTGAGGAGACTAATTTATCTTTTTTCACTGAGGATTTTAACTGGATTTAGAGTAATTAATGATTCACTTGTTCACATTCTTTTATATTACTCGTCACACCCAGGCTATATAATCTTATATTGTAATGTTATTTTAAAAAAAAAAAAATTCAGAATCATGTTATAATGAAACCAAGTCAGATTTAGTACATTCAAACACAAACGCTAGTCAACAAACTCCTGTTAGAGCTATTGTTTATGCTCTGTACCAGCAGAAGGCTTGCTACTACATCAGTTTGCAAAGGACAGAAGGCAACCTTCCTCTGAAGAAGCTTTGTTTTTCATATCTCCGTCTAGTTTAGACCAAGTGCTGCAATGAAGCTCAAAGCTTACTTGTACAGTTTTACCTTTTGGATTTTTGCAGTGATCATAAATGTTTTGTATACCCCTAATCAAATCTGAAGTAACAGTACTGTTATTAAATACTAATGAGAAATTTTGCAAAGTAAAAGATTTGAAACCTTTACTCCATAAAGAATCCTAAAGCTTTTCCAACTGTTACTTTTTCTTTCCCTTTCGTTTAAATGTGCCTTGGAACTGAGAGAAATATAGCTCTAGGAGCTCCATACATAACATACAATCTAAATCCACATTTTTCTTATGATAACCTCTCATGTTAATCTTTGTGCTCGTACTCAATGATCTCATCTGAAATGTTTTCCTGGAAGCTTAACATAAGGAAAGGAGCTACTTCTAATAGGGCCTTCTTTGCGAGTTATTTAAAGCTTTCTTGATCTCAGGTAGTACCTTCAATTATACCAGGAACAGGAAATGCAAAGGTCGTAGCAGAGATATTTATAGCTTCCTGAAGAGACTCACCAGAGAACATGTACTTTATTCTCTAATGTGCAGGTTAAAGAAGAAGGATGAGCTTCAGAAATTCTGGTCTTGCTGCTAGCTATGCCAGATTGTTTTGTGGGATGTGAGAATTGACGCTGCACAGTTATGCTGGCAATAGAGATGTTCTTACTTCAGTAGCACAGTTGGGAATACTTTATTTGTGTTTCTAGCATGTGTATTACAAACAATCCAATGGACTGTGATATTAATGTAGCAATGGAACTCAAAGAATACTGATACAGAGAAGGTAATATCTCTGAAGTTACTAGTGTTGATCACCATTTCTGAAGTGTACCTTAAAAACATGTGCATGCACATAAGTTTGTGCATGCATGAGAAAATAAAACATATAGACAGAAGGGTTGCGAAGTCCAGTAATTTGGGTGGAATTAATCTCACCCTCTGTTTCAGTGCGTAGGTCTTGCATAACCAATTTCCCTAGTTTATATAAATTGAGAGAGCCCAACATCCGAAAAGCAATTTTACCATCTGGAAATTATTAAAATAGGTAACTTTCTGGCTGAATCTTCTCTCCCTCTCCTGCTTTTACTAGCTGTGGGGAAAGCCTTGACAACACACATTGGATATGTAACTCTTAGCTGCCTAAAGCTAAATGAGACGGACTCTACCTTAGGAAATATTTGAGGTTTTCTGTAGATTTATTGAGTTCTTTTAAATACAGAATATACTTGTTCTCAGTTTAAATTTAGCTTTGGAAATTGCTGTTTCTATTTTAGACCTGGAGAAGGGCTTCAGTTTCTTTTGCGTGCACCAGTAGTTCTAATAAAAGCATGCTACCTTTTCCCCTCAAACACCGCCTTGCTTATATACACTGTGATAAACTTACTTTTTTGCACGTAATTTTCTAGACTTCTCAAATACAAAATTCATCATATAACACCATATGGATACCCACGCAGTTGTCACACAGCTGTCAGCTTGTAGTATTTGAGGTGTAACCTGAGTAACCTGTCGCCTTCATCTGCCATGCATACCAGAATGCTGTGGAATGAGACTCATCTGTGGTTTTAGTGGGTTTGCAGCTATTTCTGAATTCTCACCGTTCCTCTGCTTTCGGTAAAATTGGGTTCCAGTAAAATTTTAGATGTTCACAGATTCATTTGCTTATTTGTTATGCTGGTTTTAATACTAACTTCGGAATCCACGTGCTGTATCCTAGTTCTCTTTTCCAATCTGTTTTCAGCCTTCATTGTCTGCCTTATTTTCCTAGTCTCTTTAGCCTATGTATTCATTGGCCCTCAGCTCTTCATTCTGCACTTTTTATCCCCTCTCCCCCACATATTGTTTCCAGTGTTTGGGACAATAAACTTGGTGAGATCAAGACACTGTTTTCCTTCCCCTTTTTCCAAGAAGTATTCACTTGTCACATTTGGGCAAACTTTCATAGTGAACCTAAATTCTGTATGATACCTTTTTTCCTGGCTCAGAAGCACATGTGTGCATGCACAATCTAAAAGTGGGATGTGTTAGTCTTATTGGTAGGGGCAGTTTTTATTAGAATAGCTTTTTTTAATCTTCCTGGAACTTGTGTGGTGTTTAGACTTTTTTCTCCTTTTTGAAATAAAAGAGAAAATATACTGATCTAGTCATGAGGTTTTGGATGCTGCAGAAACTGCCTGAAATAAGTCCACAAACTCTCTTTCTCAATTTAGCTCCAAAACTGAAATTTCATCTGTAGAAATGCTATTTTTATGAAGACTTAGCTGCTGTTTCTTCTCCATCTATTAGTAGTAACAGAAGTCTTCCTTGGTTGCAGACTCCTTTATTTCGTCATGTACGTTCTGCTTCTCAAGTTAACTAAATTACCATGCAACTTGTGTAGAGGCAGCCCTCCTGTTCCTCTGACCCCTGCAACAGTGATCAGTAAAGCCCGTATGTGTTTGAAGTCTGAATCTTGCCTGATGTCTTTTTTTAGGCAGTTTGGATTGAATTTTAATCCTTAGTGGTATTCTATAAGAGAAAATCTCTAAAAGGAATGTAGTTTTAAATGCTTGGCAGAGCAAAATCACAGTTTTCTGAAGAGGCAAGAATTTCTCTCTTATTATCCAAAGAATGTACTGTCTGTATAATCCTAGAAAAGAAAAGCCTTTCTTTCTCTGCAAACCTGAATGTAGAAACTTCGAGAAGAAATGAAGGTGTCCACTGAAAGCCATATCAATATACAGACTGGAAAAAACTTTTTAAAAAAATAGCTAAATTGAAAGGGAAGTAGGAAAGAGCATTGATTTAGGATTCTGTAGAGCATCCATCAGGCTGGTTGGGAGAGCATCAGAAGTGAGGAGAACTGATAAATAAAATATCAGGAAAAATTATTCTGCTCTATTATAATGCTAAAACAATTAAAAAATTGAGGTCAGCAAGAAAATAGTACCAACTTGCACCTATAGAGCTTTCCCTGTTATAAGATTGACCTAGAATTTTGCTTTGATAAGAGCATAATGACAGCAAAAATACCTCTTGATTGAGGAAAAAAAGAAGAGAGCAAAAAGATGTTTTTTTGTAAATACCACAAAATCCTTAGGGGGGGAAAAATTATTTTCTCTCCATAATACTGTTATCTAATGGAAGAAGTAGCCAAAGAACTGAGGCTAGAAAGTATGGGTGGCATTTCCTGTTCAAATTTATCATTCCTTCCCTAGAGAACAACACAAAAATATTATCATTAAAGATATAAAGATCTATAAAGATTATCATTAAAGAAGTAAAAGGGATGTTTGTGAGCTGTAGTGCTACTTGAGGAGAAAGGAGATACCGTATGATGGAGAGGACATGGAATGGCAGATTCTCAGGGCTAATGTAGACATCTATGAAATGTTCCATAGCCAAAACCTATCAACGAGCTGAGACCGTATTACCAAAGGCGTTGGTTTCATTCAGTAACACCTTTTAGCTACTAAATTGCATGGACAAGACAGTGTTACATTATTTTGTGTGCTCAAAATGGGGAAAAAACCTAGTTTTCAGTTTAAAATATTTTTTTTAGAAATTGGAAACACTAAACATAAAACTTCTCATATTTGGGGATTCTAGACAAGAAGAACATTGTAGCTTGGGCTTTCCCCCAGATGCGGAAAGCTTATCGTTACTGACATATACTCTCTTTCAAATTAATGTATTAAAACTAAAAATAACCTCAACCATGGCTCTTGCTTCTGCTCCAGAGCAGATCTGGAATGGCTGTTTGGTATCTGAATAGGTGATTACCACCTCTGGTAGTTTAAGGCTCACTCCAGAATATGGAGGAGTTGTTGCTGCTGTTTCTGCATGAGAAGGAAAGTTAAAGTTAGGGCAAACGTTGTGTATAAGTCTACAGCATGGGAATGACAGTAGCTGCTGCTATTTTTAATTTTTTTTTTCCTTTAGCACCAAGATAGACAATTTTTCTTTCTAAGATAATGGTAAACTGAGCAAACTAAGCTTGGGAAATCCTGTTCTAGATTGTACTCTAAAACAAAAATTTACTTAGTATTTAAAAATTGTTAAAATAGAATTAATACTGGAGCTTTGTGATGGATGGATACAAGCACTTCAGGAAAGATGGGCTCAAAAGACAAAGAGGGGTGAGGTTTCCCTTTGTGTGAATGAGTGCCTCAGCTATACAGAGGTTTTTTCTGGGATGGATGACAGTGTGTTTGAGAGCCCATGGTTCAGAATTAGAGGTGAGACCAGAAACTGTAGCATTGTATTGGGACTTTTTGGTAGACCGCCTGATCAGGGTGAAAAGTGGGCAAAGCCTTCTTTAAACAGCCGATGAAGTTTCTGAATCACAGACCCTGGTTTTCATGGGGGACTTTAACTTCCCTGGCATCTGCTGGAAGGGCAACATGGTGGGATGTAAGTGGTTCCAAAGATTTATGGAGGATGTCAGGGAAAATTTCTTGATAAAGGTGCTGGAAGGGCCAGCCAGGTTATTATAATTGGCTACAATGGCTGTGAAATAGTGGAGTTCAAGATCATGAGTAGATTGAGGGGAAAACAGTAACAGAGTACAGACCTCGAACAGAGAATATTCAAGAAACTGGCAGGTGGGGAGCTCATGGGAGGCAGCTCTAATTGGCAAGGGAAAGCTGGCAGTCCTTTAAGAAGAACATTCTCCAAGCACAAGAACAGTTCCTCTCAGTGCTTAGGAAAGCAAGTAGACTTCTCAGAAGACTGACTTGGCTGAGCAGGGAGTTCATGATGGATCTCCATTGCAAAAAAAGCGGTATACAGGAGGTGGAATCACAGATAAGCTACAAAAGAGAAATTTAGAAACATTGCTTGGGTGGATCTGGGTGCTGTCGGGAAAGCCAGAGCTCTGCTGGAGTTGAGACTCATGAGGGCAGCAAGAAGGGCTTCTACTGCTACTTTGGTAGTGAAAGGCTGAACAAGGAAAGTGTGGGCCCGTTGCTGAGTGGGGCAGGCAATTTAGTGACAGCAGAGTCAGATAAAGTCAGAGGTGCTCAGTGTCTTCTTTGCCTTGGTCTTCACTAGTAAAGTCTCCCAGGTGTCTATGTTTAGTGAAAGGGTTGAGGAAGATGAATTACCAGCAGTGGGCAAGGACTGAGTTGGGAATTACTCAAGAGAGTTCGTCGCGAACAGTTTAATGGGACCAGATGGGCAGCATCCAAAGGTACTGAGTCCTTGCAGCAGGACAGCTCTTGATTGTCTTTGAAAGGTTGTGGAGACTGGGGAGGTACTTGAGAAAAAGAGAAGGGACCAACATTTTTTTAAAATTAAAAGAAACAGAAAAAACCCACTCCAACTGATTTTACCTATGATTAGAAAATCCAAGTGTGATTTCTATGCATTTCCCATACATGCTTAAGCTGAATATGTGCTTTGATTTCATTTTCTTTTAATGTGCTGGTAGACCTGGAAGATGACGTGATTAAGATACAAATTTAGGTATGTATGTGTGCACCTGTACAAGTGTCTAAACTCCCACTATAGTCAATGGAAATCTAGTCAAGGAATAGAGGAAAGTTCAATTCATGCTTCTTTGGGGATGAAAGGTACACTTTAGTTGCCTAACCATAAGCTCTTACTGCTATTGACAGTACCTGGGATGCTATGCCTTACCTCTGGCTTGTGCTCTAGGAGGTGTGCATCTCTAAATCCTCTGTCATTTCTGCCAATACCATGTGAGTGTTGTAGATACCATGGGCATCTTAAACACTACTAGATGCCTATGTTTAGGCTACTGAATCATGTCTTGAGCAACTGGTCAACTTAGAGCTCTCCAGCTCTGCTTGCTGTAGTAGAAGCTTGAACAGACAACTCACATGCAGGTACCTGAATTTAGATGTCTTAATCTGAAACTGAATTCCACCTGAAGAGTTTCGGCCTCAGGAACCTGCTTGACAAGTTTGTCTTTGGTTCATAGTAGGTCTTGTTTTACAGATTAAAGAAAATGCCTGTCAGACTGTTGATAAGAAAAAAGACAAAATTTTAAAATGTGAAAGTACCAGGTAAAAAATAAATTGTATCAATTGCAGAAGTAAAGATCTCAAAATTAAAGCTTGAACTGTGATGAACTTCAGAAGTTTACCTAATCACACTGAAACTATTTTGATGCTCAAAGTTGGAATAATAGCATTGAAGACTTTGGCACTGATGCATGTTTAAAAAACCAACCAAGCAAACAAAACAAAGAAATATTTTCCAATAAGTTCTACGTACTCTTGAGTTACAAAGTGCCCAGGGAAGGGGCATTACGTTAGTAATAAAAAAGAATTAAGAAATACAATGTAATTATAAATGTCTTGCTGACCTCTGCATTTATGGAGTCAGCAATATCTAAAAGGAAGCCATAAAGGTAGTAGAGATTGTCTTCCTGCTTTTTCCACTTCATTACTTGTATTCCAAGTGTCAAGATTATGCTATAAGAAGTAATTAAATAATGCTGGTATCTGCCCAATGCAGTACTATGCTCTTTATAAATACCTTTTTTTTAATGCCCAAAATTTTCACAATTTCCAGCATTAACAGACAAAAAAAAATTCAAATAGAACTGGAAGAGGACTGAGGTCTAAAACTGAAATTACTATTACTGACATTTCAGTATCAGAAAAAATTTTTAGCCATTTGCTGAATTTGGGTTCTGTTTTATGTCTAGGGTTGGGATTACACAATACTGTCAAACTGTAAAATGATATAGATTAGTGCTGCAATAGGATGAAATGAAGGCCAGATTATTAAAAAATACAATAATACCAGTTAACCATGAAAAGCCAGAATAGCTGCATTTATAGTATTTAAAAGCTGCTTTTTATGCCAGGTTTTTTTTATTCCAGTGTTATTTTATTACACTATTGTGCAAATTCTTTGGGAATACATATTTACTTTCTTGTTTGGAGAAAATTGTGAATAAACATGAAAAATCCATTTGGAACAATGAAAGTTTCAATGCTAACCACTGTCATCAGCCTAGTAGTTAGTAGAAAATATTGAGTGGGTTCACTTCCTTCAAGTGTTCTTTTCATGGTAGTATTTTAGGGTTGTAGGACTGTTTAAATGTTAATGCTATAACCTTGGGTTAAAGAAACTGCTAATTCCCAATGTTTATGAAGAGCCAGCATTCAGCATAATGTAAAAGAGGAGGCAGGGAGAATTTGCTCAGAGCTGACTTCAGTCTAGAGAGATGAGCCCCCCTGGGCTTCCTTGGGAGTCTAGGGAAGTTGCTTCCTCCGTTTATGCAGAGGTGACTGACAGCATCTTAACTTTAGTCCTGCTCAGAATCACTCTGTGCACCTCTGCCGATCTTAAGTGAAAGTGGGAGGGACTAGCCTGCAAGGCTAAGATTAGGCTTTGTAACTTTTGTGGAAAGTAGAAGGAAAAAAAGCCCCAAACCATAAATTGGTAGATTTCAAGGTTTTGAAGAATATAAAATGCTTACATTGTAAAGCACTCCTCAGGATTCAGGTGTGCCTCCTAATAACTGCTCAAAGCAGAATCAGCTACAGCAGGTTGCTCCAAATCTTGTCCTGGTGGATTTTGAATATCTCAAAGACTATTCAGAATATCTCCAGGGATGGGGAGAGTCAAGATTGGTTGAGAGGGGCCTTCCAGCCCCAACTGTCCTGTGAGCCTGTAAACTTACTGCAGTCTGGGGAGCCTCTGCCACCAGCGGAGGGGGAGCCCTTCGGTCTCTCTCGAGCCTGCCACTGGGGGCTGGGGCAGTTAAAAAAAAATAAATAGGACTTTTGGATTAGGAAGTAATTTCCTGAAAGTTCTGCTATGATAAGAGTGATATTTCGTAGACAAATCAGGTGGTGGTGGTGGGGGGTGTTAAGTGAAAAATAGGAGAATTACAATTTTCTCGAGGGAGAAATATAATATTCAAATAGAGAAACACCTCTTGAGGGAAATTCCCCAAAGTATTTTAGGTGTACAAGAATACACAGTGTTATGACTTATACTTCCCAATGTCAAACTGCTTGAAAAAAGAAATTGAATCCATAATCTTGCACATCTCTTTTTTTCTGCAGAGAATATTCTAAGATACTCCACTAGATTTTGAAAATAATGTTGCAAAATTGCCAGCACCTAATATTAGAAGTCTTCAGAAGACAGAAAGCTGTGTTCTGATCTGTTAGTACTGTCCCAAGTTAGCAGTGTTTTAAGGCAGAATGCAAATGGAGTCAGGACAGCATCTGGGTGATGTTTTAAGCACCTGATTTACATGCAGGTAACGATGCCTGTTAACTCTCAGAACTTGCATTGCACGGTAGCTCAGGCTGAGTTTAAAGACTTTTGTAATGACAAATGTTACATTTATGATACATTGATTGATACTGACTATAATGTTAATATTTTCTATTCTTGTTTTGACAGTAACTTTGAAAAATTAATTTGCTGGGTTTTTTAATGTTTCATTTTAAGCGACTCATGAAAAATAAATGCTTTACTTTCTCGTAATGGTTTCGTGAGCTTCTGTTGCCTCGCTGGTGATTGCTTAATGTTCCGTAATTTTTGCTAGAATCAAGATTATTAAAAGATCTATTTTAAACACTTAAATGTTGAAGAACATAATAATGCTTATGCAAGTCGAAGTAAAACTGTACTAGTTTGTTCAGAAAAGACATTAGCCATAGGATATGTTTGGCTGAATTTTGTTGATTTTTTTAATGTGTGTCTTTGTTGTGGCAAACTAAATTGTATTAATGTAATTATGGATCGATGAGGATCAAATCACAGTTTCTTGCTCGCTTCTAAATTATTTTTATATAATGTAGATATTATCTATGAGTAGAGAATGCGATTGTTTTAACTTTTTCTAGCAGAAGTAAAGTATGAATTTGTCTTTGGGCCTTACAGCATCATACTTGTACAGATGGAAAATATGAGCCAATCACAGAACATGCCATATCATATCTTAATATGCCACTTAATATATCAGCATAAAACCCTGATGTGATGTACTAGATATTGCTTGAGCAGCACCACCTAAGTAAAGGCAGCAACCTGCTGCTTCTCCATGGCACGTGCTCAGTATTGACTATTGCTATCTCTACTCATGTTTGTTGATTCTTATAAACACTTATTTTTTCAGTTGCTTAAAAAATCCATGCTTGAGAAATTCTTGTAGTCATATAGGTTGAGACAGTAAAATTACAGCTGAATGATGTAACTTTCTGAAGGACATAGTCTTATCTATTTTTCAAGAATCTTTTTGTGTACCTATGCTTTGTGTCAAATTTTCCTTGATATGCAAAAGAAAAAGGAAAAAAAAAATCCTAACAGAAACCTTTGAAACAAAATAGGGACAAACGTTTGAAGATTTTTTTTTTATTATTTTTTTTTTGTCACATGATACTTTCAAGAACAGCATATAGTTTGGTAGGATAAGTTTCTCCTTCCGGAAAAGAATGGTTATAGTTCTAAGATCTTGAGTTATGCTGAGGAGCACCTTTCTCCTTGAGTACTCCCATCATTAACATCAAGAATTTTTCTAGAAAACCACAGAGATACATTCTTGCACTGTTTTGGAAAAGCACTGTCATGTCATATATATTATGTAGAGGCAATGGAAAAATAGGAGACCTCTTTCCTTTAAATGAGATAAAATGAAATGCTTTTGAATTGGGAACACTTCTAGTTTTATACTGATAACAGGAAATACCAGGTGCTCCAATCCTGTGAGGAAACCTGGGAGAGAAATCTCTGGGTGGCTAGCAGAAGAGCTATGAGGACTGCTCAGCTCCCATAAAGATACTCACCTCTCATCTGTGGCTAAGTGGACAGACAGTAAATCAGACATATTTTGAGGTAAAGGAAAGGATTGAGCCCTAGCATTCAGTCATTCCCATCGCCAGGACTGGAGATATCCTTTTCCAGTGAACAGGTATCTTCTTCCTCCTCTCTCTCTCTCTGTTTATATATAAAGCAAATAGAACAGACATGGATTAAGAAATTTTTGTCTTACCCTTATTAAATGGTATTAGCAGGTTTGTACATGGAGAAGAGACATATTTTGCCCCATTTTACACACATAGAGTCTGAATAATCAGTTTGTGTACATCCTTAACTTTTACACAGAGTGTTTTCTGTTGTTGCGTACTTAACCGTAAAACAGTGCTTTTCCTATAGTTTTATAATGTAGAATATTTATAATATATGTGCTCAATAAGCAGAGGTAATACCAATGCTAGGAGAGATTGGACTTGTGCATTTGCAAAT
Organism: Gavia stellata; assembly: GCF_030936135.1. Taxonomy (NCBI): domain Eukaryota; kingdom Metazoa; phylum Chordata; class Aves; order Gaviiformes; family Gaviidae; genus Gavia; species Gavia stellata. The sequence goes on from NC_082594.1 coordinate 85,781,353, forward strand.
TTGCCATTGCCTCAGAATGTAAAGTGAGATATTGAGGCCAGAACTTTTTAGTAGAACAAGATAATGAGATGCTTAGTAATAAATGTAGCTAAGTGAAGCAAAACTAGAGCTAAGTCAACTCAAGTTTTCATACTTCATGATATAAGCCAGTAGTAGTAAGTAGTAGAGATCAGAAAGGATATTCTCTGTTCCGTAAAGAGCACAGAATATTTAGGATTACTTGTTTTTTTTCTTTCCTTGACATTCCTTGAAGTCTCAGACATTGAATCAACTAGTAACAGCTTATCTAACTAGATGATGCATTAATTGGATATGAGAATTTTCCATGCTAGGAGTTGGATACTGAGCTATTGTCTAAGGAGGGTTTCCGCAATCAGACTGAACATTGTTGTCAGTACTGTTCTGTTTCAGACTACAGTCTTGAAAAAACCCACCACTTTTGAAATGCAAAAAAGATATTTTAGAGAATGACAATTCTATTTTGGAGAATTGCAATTTAGCCTGGTTTTGAGGAACAGAGAACCAGATCCACAAAAGAGCTCAGATCCCCAAAAGGACTTTTAAGTGAAGGTTTAAGTGACAAAGTCTAAATTCGATCTGTAAGGAACCTTTCAGATTCCCACAGGAGTCTGAATTTTCACTGTTGAATTCCCTCATTGCTCAAAGTTCTGTTTTTCTTTGTATCCCCAATTCTGTCCATCTTCTCAGGGCTTAGTGATGTGGTGTCTGTTTGCTTTGCACCTCGTGTGTGTCAGTACTTCTTTAAAACTTCAGGTTTGGCCTGCATCTTCTGACAGCTCTAGCATCTGTCTCCTAATCCAGGAAGCATACTCTTACCACCCTTACTATATGCCTGCTGAATTGGTCCATATACAAAACGTATTTCATGTTTTCCAATCTCATCCTGTTTTTGTTTGTGTAAATGACAGTTATGTACAATGGCTAATCAAAAGCTATGCGTGTTAGTTCGTTGCACAGTCTACACATGCTGCTTGTTTGCAACATCATACAATGTATAGGAGATTGACTTCTTACTGCTTTCTTCCCCTGAGGAAGGATATTATATATATGGCTGACAAATCTGAGAAAATTTTTTGAAATTTTCTCTTTTTAAAACTTGCATTTCTCTGTAAAAGTTGGTTGAAACTGGGCATCTAGTTCAAAATTACTAGTGGTGATGGCAAATGGAGAAACAGGGCATTTCAGATGGATTCTTCATTTGGAAACTAGTTTAAAACATGATCGATGAGGAGCTACTATTTTTTTAAGTCGCCTCATATAAACTATATAGTTGGTTTAGAGCACTCAACCAAGAAGTGGGAAAGGTGCACTTGGCTTCAATTTTCTGTTCTACCTGATGGAACACTCTGAAACCCTACTGTTTTGGAGGTGTTCCACATCATAGGGAAGTTACAGACTTTTTGACAAGAGGGTGCATCGTATTTAAAAATCTGTGCACGGTAATCTTCAGTGTCCTTGTATCCATTTTAGCTTTGGCTTCACCAGTAGCTGATTCCTAGAGAATACCATTTAGATAGAATGAGGTCCTCCAAGAAACGTAGACAAGAATGTCCCTCCCTAAGGAGGAACGAAATGTTACTAGTGCAAGTCCTCAAAGCACCTATTGTCTAGTCTCATTTTGATGTTGTTTCACTAAAGGTTACTTAAATACGTTATTTGTTGGGTTTTTTAAGATCGGGAATATGTCTTGTATAAATTCTTCATTGCTTAATTATGACACCATTAATTAGTTCAATGAAATAATACAAGCGATAAAGCTTTTCAAACAAAAAATTCTTAAATGTTACAGTATTTTGAACTGTTTGGATAGTTTTTTCTTCCACATGTGTGTTGCTGAAGTCTTTATGTTCCTGTTCTTCATAGAGCCACTCATGATTTAAATACTGTGAATAGTCAAAATCCTACAGGACGTTTGATGGCATATCTTACGTAAGTCACACAAGACTGTGACCCAAGAGCTGTTAAAATTTAATTTCCAAATTAATCACATTCACTATGCACATCAGGGACAGCAGCATATGGCAGAGAAGCCACATGGACTAGATTTCTTGAATGGTGCAGAATTGCTGTCTGTGTGAGGCAACGGCTTTTAACTCTTGCATATCTTTCAGTGTACTTAGCCATTACTTCAAGAATAAAAATAGAGCCTTTTGAAGGTTGCCAAAACAGCTACACATTTTTGTTTTCCTTCATGTGAAATAGGAATGTAATGCTAATGGATAAATTTGGCTCATCTGCAAAGTGGTGTCTGGACAGTGTCTGAACTTAGGCATGTTACAGTCAGCAGAGGCTTTTGTGGCCAATTACAGTGTTCCTTTTCTGAAAAACCTTTCAGAGGCTTAATTAGCCAGAGCACCTAACAGTAGATACCAGAAGTCAAATAAGCTAAATTTACTCACCCTCTTAACACTGTTCCTTCACAGTGCTAGTAACCATTACTATTATTACTATAGTTAGTTAGTAAATATAACAATGCTATAACTTAGTAGTAACAATATAGTTAGTAAAATAGTCTGTTCAGTTTAGTTGAGACCATTCAGTTTGTGAGCTTCCTGAAACAAAAGTATTTAGGAACTGTATTTGACATAAAAGCTATAGACAAGCCTTTCAGAATCACTCTGAACCTGAAATGCATATTATCTCCTCAGTTCTGACATCTCTTTCTTTGCTGTTCTGTAAATTCGTTGAGCAAAGGGTAGTGCTTGGACCTTTGTAGTATCTCAGCTGAATTTATGTAATGTATCAGCCTTCAGATTAGACCAGTCTATATGAAGGGTAGGTTTCTGTAGCAGAAAAACAATGCAAGTCCTCTCTAAGAGTTAGTAGCATGTGCTGCTTCTGCTGAACTAACCTTCTTCAATGCGAGGTAGATATAGTTTGGTCACTTAAATCAATACACAACAAAACGCTTCCAGATTTTTCTGATAGATGTTATGGGTGATGATAGAAGGATTTTTTTTTTTTTTGAACATGCAAATTATACACAGACACACGTATATATTCTTATGTTTGTTTGCAAACTATTTATTTATTCTTATTGGTAGTAATATTGATTTTTATTTAAAGGCCTTAAAAGGCATTATTCACTATCTACAGTATCTTTCCCGGTGCTTTTATTTTAAATGGGATCAGGTGTTTTAAAAGGTTAATGTGTTATGACAATTTCAAATGAAAAATGGCGTAAATGTTTGTGTTATTCAATACTTGGTTATGCACATGTCTTCAGATACTCCAGAAGGGCTTCACTTTTTTATTGCTATTTTCCAGTCCAGCCTTTGTACACTATTAATAGTGGGATATGGTTACTTTTTTTGAAAACTGTGATGTTTGGAGAAGGGGTGTAAGCTACGTCTAGCTTGTCAAGTAACCCAGGTAGCCTACTGCCTGTCTGCTCACACGCCCTTACTCTGTGACCTTAAAGCTTCTTTCTCATCATGTTACTAAAATTCAGGTGCCGCATCATTGTATGAGCAGACCTGCACTAGTCATGTTATGTCAGCTACATTTTTGCCATGTGCTAAATGCATTCCTGCTCACAAGAGAAGAGAAATGTCTTCACTTAAGGGAAAAATGTGACCTATGATTATCAGGTTTGGTGAGAATGGAGACTACTAGAGGAAAGCAAAGTCAGGCAGGCATTAAGAAGTTATCACTTATGACTGTATAGTAAGCACAGATTAACACTTTCAAATGCAATTAGTGTTTCCGGTTTTGGATAGGCTTCCCTTAAGATGACAACTTTTTTTTAGGGAGGCACAGAGAATTTACTTGCCTAAAATCATGTTCTTTGTGGATATTTGAACTTTGAAACCCAAAAACTTCTGGCAACCAAAATTACAAGTCTCATTGTAAGCCTTGGCCACATGCTAGTACAGTATTTTCATTTCAGCTCACAAAGGTAAGCACCCCCACTCATACTTTAGTCAGATAGAAGATTGTTTGACTTTCAGAATAACTAAGCAACAAGAGTCACAGGAACAACTATTCTGAAAATTTACTTGATATCTGGTACAAGGTACTTAAATATGAATTTTTGGCATTTAACTTTGTTTTTTCATACTGGGGTTCCTAATTGTGGCGTATCTGCTACCTGTGGTTTTGTATTGCATTTGGCCTGATCACTGAGGTACTTTACCAGATTTTTAATTAATTTTGTTTTGCACTGTGAAATTTCTCTGGATGCTTTTTTTTTTCCTTTGTCTGATGTTCAGGGAAAAAAAAAAAAAAAAACAAACAAGAGAAAACACACAACAGATCTTGCTCATTTCCCTTTCTTTGCTTTTGTTTTACAGGAGACACATGAAATTGTGGCTATCAAGAAATTCAAAGACAGTGAAGGTAACCTTTTCTCCTGCATAATCTTTCATGTCAATAACTATGTTGTTAATATCTCTCCAGTTAAAATAAGAAGTCTCATATATCAAGACATTATTTTAAAATGATAATGATTTATTAGCTCTGTGAATATTCAAGGCACATGATCCTTCATACCTGCCTAGGGACTGCATTATACACTCCAACTAGATAACTACCTTTCTTGGTGCTTCTATCTTAATATGGCTGAGAATGTGGTGCCATACATGGTAGTAAGATCTACCACTTGGAGACTGGATGCGATCAGAAAATGGCAAAAACTCCTCTTGTAGTAGTGGCTTGCGGAGTCTTTGGGCTTTATCACCCTTCATCTGTGGGAGAGGATCTAAACGTTAGGAGGACTTGAAGCGGTAAATGGCGGAGACTGAGAGAAGTTGCTGAGAAGTTCAGTGGTATGAAGAGGAATCGGGGAGCTCTCAGGGATCTGTGGGGGGATTTGAGGGAGCTGGGTGGTGAGACAGCAGCTCTGCCCTCCCTTCAGCAGGCTCCACTCTCCACAGGAAACTTGCTCTTTGCCCCCTCACAGCAGCCTCTGTGTACTCTCCAGTGTTGCTGAGTTTGCTGAGAGGGGGCAAGAGCTGACTGCTGTAAGGTTTACTGTTGCTGGCAAAGTGAGTGGCAGAAGGCAGACACATGGAAATTATTGCCACTGCTGCACACACCTATTCCTCACCCAGCAGTAATAAAACCAAAGATCTGTACAAGACAAGACTGGCTGTCTGACTTGCGCTTGTTGGGGGACAGTGAATCCCAGTATCCTATCATAGGCAACACTGTCAATCAACCACGAGAGCAACTGTCTACCTTGTGTACCTCAGAAGATAACCCTGATTCCTAATGGCCTAGCACAAACAGAAGGAGAAGCCAAGTATGAAGTAATAAAAGGAGTCATTCCAGCCTGAGGCGATGCAGCTATGATTTGCCATATGCCAAGGCTTTAGCTGAAAGCTAACGATGTGGTTTAAAGAAACAGCAGTCATTTTATTTTAGCAAACTTTTCTTTTTTTTATTGTTACAGGATTGCTGGTGGCCATGGAGGTGTGGTTGGTCACAAGGACTGTAATTGTCAGAGTCATTTAGACACAGCGAAGTCTGATTTGTGTCCGAGGTTTTATGCAATGCAAAGTCTTTGCTTTGCAGCTGATTTTGCCAGACACTTAAAAGAGTATATTTGATGAAATTTTTAGCTCTGCTATTCAGAAATCTGTTTTAAATCCCTGTTAAAGAATGTAGGAGATAATTTATTTGTGGTGACCATCTTGACCAGGTCATGAGGGTACTTCAGAATTGCTTTTTGGAACTCGATATGGCTATTCAATACAGATTCTAGGCACTGAATCTCAGTATTAAGCCCTAAACAGGATTATTATATTAGCATGTCTACCAAAAAATGAAAACAAAAAATGCAACATTGCCATTAGGTCTGACTTTCCAAGAGTATTACGTAATATCAGTCTGCATGACTGATGACTGCTTTTCAGAGTTGTAGCTAGTTGTTTACAAGTTTCTGGAAATATGACAGAAGTTCTTTTGATGGATTTGATTCAGCCCATTTCACATCTGTCTCGTTAATATGGTAGTTCATTAGAAATCTGAATATACTGTAATTGTTTCTATTGCCATTTTTGTTTCACTGAATTTTTGCTGCTGTTTGACATATGCATGCTAAATGCGCTGGAAAGAGTGTGTCTAGTTATAGATGAAATTATGTAATCAGGCTGATGCAAGCTACCACAGAGCACTCAGTTTTAAAATGAAATTATTTAGATTGCTCTAAATTATATATTTTTTAATCAAAGCATTTGTGATGATAGTATTTTGTTTTCCTCTTCCCTCCTGCTACACTTCTAATTTTTTTTTTCCTCTCTTTTGATGATGATTGTATGCGTTTGCATGACCTGTGTTATTCTCTTTCTCCTGCAAACCTGTTTTTACCTTTTGCTTGCTTGGAAAAACAATTTTTCTTCCTTGTTTCTTTTCCTCTGTCTCTGTCTGTCTTTGTGGTACATGACCTGCAAATGTGATTTAGCTTTGAATTTATGCGATCATATCTCATTTAATATCTCTCTGTTGTGGATAACGGTTCTAAGAGATTAAGAATCCTGCTTCTACATGTGCATGGGCAAATTTACTGAATTAATGGATTTCATTTTACTAAATGAAAAATAAAATGTAATATAATCTGGTTTACTTGATGTTTAATTTGTCATATCCTTTAGAACCCAGTCAGTTCAGGGCCCCTTGATGATAAGCAGTGTAGGAAGCTTTAGTAAAAGACTCCTTCTTTCTTGAACAACTTTCAGATAACTAAATTGTCAAAACAACAGTTAAATTTCTTGACTCCTCAGAATCAGATTCAAGGCTTCCTTTGATCAATACTTGCTCTACTGCCCTCTGTGGCTGCTACACTGGTCTGCATTGCTGAATGCCCATTGAAAGCCTCGTGGGGAAACTTACAGGACTTAAAGATCTGTGCTTCGGTCTTAGAATTTGTCATGGCTTTGTGAGAATAAAATTATTTTAGAATCCAATAGATTTGTTTGACTTTGTTCAAACATGAGCTTTGCATTCCATTGTTTCTGCTGAGGACATATTAACCTTGCCAGTTCTTCATGCATGTGACATGTATTTGTGGGGTGGAGGATGTGTCTGTACATGTACATGCATATTTTTTGAAGTGTATTAGTGCTCTTCATAATGAAAAAGATAGAAATGCAAATTATTGGTTTCTTATGACTTTTTCTGCCACCAAAAACCTAGATGGTAGTGGTGGGACGTCTGTGAGGGTTGCATAATGATAGCACAGTCCCCGGTTACCTCTCTTCCAGTGCAGAAGCATCCAGGCAGCAGAGAGAGCCCACGCTGGAAAATAAATCTTTTTATCTGTAATATCTGAAACAGAGAATTTAATCAGGGGTTCAAAGTCAAGACTTATAACACTTGTTACTTGGGGGTTTGGTTTTGTTTTTTAATAAGTTCTACTCTGTCACTTTACTTTGCACTCTAGAAAATGAAGAAGTCAAAGAAACCACTTTACGAGAGCTTAAAATGCTTCGCACTTTGAAACAGGAGAACATAGTGGAGCTGAAGGAAGCCTTCAGAAGAAGAGGAAAATTATACTTAGTTTTTGAATATGTGGAAAAAGTGAGTTGGGTTTGTACTATCCTTGCCACAGCTAAATCATCAGCTTACTGGAAAAAACTTTAAAATTACTTTTACTTTTAAAAATTAAGCTATTCTAATCTATAAAGAGGAACAGCATAAACCTTAATACAATCTGAATTGTTGCAATCAGATATTTATTGGGAGAAAGCAACACTGATAACTTTACTAATGTTTATACTTCATGTGTTGGTCTTTAAAAAGAAAAAAGTTCTTCCATATATGAACACAAACATGTTCAAATTATGTAGACTGGAATACCTATCATACGAAGAAAAATTTCCATCCAAACTCTATAGTCCAGTTTATTTGTAAAGCTGATTAACTGTCCTGTGTTATGTAATGAATCTTGACGTAGTCTTTCAAAACAAGATCATAGACTTTTGACCTTGGAATCTGTTTCAACTTTCTCCATACTTCCCTGTTAAAAATAGGATTTGTTTGTATATTTCTGTAACAAGGCCACTATCAGTAGTTGCTTAGAGGGATTTGGCAAAGATCACTGTCATTGTTTCCAATCCTGACCTCATTTGAAACGATTCCAAAATTTCCTTAGATTGGCCTACTACTGCGAAGCATCCTGGTCTGTTTCCAGGGAGAAACAACCTGGAACAAATTGGTCTTTCGTTATTTTTGCAACCTTTGTGATGAAGGTAGATGTTCCCTTTGTATTCTAACCATTTAGCATTTCTTCATGGAAATGATTAGATGGTATTCAGATACACACAGTAAAAATAAACGCAAGCTTAAATATATGTTTCTCTGTAGCTTTCATGAGATATTGTTGCCTTGACTGAAATTTTAATTTAATATCCTGCCAGTGTGATGTTGCGGTCTAGCTTGAGTGCTAGTCCACTTCAGTCAATTCTCTCTCATGTAAAGATTCCTCACCCTAACTACTGTCTCTCCTTTACCTCAATTTACAATTTATTATGTCCTATAACTTTATGGCATAATGTGAGGTGACCTATATTAGCCCACAGTTTGGCAGAAATCGGTTTTGTTTTTCATCATTAGATCAGCAACTTCTAATGTGGTGGATCTTACTTAGATCTAACATCCAAAGCTTGACTTCTTCCACCCATGTTCCAGACACGTGGAATGTCTTTGATCACACACCAACTTAGAACATATATTTAATTTTGTATTATAGTTGACTTGGCTAAGCTTGCTGTAGTAGTGGGTTGGAAGAGCACCATAAGTAAAAGACATTTAATTAATCTGATAAGGAGTGTACTTCAAAAATGGTTTATATTGGTAAAAACACCAGGCTGCAATATCTAACATTATTTGCATCAGAATAAAAGTATATAATTATAAAGGTAGATGTCATGCATAGTCTGTGCCTAATGTCATTTCTATATTAATGGTCCCTTTATTTTCAGTTAAACTTTGCAGTCCGTGCACTTTTCTTATTTTCAGATACATCAAATAGTTTCCACAATAGTTTCTTTGAAGACCAGGATGATTTCTGTATGTTTGGATGAGGGAAGGGTAGAAGGAATTAAATAAAATGTGGTATAGTAGGCTAACTTTTGATTTAACTGGTGATGAGCACCTTGTGTCCTTTAGGGAATCTTAGCTCTGCAATACTCAACTCCAGATTACTTAAATTCACATTTAGTCTAATCTCCTTTATTCATCATCCCCTTAGTTAATGTCTTCATATAGGATTATGTCTCACTGTGTTGATGCTACTATTTTGGTTCGTATTTGTAACGCTAACTTCTTGGCTTACTTATCCAGATCCACAGGCTTCTCTGTGGACAAGAGTCTAACTAAAATCAATATGGTTCCTTAACGGAAAATCCCTTTTCTCAGATCTGATGTGTATTTCTAAGGAAACTTATGCTCAAGCACATAAGTTCCAGTATTTGTTTACAGATTGCAAAACTTAGAAATGTTTTCAAATATTATCAAATTCTCCATTTGTTTTGTCTTATATTTGTGTTCATTAAAATATCTTACAAGAGAAACATCAAAAATTTTATTATACAGCTAAAGAAAATATTTGTCAAAGACAAGGTAAATCTATTTAAATGAAAAATTTACAAATGCCCAAATCCATAGTTAAATGAGTTATGTAAAGCAATATAGCCAAAATACTTCTTTCTATTTCAGTATTCAGTAAATAAGACTTTTCTGTCTTCAAGCGGGCTGCTGCTGCCCATTTTTCTTTCAGGATTCAGAGTACAAACTCCATTGTACTTCTAATTGTGCAAAATTTGAGACATTTGCTAACATAATGGGAATCTAAATGTCCTTTTTCAAATAAGAAATTTACTAGTATAAACATGCAGTTTATTTTTTTCTCTAGGTATATCCATAAAACAGTTAATATGGCCATAGTTACTGTAGTGCAAATATGTCTAAGATCAATATAGCTGACATAGAGCTATAGGATACTCCCTAGGTTACTATTTATGCTCCTGTGAGGCATTTTTATATCTCTTTCTTCATTTGCAGGAACAGGCTTGTGTTGCTTTAACTATACCCATTAACATATAGACATGGTGTGTGATTAATCATGGCCCTGCTACATCAAAGCAGCAGAACTAGCTTAATAATGAAGAAAACAGTATGTTAAAGCACAGTCGCATATTTACAAAATGCCGTGCTCTACTAAACATATAGCCACACTGACCTGGTATTTCTGTTGAAGCAACTTTTTGTACCTAAATGACTTTTTAGAAGTTTTAGGATAAGTGGTTTCATGACAGTCTTTTGAGAACTTGTGGTATATTTGTGGTTCACCTTTAAGGTTTATTGTCTTCACAAGTGCTTTCTCTAGAATGAAAACAGCTAGTAGTATGCTTATGATTAAAATACACTCCTTTAATGTTAAAATACTGATTTTGCATAACCAGGCTCACTGGCCTATGTATGTTGCTTCAGAATGCTGAAAGCATGTTATCTTCTAGCAGCTACAGTATAACTCATTTAAATAACATGTCTTTTAAACATTTAGAATATGCTTGAATTGCTAGAAGAAATGCCAAATGGAGTTCCACCAGAAAAAGTGAAAAGCTATATCTACCAGCTAATTAAAGCAATTCATTGGTGCCATAAGAATGATATTGTTCATAGAGGTAAGTGTGTAGTTCTCCACATGGAGATAAGCCCTGGGTAGGAATTTGCTTTCTAAAGGAAAAGATGTTACAGCTTGAAGTAATTTGCATTTAACATAAATATAAGCAATTGCTTTATATTGCGTCCAAAGAAGAGCAACGAAGCTGGTGAAGGGTCTAGAGAGCAAGTCTGAAGAGGAGCAGCTGAGGGAACTGGGGTTGTTTAGCCTGGAGAAAAGGAGGTTCAGGGGAGATCTTATTGCTCTCTACAACTACCTGGAAGGAGGTTGTAGCAATGTGGGTGTTGGACTCTTTTTCCAGTTAACAAGTGATCGGACAAGAGGAAATGGCCTCAAGTTGCACCAGGGGAGGTTTAGATAGGATATTAGGAAAAATTTCTTCACTGTGAAAGGGTTATCAAGCACTGGAACAGGCTGCCCAGGGAAGTGGTTGAGTCACCATCCCTGGAGGTATTTAAAAGACCTGTAGACATGGTGCTTAGGGACATGGTTTAGTGGTGGACTTGGCGGTGTTAGGTTTACGCCTGGACTCGATGATCTTAAAGGTCTTTTCCAACCTAAATGATTCTATGATTCTATATTAACAGAAAAAAAAAATCTGTAAATTTGGCTGGGTCTTAAGTCTGCTGCTTGACTTCAGATTGTTTTAAAAGTAAGTTCATCTACATATAAAGCTTGCTGTCCACTGTTTTGGGGTATGAGTAAAGATCGTATCATATGCACAGCAAAGTGAAACTGCAGTACAAACGTTGCCAAAGGAAAAGGATTTTTTTTAAACATTTCATCATGCTGAGTCATTTCACTTTTGAATCTGATAATAGAATATTAGTAGAAAAATAACCCAGAACTTAAAGCTTGGTCCCCTGTGTTTTACTTCTTAAGACAGTTCCTCCCAGCTCCCATGCATTCAGCTCTGTATATTTACTTTCTCCCCTAAACTTCAAGCACTTACAGTACATATCTTGATGTGTGACTTCATGTAGTTTTACGTATTTTATCCTGATTTAATAAAATTGTATTTTGCTTTGTGGCTTTGCAAGAGTAACATTTCTAATTAATGTTTCCAATAAATTAAAATTCTCACACAATATGCTATTTATATTTGAGACTGATCAAACATAAGCAAGAGTCTGAAAATATTTTGTAAAATACAGTTTGAAAAATATACCATATATGCATACCGTGATATCCATATAGGAATAAAAAAAATGGGCAAATATTTTGTAAAGTACAGTTTGAAAAATATACCATATATGCATACCGTGATATCCATATAGGAATAAAAAAAACGGGCTTTAAAACTAGACAACACAGTTTTTCTAAACAAATGACAAGAGCTGATCAACGAGATCATCATAACTGAAAATGTTGAGCACAACACACTTAACATTTTATTGGTTAACTGGGTAATTAAATGTCAGTTCTTTGTATTATTTTGCAATATGCAATATTCTGCATATTGGTTTGCTGCCCAGGAATATCTGTAACCACTTTTTATCTTCCCATATTTTGTTGGGAAACACTTTAGAAGACTTCAAAAGGCAGAAAATTAATTCTACATGTTCAAAAACTGAATTGCTGGAAGCTGTTTCAGCAGTTGCTCTTGTAATGCTTCGTTTATGATTGCATGAATATCTCTAAATATGTTATAATGAAATAATATTTGTTGACTAAGTTCAAAATTAAAAAGAGACATTAACTGCATTTTTTTTTCTCTCTCTCACTCTGATACTCCAGATATCAAGCCAGAGAATCTCTTAATAAGCCACAATGATGTTCTGAAGTTGTGTGACTTTGGTAAGTTCAATAGATAGATACCTGCTTCTTACCTTTTTAGAGAAAATTTCTTGCAGTGGAGTTTTGCCATATTCTTATAAGAGTTCTATAGTATGTAGAGTTTAAAACCCTTTTAGTGGTCAGAATTGATTACTTCTTCGGGTCTGTGGCTAGTACTTTAATTTGAAAGATCTCGGGGCTTAATTCGCATACCGTGTGAAATACCTGTATTACCATGTCAATAGAAACGCTGCATTTATCTCTTCCTATATTTGACAAGGTTTTTACTAGCAGTGTTACTGGCACTCAGCTGAGAACAGTGCAGGTGATATAAGCTGATTAGGATGCTAGCAAAACTGTAGGTTTATCTGGCCTGAGTATTAAAAGAAGAGATAATTCTTCCTTGTTTAGTAAAGGCACAATAAATGTACTTTCTATATACTTCTTGAACCACTGGCTTTCATGGACTGTGTGTAGTTATAGGTCAACTTTTATTGTTATGTTAATCAAGGAATCATGTGTCCACATATGATTAATGACCGAATGGCTGGAGGCTAGAGTCAAAGTTGTACTGTAATGTTAACTTCAATGTTTCCTGACCTATCGATACCTGTTTAATGTCAGCTTTAAGGCTTTGAAGAATCAGCACCCAAGCACAAGGTGAACTTTGCCCATGTGAGTAATCCCCAGAAGACAACAGGGCGGATTGTACACTGTTCCAACAATCTGTATTTTTATTCTAAATGCTACATAAACACAGAATAAAATGTTGTTCCCTCTAAAAAGCTTACAGTTTGGCTTGGTAAATAAAAACCAATTCCATAGTGCTACCCAAGGGCACTTTTCAGCGAGAGCGGTTTGAAAGCTGTCATTTCAAACCTCTGCAATTTTGAATGAAAAGAAGAACTGCTAAAAAAATACATTGAAATAGTTTTTTAGGAATACAAAAAAGGCATTTGTCATTTGCAGTGCTGCTTATGTCTTTTAATCCTAAAGGCATTTTTGCTTAAGCATTCAGAAGCAATAACCGTTCTAGGAAAAGCCTAAGAAGATTTGGTCCGTATGAGTTCTTTGAATTAAGCGCAATTTATTCTGCAGTGTAAGGAACTGCACAGAACACCAGGGTACCATTGCGTGGTACCCTCGGTGCCTTTGCCTTTTCTATCTCCCCAGGCTTCCTGTCTGCACTGCTGTGGCTGCTCTCCCCTGGCAGCTCTGTACCCAGGCTGGCCTGGCACTGTTGCTCAGAGCCCAGAGCTGGTGGGGCAGGAGTTTTCCCTTACCCCGCACTTATTTTCAGGGCTTTGCCCCTGCAAAGCAAACCCCAGTGGGGTTGGCAGGGCCAGAGCTCTTGCAGGGAGTGAAGGCTGGTGTAGCATACACCTACTTCCTCTTGGGGAAAGGGACGAGTGGCTGGAAAGCTGGCTGGCGGAAAAGGACCTGGGGGTGCTGGTTGACAGCTGGCTAAATATGAGCCAGCAGTGTGCCCAGGTGGCCAAGAAGGCCAACAGCATCCTGGCCTGTATCAGAAAGAGCGTGGCCAGCAGGAGCAGGGAGGTGATCGTGCCCCTGTACTCGGCACTGGTGAGGATGCACCTCGAATCCTGTGTTCAGTGTTGGGCCCCTCACTACAAGAAGGACATTGAGGTGCTGGAGCGTGTCCAGAGAAGGGCAACAAAGCTGGTGAGGGGTCTGGAGCACAAGTCTTATGAGGAGCGGCTGAGGGAGCTGGGGTTGTTCAGTGTGGAGAAGAGGAGGCTGAGGGGAGACCTTATCGCTCTCTACAGTTACCTGAAAGGAGGTTGCAGAGAGGTGGGTGCTGGTCTCTTCTCCCAAGTGACTAGCGATAGAACGAGAGGAAATGGCCTCAAGTTGCACCAGGGGATGTTTAAGCTGGGTATTAGGAAAAATGTCTTTACTGAGAGAGTGGTGAAACACTGGAACAGGCTGCCCAGGGAAGTGGTTGAGTCACCCTCCCTGGAGGTGTTCAAGGAACGTGTGGACGAGGCATTGTGGGACATGGTTTAATGGGCATGGTGATGTTAGTTGATGGTTGGACTTGATGATCTTACAGGTCTTTTCCAACCTGGGCCTGGGCCCATCGATCCAGCCTGTCCAAATCCCTCTGCAACATTCACCGTTAGAGTTGGCATATGCCGTCAGCTAACAAATCTTCGTGCATGTGAGCTCGTGTCAACATCCTTTGTGCAGCAGTATCACAGGAAAATAAAAAGCTGGACAAGTGGTACGATCACGTTTCGGACAACAGTTTTCTCACTAGATGTAGACAATATGAATTCTGTCAGCAGTGATGTTTTGGTCCATTGGCTTGCTCACACCATACTCTCCAGCCACATTCTCTTTCTGCTGTTGGAAAAGACATGCAATCCCAATGTACTCACGGTGCTCGGCAAAACCTCAAGCAAGGCAAACTAAATTGTGGGAATTTCTGTTGTTCTTATTGTTCATGTGGGTTAGTTTGAATTTTGAACAATGTTGCAGATTTAGTTAAATTTAAAATTCCAAGCAACCTTTATAATTTCAGATCAATTTTAATTTTTCAGCCTTATTGCTAGTTGACATTATTACTAGTAGCTTAAGCTATGGCTGTCAGAACGGTATTAGCCACAAGCGTTTCCTGAACGTGTACAGATTAGGATATAAGAATTCGCCTTTTAACATAAAAAAGAGGTTGTAGTGATGTGGGTGTTGGTCCCTTTTCCCAATTAACAAGTGATAGGATGAGAAGAAATGTCCTCAGGTTGCGTATGGGAAGGTTTAGATTGGGTATTAGGAAAAATTTCTTCACTGTGAAAGGGTTATCAAGCACTGGTACAGGCTGCCCAGGGAAGTGGTTGAGTCACCATCCCTGGAGGTATTTAAAATACCTGTAGACATGGTGCTTAGGGACATGGTTTAGTAGTGGCCTTGGCAGTGTTAGGTTTACGCCTGGACTCGATGATCTTAAAGGTCTTTTCCAACCTAAATGATTCTATGATTTAACATATGCTGTCTGCCTGCCTAACTTAAATCATGTTTTGGAACACGGGTACTTGTCACATACAGTGCCACATTCCTCATGTAATAACAAATGCAAAGAAAAGGTCTATGCATCCATCCCAATGCAGATATTGAAGTAATTGGGTGTTTCTGAATAGCCCAGTGGACTGAACAGTTTAAATAGAAAAGTTCATAAATTTTTAACAAGATGGTTCTTCATAATCCTTGTGCCATGTGTTCTGTACATATAGTGCTAGATAAAAATGAGATTTAATGTGGTGCTTGCTTGGGCACATGTTGTGTGGGTGTCATTTCTGCCAATAGAAGTGGAAAAAGAGAACGGTACAAAATGCCGATTACAGCAGATGCATCTGACTATTGGAAAAAGTTACGCTTTCTGACTAGTGTGTTTGCAGTTTCAACACCAGGGCTTCAAAATTACTTGTTTTAGCAATCTCTTAATCTCTGTATGATGCATAAGCATAGAAATCGTGAAACGCAGGATTGGAAAAGACCTCAAGAAATTCTCTAGTTCTTCCACCTACTCAAAGAACAGATTAAACATGTCTGTGTCATTCTTGACAGATGTTTGCTTAGCTTATTCTTAAAATTCTCAGTAATGGAGGTTCCCTAGTGTTCCTAGGCACCTATTTAAGTACTTACAAGTCATTAATGTTAGAATGCTTTACTTTATGTCTAACTTAAATTTGCCTTATTTCTCTGTAAGAAACTGACAGACTTCTGCTTTTTGCCTCACACCTTTTTTCCTTGATATGTCTCCTACCTTGTTCTGGGTTGTTTAAAGTCCTTTCTTGAAATCTCCTGTTTTGCTTGTTCTCCCTCCTTGCATTGTGATGCATTTGCGAACTCTATTGCTTTCATAGTTGCTCTCACCCAAATCACCTTGTCTTCATGTTCTAATCTATTCCTTCTCACTGTTTAGAGTTTGGTGTAATCTTCTCCATAGTTACCTTCTCATGTTTTTGTATCAAAAAATTTGTCCCAATCCCTCAACACAATTTGAAGTAAGGAACAATAAGGTAACTCCACCATGACAAAAAGAAAGTAATTGTGCCCTTAGAAAGGTATTTTCCTTTCTTGAATTATTAATTCTGTCCATCATCTTTCAGTATGGTGTCACAGAGTCAGAGCAGTAGGGAATCCATAAAATGGTTTCTTACATCACCCAACAATATATAGATGACACTGAAGCCCATGATGATAATTTTCTTTTCTGTTCTGCCACATCAGATCTGTGCTGCACCTAGTGTGTAAAGTTGGGGCTGATCCTTTTTTCAGACTACGTTAGCAGCTGCTCATCTCTGGATATAGTAGCTGCTGACTGTGACCAAGTTTCAAAAGACTGGCCTGGAGGAAGGAGGAGGCATCCTTGACTTGTTGATTCTTCTGATGCCTATGGGCTGGTGGGCTGCCAGCCTTGTGTGTTACATTAGCACATGTGTTTATTTTTATTTTTATCACCTTCCCCCCACCCCCCATTCAGTTTGGGATTTCCCACTGTTCATTTTGGCTGTCCCATTTCTTCAGTGTAACTCCTGGTTATCTTCCCTCTCTTCTTTAAACACAGGAATGAATTTTTCACTGACAAGATTAATCAGATGGGTCATGTAATTTGAAACAGAAACAGGGCTGCTTAAGCAGGTCTAAATATAGTAATGTTTAGAAATTTACCCAAACTCAGTGTTACATGTAATAAAAAATTCCTTTCCAGCTTTTCTCCAGCAGCATCAGTAATGTTCATTAGACTTTATGGGAACAGATCAGAATTATTATTCTTTTGGGACAACTTTGAAATATCTGTTCCTCATCATACATGCCTTTTAGTTTACTAACTCTTGAAGGTAGAGGTATCTTGCAAAAAGTAACGGTTGTAACCTATGTCAGTAACACATTTATCATTGTTTTCTCAAATCACTAGTCTAATAATAATAATCTGCATCCAAACTTTTACTTCAACTTGGAGTAAATTTGTGTTCCACAGGGGTGAGTGGGGCTGGGCTCCTTCACACTAAGCTGCCAAATAAGATACACTTTCAGAATACTAAAAAAAAACAAATCTAAAAAATTGCAACCTTACAAGTGTAGTCACGTGGGAAAAGCAATTTTGGCAGCTTCTTCGTAAGAACTCAGCTATAAAGAAAAATGACTATTGCATTTAAGTAGCACGTATTGATTCTGAAAATGAAATTATGCCTTATACCTCTGCAACACTTTGGAATTTTTATTCTTCCTTCATCATTCATGCAATAAGGGAAAGACTTGTAGTGATTTCACTGAAGTGAATTTTGGACCAAGTTTTAATGCCACATCCCAGTAAGAAAGCATTTTGAAAATGTTGCTTCTGCATTTCAGTCCCAAAAATTCATCTCAGTTTGAGCTCTAGTAAGGAGCTTACACATCTGGAGTCTTGCTGCTGAGATCTGTCTGTCTTGTCTCACTGTATTATTAATCATTTGTTTGAAAACAGTAAGACACTTGATACTTTTCTGAAAACAGTGCCAGCATCTGCCCTAGAGTACTTCTACATGAAGAATCCAGTAACATCA
Organism: Gavia stellata; assembly: GCF_030936135.1. Lineage (NCBI taxonomy): Eukaryota > Metazoa > Chordata > Aves > Gaviiformes > Gaviidae > Gavia > Gavia stellata. The sequence goes on from NC_082594.1 coordinate 85,799,341, forward strand.
TTACTGTGGTGCTCGGCTGACTTTTTATAAATGGAGGAGAATGAAAACAAAAATATAAATTATTCCTACGTCTGGGAATGCAGTATATGCACTCTTCTCACAGTCAGTGGTCTTAATTGTTATGCCTTAGGACCAAAGTTAAGTTTTGGTACAATTACAAATAAGTATACGTTTCTTATGGTTTTTTTATTCTCAACAAAATTATGTGGAGGAGGAAGTTAATTTGGACTTGGTTTCTGACCCTGATTCACTAAGAGCCTTGTTACGAATGTTATGCTAAAGCAGGTGGGAAGCTGGCATATGTGGAGTGAGCCAAATACAGGTATAAAGCAGTTTTGCTCATCTTTGGTCGACTCCTGCCTTTTGTAGTTTTGGGGAGATGACCCTGTTCCTTGCCAGGGCAGGGAGGGAGTGTCCTTAGATAACAATAATACATAGTTTCTTGACCTATTTCTATTAAAAAATAGAATGCAGTGAGACTATAGTAGTTAGGATCAATGACTAGAAGAGTCTATACCCCATGCATATGTTACGTTTCTAATGTTATGAATCTTCCTCTGCAAACAGCATGTCAGTGAAATTTAGTGGCAATAGTTCAATAGCTTGCATGGCGTACTTTGTCATAATCTGTTTTGATTATGACAAAGCGTCAAAAGTAATAGCAAAACCCCATAGAATTCTGAGGAGAGTATATTAAGTAAAGTAGTCATTAAAGCAGACATGCTGACTTTCACTGTCGTATCAATAAAAGCTTGAATTTCAGTAGACAAGCAATTGTTGGAGACATCATTTTGCACTACGGGTTGTAAACAATTTTCTTCTATTTAAATAGGCGTGACCTCTTACTGCCAAAATCAGTGGTGGTATGCATATTATATTTAAAATCGTATATAATCTTTCACACTGTTTCTTTGACAGGCTTTGCTCGTAATCTCTCTGAAGGAAGCAATGCTAACTATACAGAATATGTGGCTACCAGATGGTACCGCTCACCTGAACTTTTGCTTGGGTAAGTACAGTTTGTGGAACTGCCATGATAAATCTTGACTGATTCTTTACATTTTTTTCAAGCACCTTTTGTAAGATTTGCCTATGGAGAGCTGTGGTTGATTTAAAGGGAAGATTTCAAGAGGCTTCCAGATTTTCATTAATTTTTGTTCATTTCCAGTAAGTTGGCATGAATCATTGACATGTTGACCTGTCTTGAGCTGAGCAGTGTTTAACTGATTAAAATATGGAGCTGAATTATAACAGACATAATTCCGATTCCTGCCTCCTCTCCCCCCGCCCCATTCCCTTTAGAAGAGGTTTCTGTGATAGTCCTGTAGCCTGAAATGTTCCATCAGCCTTGTGGTGGACATCACATAGCAATGGCAGTGCAGTTTTCATGTCACTACGCTCCCAGTTCTCTTCACCCTTCGGGTCAAAACTATGATTTGGTTTTCATTCCCAGTTACCCTTTACCAGCACTGCTGAAGTGGCTAAGAAGGATGGTGCTAGCTTTTTACTAGTCAGGAATAATTTATTGAAGGAGGCTGTATGAATCATTTTAATAAAGCACTGAGAAGTTAGTGTTGCATTGCCTGTCAAAGCAGTAGGTACATGAGTAGCCTCAGCTGAACAATTTAGTTTTACTCTTTTATTAATCTGTAAAAGGAGTGGTTTACTACCTCAGAAGGTTAAACAGATTTTCAGATTCTGTATGAACAAATTCATAGGACCCAAAAGGGCAAAGGAAGAGACAAAAATAACTGGAGATCTACTATATGTGATCTTCCCATTATTATCAAGTTTAACAGTGCATTATTCTAAACTTACATGATCACTCTCATAGAATACAATTCCTGTATGTATAACATATATCTATTTATATGTACATAGTCTAGAACTAAGGAATTGTAAGCCACAGGATGAATCAAAAAAGTACTGGTCACTCGTACAATTCTTTAAGCAAAGTGTTTCATGCTGTTTAGAAACAAGCCTTTTTTGGAAGCTTTGATTAACACAGGACTAGACATTTCTTGACTAGGTAATCAATTAAGTAATAATTATTCTGTCAATGAAGTCATCCCAGTATTCCCAGAGCTGTACTAATCTTAATCAAATTCGTAGGCAGTTGCATTGTTATATGTAGAATAGTATGTTAAAGTTGCCATTAAAAACCTCAAAGATCAGTTTTTCATATTTTGGAGAAAACAGACTTGGAAAGAAAGCATCAGTTGTGGTCTTTTTAGTTACACAACATTTTACTCTTTGTCTATAGTAGTAATGAGGATTTAGGAGGAAAGATGTGAAAAGGTTGACAGACGTAGTATTAATCTGACCTGCAGTTTTCAAAACTGTTTCGTTACCAAAGGAAATTCAGCAGGAATCACATCTGTTTGTAATTGACTAAATTTGTTTGATTAGCTTGTAGAGGAAGGGGCGGGGTGGGGTATGTGTATTTAATGCATATGACTTCAGCTTTGCTGATGTATGTTTTTAATGCCAAGTTTTTCTGGCACAAAGTGATGTCTGTTTCTTGGCAATCCTGTTCTATTTCCCAGACACTCATCTTACCCATTCCCCCTTCCCCTGCATTTACCAAATCTTTATAAGCATCTAATACTTAAAAGTCTTCCCAGGATTATTAAATATATGCATTTCACCAAATAAAGTTTTACTTTTTCAATTTTTAAAATGTGTCCCAGAGAGGTTTCTGTTTTGTGATAAAGCTCAAGACTTAAATGTCAGGAGAGGAAAGAAATCGCTGCCTAATTATTCACAGAACATCCAAAATCTACTCACTTTGGAGAGCCTCAGGTAACTGTTAATGGAGTACTCTGTACCCTTTGATGACAAAATATTGCTAAAAGCCAGTAGATTTTAAGGCATACCAAATTACTAGATGAAAACATGTTTTGGAGAATCTAATTTGTGCAGAAATAGACTATAGTACTTCTGATTTGTGGTCTCTCTGTCCTATAGGAGTTATTTCATTTATCCAGCCACATCACTCTTGCATTGTTTGCCTGTTGTGATCTGACAAGACTGATCCTGACAGTCATCAGAACAGGAGTCTTGAGCATGCCTTTTCAAACAAAAAAGTTTACTCTGCCACTGCCTGAAGAAATGGGCATTTTCTGATTTGTTTCTGTTTGACTACAGAGTAAATACTGGAAACTTCTTAAACTGTGATTCAACTTCCTTTATCCTTGTGAGCAGGGAAGGGTAGTGGTCCCTGCCTCAAAGGAGTTTTAGCCCATTCCTCAGTTGTAACCCTAGCTTGTTCTCAAAGGCCCCAGCCTACAGCAACCTTTTTGCCAGTTCACATTGCAGTGGAGAAACCTGCCTATTAAAGGGGTTGCAAATAAAGATGTGCTTGTTTTTCTGTCGTAATAAAAAGGTAGGTTTTTTAGTTGCACTCTCACAAACTGTTTTGCTTACAGAGCCTCAGTTTTCCAGTACAAGCACAAAATATCTTCAAAGCGGATCTTTGGCTTTGGAGTCTGTACTTGTCTGTGTTGCCTTTTCCAGCGTGGAGAAAAACTAGTCCTTCCTTGGCACTCAGACCTGACCCTAATGGGTGGGTTGGACTAGCAGCATCACAGAAAGAACAAACATTGAGTCTCTCAGCACATCTATAAGTAGTCACTATGAGAGATTAGTAAGATAGAGCCATTGTAATAGTAGTACTTCAGGAGTTTCGGCATGCTCTGCTTTGCCACTGGTGGTTCCTTGTCACCAGTCTATTCCAATGGGGCAAACTTTGATTTTGTGATGATTGTTTGAAAGGACTGCACTGTCTCATGGCAGATTCTGAAAGGCAAGCGGTTCTTGAAATGTTGGTGTCCTGCTTCAGCTTTCCTAGCTACCGTAGACTCCTTCATGAGTCAACTCAGCGGGCCTGTAGTTTTACTCAGGCTATTGTCCAGCTAGAAATTATTTCTCACCTTTACTTAACTAAATCATCACAAGGGTTACAGGGTCCTCTGGTCAAGTCCCCTCCCCATAAAGTGAAGTAACTAGTCATGAGTAATCACTGGGGAAAAGTCAGATTTATTTTTCTTTAGTCTTGAGGGTGTTCTCTCTCTAAACATCTTTAATCATCAGCATAAGGAAGGAGTGAAGGGAACAGATTTAGGATAGGATTTGTCACCTGCAATTCCTGGTGCTGTCTTATTCCAGAAATAGGCAAGCCAGTTGTAACTTAAAAATCTCTTGAAACAGAGTTTGAGTTATTGGATTACAAGTTTCAAAAAGAAGAGATTCAGTGAAATACATTTTCAGTTCAGTCTTTGTTCCATTCTTTATTCTTTTTATATGCTTTTTCTTTGACATGAGAATTCTCTGATCGTTCCGCTCAAAACCTAAACATCCAAAAGAGATTCTTGGAATAAGTTGGATGCCTACAAAATTTTTTTACAAATTCAACAAGCAAGAACTCGGGTGTACAGAAGGAGTTGTGTCAGTCTATAGTAGGAACAATGAAAAGCCAAAAGTATGTAATGCATTAGCTGTTGCAAACTGAGGTAGGGGCTAAACAAACTTGCCAAGGAACAGAACCTTAGAGTGAAAATCAGGAACTGTTCAAAACGATTCTGTGTTTCTTCAGTGTTCATGCCTTTAGATTGAGTGTTGCAGTAGTCTACCACTCTCTCCTCTTCATACAAACTTCCGTTCTCTGTATTCTGATTTTCTGCCCTACGCATCTTGCAAACCATCCTCAAACCCGTAGTCTCTCCTGACTAGAGCACCCATATTGCATGTTCTTCCATTGAATACCCTTGTATGTAGTCTCAAGAAAAGCTGGTATAGCCCTTGCCTGTGTAACACTTGCACCATTTTGTTTTGTTTCTGATGAACTCCCTCCACCTCTTCATTGCTTACGTAGCTTCTTTTGTCATTAGCAATTTAAAATACCAGGTGCTATCCTCCCCACCACACAACATTGCTTGCATACACGGAGACCACCCATCAGAATTTCTTCCCAAACCCCCACCTGTGGCTTTCTTCCAAAACAGGAATTACTTATTTTATAATGCTTTCATTGCTTCCTCACCTGTGTTTTTTAAGGAATAGTTTTCAAGGGTATTCTGTTTTCTCCCTAATTAAAATTTCACTCCATGAATGCTGAAACAAAGATTTCTTCCAATTTCTGTTCTCCCAGTGGCCAGGCCCAGTATGCCTATCCATGTATTAAGCACAATGGAAAAAGAAATGTAGTGCAGAAATAGAGCACAGTCATTAACCCCCGGAGCGAAGGGAAGTTAGTGTTAGTTTAACTTGGAATGGCAACTGCTTCACAGTCAAAAAGATTATTCTTGTGTGTAAGATTTTTCCCAAAGGTAACCAGATCCCTGGGGGTACTTGAATTCCTCTCCTGCCTTTTCAAGCAGTGATACATCACGCAGCCCAGGGCAGAAACGGAGGGCTTGGTATTTGGGGTAGTTTCTTTAATATCAAAGTTTACTTTTCTGTGTTGTAAGGAAGTGGGCCATAGGAAATATGGCCAATAAATTGAAACAGCTCAGTAAGACAACAGTGTCAGCGAGTGAAAAACATTATACGTTCATTTTACAGAGCCCCTTATGGAAAGGCTGTGGATATGTGGTCTGTAGGCTGTATCCTGGGAGAGCTGAGTGACGGGCAGCCCTTGTTTCCTGGTGAGAGCGAGATTGACCAGCTCTTTACCATTCAGAAGGTGCTAGGTCCGCTGCCCGCTGAGCAGATGAAGCTTTTCTACAGCAACCCACGCTTCCATGGCTTGCGGGTAAGAGAAAGCTTTGGTTTTTTTAGTTTACTCACACAGTATTTACACTATTGTCATTGTTGTGGTGACGGTTCTTTTCATTTACATTGTGCGTTATCTATTGCATGTGTTTCTGTGTAAGTATAGATACTTAGATTATAAGGCATTCATAATTCAAAGTAAAATTCTGATTACACCGGTATTGAGTTGTATAAATATGTTCGTTTTACTGTTAAGAGCTGATTAAGAATTTTCTTTCATTTCTTTGACTTCTTTGGTATACAAGTTAGCAGTTATAACCCAGCTTAGCATTACCCTGCCAGGTTTGCACTGTGAAGTTTAGTGGCATAGTTCTGTCCATTCGGGGTGTGGAAAATTCACGCTTGCTGTCTTCAGGCTACTATGATGGAAAAATCTGGACCATAGATGCCACTATCATGGCAGAAGAGCTTTTTGTCTTTTGACTTACATTCCTGGGGAGTTGATGTAAGCCACATGAGTAAAAAAGCTCTTCCTACTGGCAGCGTTGTTCCCCTTTCAGGGGTTTGCCATTATCATGTAATGACAGAGACTTGCTAGTGTGGAGAAGCTGCTCGAGCTGGGACGTACAGTATGGCAAAATCCCAGAAGCAATATATAAGTAGTAGCTCTGTTATCTTAAACAGTAACTGGTCAGTGATTCTACTCATGTTTTCTTGTAATTCAGTTTTGGTTGTTATTTTTTATTAATGAATGTTGCTTAGAAAGGTGAATTTATGATCTTGATAAAGGGGTCTGAAATTGTTAGTGTAAAATCCTATAGGGACATACCAAGGCTTTAGGAGACCTGATCTGTGCTAAACACTTGAGATTTGAGTTTTACTCTGTAAAAGAGAAAACTTACAGAATGAGAAGGGGAAAGAGGGGGGACCTAGTTGTCTTAAAACATGTTAAAGGTTGCCATAAATTTGGTTTAGCTGATGATGATAAGAAAAGAAATAGTTGGCTTAAGGTGTCAGGATAATTATTTTAGCTACAAAGATAGCTAAGAGTTTTTGTTGAAGTTTGTAGACCCTCCATCAGTGGAGGGTTTAAAGAAAGATTAGACAAGCTTTTCTTGCAAGGTCCTGTTTGTATTTGATCCTGTTTAGAACAGTGGGCTGGATGGGATTTACTATTTAAAAAAAATTACAACCCTTATCAGGAAAGCAATGCTTTAAAAGTTCTAAGCAAAATAAATTGCTGCCTTTTCAACATTATTTTACACCAGTTCTAGTTGTGCAGTGTAATCGTATTTAGATAAATGCTCTAGTGTCTTAGGATGAAAATGAAGTATCTTTATTTTGTAGCTTTAAAATACAGTAATTCAAGAAGACAGCATGGACCTAATGTGATTAGCACAGGGTTGAGAGTTATGAGTCTCTGTTCTCATCCTGGATCAATGGTTTATCATTTGGCCCCAGACATGTTGCCGCCTTCTTAGCCCTATCTGCAAAGTCAGGATACTAATGATGACAACAGTAACATACGCCTTCTAATAGAGAGTAGTTTTTGAATACTGAAGTAAAGTCTGAATAATGGCTTAAAAATGAAAAATACTACAAAAAACGTTGGTTCGGAATGTGATGTTCATTAGTTATTTCATGAGAAAAACATACTCCATGCTATAAGACAACCTTAAAAGTACATTTTTCTGAATGTTGCGTAGTGCTTAATAGTAGAAGATTTTTTTGTTGCATAGTGGATAGAAGGTATGCTGTGATCATGCAAATTATTATTTACAAGCTGGATCTGACGCAGGGTGTTCACGAGATAGAAGCTAGCCCTTGTGAATTCCTACATTACGGTAACTGTGAGTACTACCATATTGTAGCACAGGATTTTAAAAATTCTGGTATGCACACTCCAGCACCACAGGCACATGTATACAGATGCACATTTGCAAACTTTCTGCCTTTCCTTCCTGCTCATTTCCTCCATGCATATATATATATATATATGTGTATATATATATACAGTTTTCCTCACTCCTGAGGTTTAGGGAGTATTTAGTGATCTCTTTTCAGTCTTTTTGAGGAAGAAAACATCCATGGTATGTTGAAGGCCCAAGGAAATAAAATAATAAGAGATCAGAAAGTACCAATAGGGTCATGCCTTTATGGAAAATGTGAGTGGTAATGTAGGGCTATAAATATTGTTCTACAAATAAGCTATAAATAAGCTGGAGAATCTGAATAACCAGTGAGTAGCCATCTTGTAATACTGCTTTGCATGGCTTCAGCACATTTTCATGTTTCCCTGATCATTCCAGATGTAAAATCTTCTTTATGATGGTCATTCTATATGAAGACAATAATATTTTGCCATTTGGTTCATGTTGAAAGTGGAGGAAGCATGGAAGCCTTGGTTCACCTAAGTTACTATCATCTAAGATCAACATAGCAGACTTGGACTTAAAAAAAAATTCTCAATCATTAGTAAAGCAAAATAAAAAGAAAAATACAGACACTATTTAGGAACACATTCAAACAAATGTTCTTTCATTTTCCTTCAAAGCTCATATAATGTAATTTATGAAAAGTAATGCCAATACAAACGATGGACAGCAATTCCATTCATAGTGGTCTAACACTTAAACACATACAGTGCACATGCAATGCATTTTGCTTCCAAATAAAATGCGTTTTTGGAAATGGGTGTTTGTACTGGGTTGCTCTTTAAAGCATAGTTTTGAAGCTGGTATTTAATCTGAGGAAGGTGAACGTGTAAATATATGCACCTAACTGTAACAATCCCTAGATGTAAGTGAGAGCTGAAAAATGCACAAGTGAAATTAAAGGAATAAAAGTCATTAAGATTTCCTGCTCATTGACATTTTAGACCAAACATATAGTTCTCATATGGTTTTCTACTGTTGCAAACTTCCACATAAAATGGTCGTTTATTTCATACCTCCCACCTCTTATCAATCATAATGCCACAAACACATTTATAAATCTAAGTTGATTATTTCTCATTTGAGAGAGATTGCTTGACTGCTCTACTAATCAAGAATACTTTCTTTGGTTGACTAGATGCATATCATACATCAACATTTATATGTTTCATTATAACGTTTTGTAATGTTTCATAAACCACTAACTTTTTCAGTGCGTATGATTCCCATTAATTACATGCCTTTATTCACTGTGTAGTTTCTATTTTTTGAAACATTGTATTTATGTATACCTTGTTTACATTCTCAGTATATTTATGCTATATTATTTTTACAGTTTCCAGCAGTCAATCATCCACAGTCTTTAGAGAGAAGATACTTGGGAATTTTAAGTGGTGTATTGCTTGATCTTATGAAGGTAGGAAAATGTGGTTTTGTTTTCTGTTTGTAACATGTAGGGAAAGATATAAGTGACTTTTTATCTTTGTTTCCTAATATAATACATCTTAAAAGTACTTATGAACTTCCTTTTGAGATATTTTGATATCACCATTGTATGTAGCAAGGCTTAATATTTCCTAGGAATCAGGAAAATACCTCTTCTAAATGCCAGGAGAGTCTGTTTAAATTTGACTGATTTGATAAACAAAACATAGTCCAGACAAAGGAATCACCATCATTTGCAGCAATATGCGTTCACAGTAACATACATTCAGATGCACAGGTTACCTTAGTAATGCTGGAGTGTGAGTCTCAACCTGTAATAAATTTAGATTTAATAGTACAGAGTATTAGGCTAACCTGAGTTGTTGTTCATTTGTTGTTGGATAAGCATGAGATGTGGCAGTAGTCAAAAACAAAGTTGACACACAGTAATTTTGGGGTTTTTTACCTGAGTACATAATCTGCTTGCTATCACTCAGCTCTACACAGTACGTATGTTAAGTTACTCTTCAGTCCTGTTTTGGAACAAGTCAGTTAGTTACCCGTGGCCAAACTAGGGTATGATCCTGAGTTAGTTTCTTACAGGGGATGAGGAGAAACTGCCTCCCCTCAAAATGGTCAAACACTGTAAAGCATTGTGCTATGCATTCATGCCATATTCTCGGGTATGCAATGCATATTGTTGTCCTTATTATTGTACTATAAAAATGTCACCTTGGTGAGCTGCAGTACAACCTTCCCATTATTTCATCCACAGTAAGCTGAAAAAAAAAAGTCATAGTGTCAAAAATTAGGTTTAGAATCACAGGGGTACTACCTAAGAATTAAAGGTAATCTGAGACAAATATGAAGCGTGGATAAGGCTAATGAACTCAAATGAGTTATGTGGTCCCAAACCCATCTGCGCCTGTTATCTTGGAAACCAGAGGTCATCTGCTTTGGGGTATACTTGGGTGTTTACTTGCTTTTAGCAGTATTGATGTAGCCACCAGAAATCCACCAAATTTGCTCTACTCTTTTTCTTTAACACAACCAGTTCAAATCACTTTCGTTTAATCTCCCTGCCTTATGAAGAGAGTCAGCATAGCTGTTATCTTGGTTTCATGGAGTCCGCAAAATTAGGTACCTCGGTGCCTGTAATTGCTTGGTTTTGGTATTATACATTCTCCTCTATTTTCTAATTCACAGAAACTCTTTTCTGGCATCATAGTTAGCTGTAGCTCAAGCTGTAGTAGCATATATTGCAGAACAGCAATTTCAAGGTCATTCTTCAGACCATTGTTACACATGCTGGGGCGGGGTTTATTTTAATTTTATCCTAATTTTTATTTTCTATCACAATGTCTTTCAGGTTCTTTTGATGTGATTTAAAAGTTACAAAGTTGTGAAATTAAGCACTTGAATTTTAGGGAAACACAGGTTTCCAAGTGATTCCATTTCACTTTAAATAATGCGTTTCAGCTTTTCTGTCTGTATTTCTCCCTACAAGGTGAGAAAGGTCAGGGATTCTGTAGAGGGGATATTTTGTGTTTGGCCTACATTACTTGATTCAGGAGTTGGAACATTGTTAAAGAATGAGCAAAAGACTACAAGAAAAGAACAGAAGAGACTTGTGGTTAAGTTGCATGCTACAAATGCTGCACATACTTTGCTGTACGCCTGTCTCTTCTCCAGATGCCAGACAGTCTGGCACATGTCCGTGCTTGGTGTGTTCCTCATTATCTGCATTCTCAGGGACCTCAGGTCTGATTACTAGATTACCGAATAACCCACACTTCAGCTTATGTCAGCTAAAGTAGTGAGTTCTTGATATATCTCTATTTAGAGAGCATTTCTGGACTAGATTAATGAAGAGGCATCCGTTTGGACCCATTGCTTTGTTGCTTCTCTTCTCCCCTCTTCTTCACAAATCATGCTGTTTTGCAAGCATGCATTTGGGAGTTGCGAGCTGGTTTTGCATGTGATGACTTGGGCAAAATAGACGTTGAGTATTTCAGTCTTTTTCATATCATCTGTCATTCAGTTGTCTTCCCCCATACAGCAGCAGACATGCATTTTCTCTGAGCTTCCATTTGCTATGAGAATACTCGTAGAACCCCTTCTTTTTACCCTTGATGTTCTTCACTTGCCTTAGCTCCAGCTGGACTTTGGCCTTCTGTAGTGGCCTATCCTTTGTGCTAAAGCAGTGCTTTTATAATCCTCCTTTGTATTCTGTCCTTGACTCTAGTTCTTATACACTCCCATTTTGCATTTTTGTTCATTAAGAAACTCCCTGTTTAGCCAGCCTGACCTTATGCAAAATTTTGTGGCCTTCTGTACAATAAGCTGCTTTGTTCCTGAACTCTCAAGAAATTTTCTTTAAAAATCAAGCGGCTCTCCTGGACACCTTTCCTCTGATGGCAGTTTTTCAGGAGATTCTGCCCAGTAATTCCCTACAGAAGCTGAAGTTTCCTCTCTTGAAGTCCTGGGTCCTATCCCTGATATTTATCTTCCCACCCTTCCTTTGAATCCTAACTGTAATCGTCTCATGGTTGCTACAGCTCAGACTGTCTTCTGTGATCACACTGGTCACCAGTACTTTACTGTTGGTGAGCAGCAGGTCAAGTAGAGTGAAGTCCTACCCTTCGCTGATTTGCTTCTCTAGCAGCTGCACTAGAAATTGCCACCAACATAGTCTCGAAATCTCCTGGATCATCTACATAGGCTGGATGTCTGGATAGTTGAACTCTGCCATGAGGATGAGGACTTGTGATCAGGAGACTTCTGCTTGTTGTCGGAGAGAGTTGTCCTCTTCATCTTCTTCATGCTCTTCAATGCATAGTTAGTAGCAAACCCCCACCATAACATCACAAATGTTGCTTTCCCTTCTAATCCTGACCCAGAGACTGTCAATGGATAAACCTTCTGTTTCATGCTGGCATTTGATACCATCCAGGAACTCAATTATATGGAGTGCCAGTCTTCCCCCTCCACACCCTCTTCCTTCTGAAGCCAGCTGTACCCATCAGTGACCATGCCTCAGCCATGAGCCCTATCCCACTGCTTCTCTGTGATTCCAGGCAGGTTCACAGCCTTGTGATTCTCTACGGTCTTTCAGTTCTCCTTGCTTGGGGTCCAGGCTCTGCAAGTTAGTGTCCAGGTACTTGAGGGAAGCCTATGAACACCCTCTCTACTGAGGAGGAATGTGGAAATCACGTGTGGCCTTCTCGTGTTTGTTTGGGCCATTTGAGCCACGGTGGTGATGAGCACCAGAAAAAAAAGTGGGAAAGAAAAAGTTAATCATTCAGTACACAGTTTGTCACTTGAGAAAGGAAGATACTGCATACTGTATGACCAAACTACATAGGAATGTAGTTTGCCACTTGCTTTGTTTCCTGAGCGTTTTCCATTTTTAAGTACAGGGATCCTGTGAAGGGAAAACCAGTTTGTGGTCAAGTGGCTGAATATTATATTAATGCATATGCAGATATGCATTGTGTGTGTATACACATGCATGTATACACATAGAGTTGTGCTCTATTCAACCTATACAACCCTTAAAAAATAGCTAAACTTTTTGCTTAAAATTTAAACTTTTATCCTTGCTGACAGTCGTGCATGTTCAAATATTCCAAGGTAAGTTTTGTATTGCCCTGTTCCTGCAAGAAACCTTTCAAACGTATCAAAATACCCAACCTACTGGTTTTCAATTTTGTGATTAAATATTTTCTACATGTCAGAAAGTGTCTTTGTTTAGAATCACAGCAGATCTAACAGGATTATAAGGTAAATGTTATTCTGCATGCATTGTAAAGTTTAGATAATTATTTAAAAATATGGGTGGACTTGAACCCTAGAAGTAAAAAAGAAAACTCTTATATTTGTATATTTTTAAAAATACTAACTTTAAAAGACTATTTTTGTTTGTATAAGAATGTTCCCATATGCTTGTTCTGTTTGTTTGTAAAGCCTGTTTTATTGTAGCATTTTTACTGGTAAATTTAAATTTAATATTTTTCATTCTAAACAACATTTGTTGTAAGGTATATCCAGAAAAATGTGTTTAAAATACATATACCTATACATGTTTAAAATATATACATAAAACATATTTTTAAAATTTTAGATATTTTTGTATTCTAAGCATATTTTAAGCACATATATATAACTATATATATAACATATTCCTTATATACATATAGCACATATATATGTTTCATAATAAGCAAGGCTGAGGCCTTCCATCTCTTAAGTAGAATATAGGTTTTGTAAGTGTTTATTTTGTATCATACGTAGTTTAATGTAACATGAAATTATTTTAGCAGTTACATCTAATCACAAAACTGGAGATTAAAAAAACTATCCCAATAATGTTCTTTATTTTGTTATATTTTTTGCTGATGAAAATACAGATACTAACATTTAAACTTTGGGATTTGTTTTCCAAAGAACTTACTGAAGTTAGATCCAGCAGACAGATATTTGACAGAACAATGTTTGAACCATCCTTCGTTTCAAACCCAAAGACTCTTGGATCGTTGTGGAAGCTCACCTTCGCGGTCAGCTAAGAGAAAACCTTACCACGTAGACAGCAACACATTATCTAACAGGTACACCTAGTCATGTCACCGTCATCACTGACATTTGCTCTGCCAATGAGTGAGTTGCCATCATGCTTAGATACAACATCACCTACAAGAGAAGAAAAGTAATCGTTTGATAGTTTAGGCACACTGAGACATATATACTGTTCCATGTTGCCTCACTGAGTAAAGGAAGTAAACACAGTTGTACTGTATCATAGCTATTCAAGCTGAAATTTTTGCTAACTTTCTGCATCAGGCTGAATGCTTCTTGAAAAAAACCAAAGACAACGTTCAAGCCATTTCTGCATATGACAGAGGAAAAATAAATTGGCTTACCCATGTTAAAAAAATTTTACTAGAACAACAGTGGGAATTTTGTGGCTTGGAGGATGCCTGAGATTCCAAAGGAATGCTCTTTTCTTTGGAATGCTGCCATTACTGTACATGTGCAAATCTGTCTAAGGTTTTGATATTTGAAAGTTCAAAATTCACACAGATTTTTAGCAGCTAAATGTCCTGAAAACTGTGTGCATTAATTGTGCTCCAAATTGGGGATAAACAGAATTTTGTCTGCAGTTGCAGTTATTAATCTAGTCTAGTCTACTTGAACTTAAAGCAGAGTGTATTTGCTCAGTGACTCCATTGTTGGACCCACATAGCTTGAGAGAAGCCACTTCATTTTAATACATCTATGAACCAGGTTTACTGGTGGATAAAATACTTCAGTACAAAAAGCCTTATGGTATTGCTTTGACAAAAGCTGTCCTAAAGGTCACCCTCTGAAGTATGCAGAATGATAGTGGCTTGTAATCCTAGCCATGTTTTTCTTTAGCTCTTCCTGTGAGATTCAAAAAATTATTCCTCATTTTAAGATTTGGGATGATGACATTTACAATCTATACTTTTTCAGAGATAGACACCAAAAAGTTTTAGTTGCCCTTATAGATATTTAGGGTAGAAGTTTTACCTTTAGATATGTGACATCAGAAAGGAAAACCTAGATCCATGGGAAACTTCTTGTCTAATACAAAGGCTTGCCTCGTTGCTTGATTTAAAATTACTAGGTTCCTTATATCTCTAAGTTTTTAAAAAATATACTTCCTTTTAACTAAAAAATATTTTAAACTGGCATTAAAATTGCTAGATTTCTAGAAATTGTAATACAGTACATAATTAGATCACTGAAAGTGCGTAATACAAAAATCCTAAGTATAAAAATGGCTAGCATTGATTATCCAATTATAATTATCAACAAAGGTACAAACTCATCTGTACAGTGAGCTCTCACTTTAACCCTCAGTAATATATCTGAGTTACATTATCATAGATTTGATACAGAAATAAGTTAATTGTTCATAGCCAGCCTAGGTCCATCAAGGCTAACAAGTACAGCTGCAGCACTGCTCAGTCATGGCTAGTTTGCAGTGCCAGCGTAAGTCCAGAAGCAGAACCGGTTTTATGCCAGAAAACCTTAGATAATAAATACTGCTCAAATTAATTCAGGCTGAGTGTTTTCAGAACCAACTCATATCTCAGTCCCATAATCCCAAAACCAGGAGAGCTGCAAAGTAGAGTGGAGGTTAAGGACATCACTAAGTCGCTCTGCACCAAGTCAGTCTGGTTGCAGAGCATTTTCGGTGCAGCTTTGGGGATGAGTTAGTGTGCCAAGAACTGGGATAGTGCCAAATTGCACAAAAGTTGGGGTTCCTATGGTAGACCTCGGTTTGGGTTTGGTTTTATAGGGCTTGCTCTGCTGCACTGAGCTCAGGCTCACTCCATCTGGATGTCTTTACCAGCATAATATCCTCTCTTCCCCCTCCTCTTCCCTCTCCTACCCCTCCAAATCAGACATACATTAGATGGCCTGGAGCATTGGTTGTATCAGGTTTTTTTGACAGTGCTGACATACTTTATTGTTCCACCTTCAATTTGATATGCCAGGTGTATTTAAGATTTTTTTTCAATGGATATACAGCTAATTTTTGTAATGTAGTGCTTACATTATTGATGTGCACATATATTACTCACACACATGCATAAATGTGCAAATATATGTTGGAATTCCTATGATTGGATTTTATATCTTCATTTTTTTTGTCAGCAAAATCCATTAACCAAAGCTGAGTTTGTCCATCAGGACATAACCAGAAAGAAACAACAATGTACTAACACTTGCAAATCTGTTATTTTAGTGGAGCTTCTGATGCCTAGTTGGCAGTATTTGATCTTACTGCAGTTAAATTTTGTGGATTTAAATGGCAACTCCCTTCTGAAATGAGTGTACTTTTGTTGAAGTTATTAATACGTGAATATGTAATCTGGTATATTAATGCTTCTTTATGCATTTTAATGTAGAAATCAAGCCAGCAAAAGTTCTGCTTTGCAGTCACACCACAGATCAAACAGCAAGGATATACAGACACTAGGGGTTGGCGGGCCAAGAGAAGAGGGTCTTCCAGCAAACGAAAGCTTTTTAAATGGAAACCTTCCTGGAGCTGCACATAGTCCAATGCATACAAAAAAATCAAGCAACACACCTGGATCTGGCAACAAGGATCTGGCCAATAATAACATGCCACATCTTCTCAGCCCAAAGGAAACAAAGGCAAAAACAGAATTTGATTTTAATGTGGATCCAAAAAGTTCTGATGGTCCAGGCACAAAGTACCTGAAGTCTAACACCAGATCTCAGCAGAACCGGCACTCATTTATGGAAACTTCTCAGAGCAAAACTGGGACACTGCAACCCGGCGATAAGCACAGTCGCCACAGCTATATTGATACTATCCCACAGTCTTCTAAGAGTCCTTCATATCGGACAAAGTCGAAGAGCCATGGGGTTCTGACAGACTCAAAATCTGTGGGCAACCTTTCTGAGGCCAGGGCCCAAGCTGCAGAACCAAACACCAGTAGGTATTTTCCATCCAGCTGTATGGACTTGAACTCTCCTACCAGTCCAACTGCTCCCCGACACAGTGATAACAGAACTTTGCTCAGTCCATCTGGGAGGAATAATCGCAGCGAGGGTACCCTGGATACCCGAAGACCATCAACAAGGCACTCCAAAACAATGGAGGAGTTAAAACTGCCAGATCACATGGATGGAAGCCATTCCCACTCTCTGTCTGCTCCACATGAATCTTTTTCCTATGGGCTAGGTTATACCAGTCCTTTTTCTTCACAGCAGCGCCCTCATAGACACTCTATGTATGTGAGCCGGGACAGAGTGAGGTCAAAGGGCTCAGAGGGTGGCTTAAGCATAGGGCAAGGGATGGCAGCCAGAGCAAACAGCCTGCAACTGTTATCTCCACAGGTGCAGCATAAGTCACTCACAAGGTCTGTTGGCTCGTCACGAGAAGACTGTACGGAAGATGCTAATAGGGTTAGTTCAAAATATTGCTTGTTATGGAAGGCTTACCTTCCTCTATTTCATGTAGGGACAGTGTCCTGCTTTCTTGCTTTTGTTTGTTTGCATAATTATTTATTCATTTGTCATAAGGCAAGGGATGTTGGGTTTTTTTTCAGAGGGGCTAAATATTTCAAGTGCAAAATGAGAGGCTTTTTAAAAGATAATTTTTTTAAATGGACTATCAATACCATTCTCTTAAAGTACTGAAACGTGAGAACAGAAAAATTTGTCTCTGAAGTTAAAATTTCATTAGTACTTCCTAATCACTGGTTACATTGTCTGTTGTCATTTCTATCATATTTTTTTACTGAATTAACTTTCTCATTTGTGTTTTTATTTAGCTTTTCTTGTATGTCTTTCTGTTATGAATGCTAATGTTAATTTTTGAACTGAGATTTTCACTCGCTTATAGCAAGACGTTATTGCTGAAATGCCATAATTTATTACAGCAATATCAAAACTTGCAATATTTTTCTTGATTGGTATGATAAATAACTGGGGTAGTCTAGAGATTCTATGTTGGAGAAGCCACTGGTAAATTGACTCCTTACAGTGAATACTGTCACTAGACACCTTGTGTTTTACTGGGAGCATTATTTAATGAATAGAGGAAGGGTTAGTTCTGGTATTGATTTACATTCCTTACAGAACACTTCTGAATTATCTGATGTTTTACATATCAGATGTGTAAATATGACTGCATTTGTCCCCAAATCTTTAAATTGCTATGCCATTGATCAAATTGGAGCAAAATGGTGCAGAGACAAATACAAAAATGAGTGTTTGTTTCTCTATATGTACATCTGTGATAAAGTGACTTCTAAGGAGAGAACATCTAGTTCAGATTTGTTGACAAATTGAAAGAAGTCAAAGAGCTGCAAATGTTATTTAAGGTCTAAAAATTATGTTTTACTGTGAGAGACTAAAAAACTCTGCCTACTTAGTTTATGTAAAAAATATGTGTAGCTGACTTGATAGTGGTCTACAAGTGCCATAAAAAACAGTTTTCAGGTAGTGTTTGCACCTTCAGTTCAGTAGGGAAAAAAAAGCATAATATGTTTTTTTGTACTTAACCACATCTCCTCCATTCAGGATTATGTATATTCACACATGAGAAAAGATCTCATCAAAATAAGAGAAATACAATGTAATTAAGAAAACCCAAAAGCTACTGAGAAGGCATTACAGCAGCTCCATTTCAAAACCAGCTTTTTTTGTTTTGTGTAGTCATTTTTCTCTCTCTATCTCTCATTTCAGTCAAGTTAAATGTTACTTATTCTTCAGGATGTTACTGTAGAAGGGCAATAACACCAACATTTGAGTTTTTGGTAATAAAAGCTCATGCTATCTTGCATTCTTCAGAGCATTAGGATCTTTTTCTGCATTATGTCGAAGATATTAATTTGACAAGTAATTTTAATTTTCTTTCAGGTTGTTTTTATTAGATCATTCTTTGTCTTTTGGCAATTGGTTGACAAATTTTTATTTTAATTAGAAAAATTCATGTGTATCTTAATGCTTATGGTTTTGTTCATTTTGGTTTGCTTTGGAATGCCTAATTATTTGTAAAGAACTTGCCTTTATTTCTTATGGTCAGTGGGTTTAAACTTAAGCCTTCAACTAATGCTTTTAAATCTGTATTTCAACCATCAGAAGTCTGAAAGGAAAAATACTCTTTCGAAATGGATGGCAAGTCTGTAAATTCACAAAGCTGTTTTTGTTTGTTTATACTACTTTCAGTAACAAATCAGAATTGAATTGTCAATCTTCTTATGCCTCGTAAAGGCATTTTCACAAAGAAGTCATTCTTTGGCTCCTTCCTATCCTTTTTTTTTTCTTTGCTACATTCTGCATTAGAAATCAGAAAATTTAACTTCCCTCAGGATTACTGAACTAAAAAAATACAGGAATAACATAAGTGTTCTCAAAGGTTCTTTATTGTTTTCCTTTTTTTTCCCCATTCAGTTCTACTGGTTCTCTCTCTCTGCTCATATTTTGTGAAGTATCCTCATTTCCATGTTTCTAGTTTCTCATTGATTTTCTCTTCAGCTCTACCAAGTCTTTTTAAAGAACATTCTTTGTTTGCAAGGCTTTAAATCTTACTTTAAAAAAAAAAAATAGAAAAAAAGACTTGCATTCAGTATTAGTTTTGGGGCTTTTCAAGTCTCAGTACAACACTTTTGTTTCAAGGGTTCTTTTTTAGTTAAATTAAATGTACACAAAAGGGGACAAGCAGAAGAAAATCAAGTACAAGTTGCTATTACTGTCTCATATTTCTAACTTAACTGCTGACAAAGAAGAGGTATCTTACACAAGTAGTAATTTAATCAAATGTTTCACCCTCTTGTACATTTTAGAAGACTGTGATTGAAAGCATTGTTTTAGCTCCATTTCTCATCTTGGCACAGTTTCAAGGGTTGCTTTATCTGTGACAGTGAGGCCAGATCATCATTAATAAAAGGCAAAATAGATTTTGCAAATCACTCACATAGTGAATTGAAATCCCAATTTTTAATTCTGATTGGTTTTTTTGTGGTTTTGGTTTTTTAACCTTTGTCCTTCTTGGCCATTCTAGATTTAAATTCATATAGGGGTTTCAGGACAGTTTCCTGTGGGGTCTTGTAGAGAGCATTGAATTTTATCTGGTCAGTCCATACTGTGGGAAAAATTGCAGCATCTGGTTCATTTAAGAGTGGAGTTAAGTCATATTTGGTGGCAAATTACATGCATGTGGATGTTTCTAAGCTTTTGCTTGAAGTACCTTCCAGGAAGTACTGTATTCAGGAAAATAGAGTAAATTAGAGGTAATGATACTCTTTTTGCTATCCTGTCTGACTTAACTATTTAGCTTATAGATTTCTTAGTTCAGGAACTACCTCTTATTTTGCATACAGTGGATTTTGTAAGTGTTGGTACCTCTAGGTACTACTGTATAACAGCTGGTAAGAGATAGTGCTTTGATGTTGCAGTTATCACAAATTACATGCATTTCCTGATTGCTTTTTAAAATTTGCCAGTAGCAGAGTGACCAGATTCCATCAGAAATTAATTTAACAAGGCCTCCAGTAAAAGATTCCTCCAGAGATATTACAACTGCATTTCATTCATGGCAAAAATCTGAGGGTCTGAATCATGCTCAAGTCTTTAAATAATTACAGCTAAAAGGCAAAATTTTGTTAATGCCATTTCGGAAAAAGGAAGGAAGCAGCAAAACCAAATAATTATTGATTACGTAGTCTGGGATTTGATACTGTCAGTTATTAATAACATGAAACGAAAACTGTGTGTGGTTAAGTTCACCGTTTCTTGCTTATGTATGTTGGTTAAAAACTGCAAATCAGTTTATAGTCTTTCATTTTAAATAGTTGATTATTCTTTTGTTTAGGGTGGAGCATATCATGATCCACACACAGAAGATGGAGCATCTACTAAGGAAAATAGAATTCTGTATAATGACCCTGTTCCAAGAAGAGTTGGCAGCTTTTACAGAGGTAATTTTATGGTGGATCTTTCAAAATTAAACAAGAATTTTAACATGGAATATAAATTCAGTAGTGGAAATGGATACAGAGAACTAACATGAACAACAAAAAAAGTTTATTGGAAAAAGAATTGTTACCCCACCTTCAGAGACTGGCTTGACCTGCTAGTTTGTGTGCCATAACTGTATTAGTATCATGTTATCTATTGCAAATGATAACTCACTTCGATTGAAAAGTATATCCAGTGCAGTACCTTGTAAAGCAGAAGGTAATTTATCAGGGGGAGTCGAATAAAATAAATTGGTATTACCAGAGTAAACAGCTCATTTATGTTTTTAATTTGTATTTTAAATTCTCATTAACATTCTAGCTAAACACCTTTGTACTTGGAGCACATAGACATACTTACTGATCTGTTTCAGATACTGTGGTGCATGGAAACGTAATGCTAGTTTTTCATTGCTCGAAACCTATATTCATTTCTTTTGTTCAGACTTGCTAAAGATCAGGGTTTCCTACAAGCAAAAGCACACTTATATAATCCCAGTTCAGAATAAATAGTAATGCAGGACTGAGTATGTGCATATATATGTATGTATCTATATGTATATATACACGCACACACACGGATAGATATTGTTCTATTAAGGTACACAAATGATGGCGATTTCTGAGCAGCTGCCTCATTCCTAAACCTGGGTAATCCTTTTGAAAAAAGACAAGGATGATAAGAAGCTAAGAATCTAATTACTGTCTTGCAAGTGTTAGGAGGCTTGTGGGGCTCCCCTGAACCTTAAGAAGTCCCAATCAGCTAAAATTCGATTATGAGTCACCTAATAACCTCAAGTAGAGTCACAAATCTCCCTCTGAGTCTCTTCAGGTTGATCAGTTGGCTGATGACCTGATTTAGACATACTAAAATTTGCCAATCCTTGCAAGTGTCCTATTGCAATATTAAAAACTGTGAGCAATATTAAAGCTTGTACTGTTTTGAGCAATACTTTTGAGAGTAAGGTTTTGTAGCGCATGCAACAGAGAATCCTTAAGAATCCTCAATCTTGAATTGCTCTTATTAATCCTTAAAACACTCCTAAAATTGGGCATGGATTATCCTTCCTTTTTATACATAGTGAAACAGAAGTTCCAAGGAAGAATGACTTTCTGTAAGTCACGTGCTAAGGAAACTGTAGGTCTGGGGCTGCATTGAATTCCTTATTATAAACTAGAGGTTTCCTCCTCTTTAATTATATCTGTGAAACAAATATATTTTAGTTCACAGACTTCATTATTGCATTGGGGAAATGATACTATGTTTAAATAATACATAGTTAACAGAATATGCAAAAACTATTGAAAGACAAAGTTACTATGAAAGAAGTAAATTCATATTTATGCAGTTCTTAAGTACTGACTTAATACAAGGGTTATTAGCATGTACTTTTGTACTACAGCTTGAACAGAAACTTACACATTCAGTTTTGATAAATAGTATAGTGTGATGCTGCAGTAATGCTGCAACTAGTGTCTGATCAATTTTTAATCCAGTGCAGGTATTTCTGGTGATACTCATAATTCTAATAAATTTATGTTCTAGGTAGGTATAACCTATTTTCAAAACCACAGTATATCTGTTTGAAAAATATATACTATCTGTTTTTGATCCTTTCATTTTTAGTGAGTAATCTCTTAGTTATATTAAAATCCAAAGTAATTTTTTTAAGGTCTAAGTGAAGACAAAGTGTAAACTGTAGTATTTTGTGTTTTTTAATAACAGTATTCCAACCTTTTATTCTGTTTCCTGGTTTTAAATATCAATCACACTTGTGGCTCCCTACAGATAAAAATGTTCTCAAATCTAATAACAACTTACACAAGTTCTGATGATGGTCTCATTTTACAACTAGTATTACCTTGCAAGTATCACAAAACAACAGCTTTCCAAACTGTAAAAAAAGTATGCTTTTTTTCAGTCACACATAAAGTACAACTGTGTCTTCACTGTCTTGTTTCTGTAAAAGAAGTAGAGAGGAAGCAGACAACTGAAGGGTGTGATTTTTGGCAGAGCTCAGTATACATCGTTTGCTATTTCTTTGTTCAGTTCCATCTCCACGTCCAGAGAGTACGTACATAGAAAACAATGTGTCAAACAGAGCCTCTGTGTTACCAGCAGACAGCAGCACGGTGGCAAACCACTCAAAGAGACAAACCACCTTTGACACCTGGTGAGTTCTTATTTACACAGATGTGTAGAGAATGGCAGGAAAGAAAGGGATTTTGAACAGGAGGGGGAAAAAAAACCCTACGTTTTTTAAAAATTTGCAATTTTCTGTATGTGCTTAGTTGCTTCCTCTGACTATACTGACATAGCATTGCATGTTTGCTGTCCTCTTTTGAGCAACAAGAAATACTTCATTACACCATCACACTGAATGCGTTAACGATTATATACTTTTGTCCAGTTTTTTCTGATTTTTTTCCACGATTAATCTTCGGTTAAAGAAAATAAAAAGTGCTATATAGTATGGATAGCGAGGCTGTAGCTTCATCTGTGGATTTCAGAAGCATGAGTTGTCAGACAAATGGAAAAAATATCAAAATGCATGTTTCCATATATAAAATAGGACTGTATTAATGAAGAATATAATATTCACCCTACAATGGTGTCTGCTGCTCTTTTTGCTTACACACCACAGAAGGAAATGAGTACGTTCTATGGGAAAATGGACTAAGCAACATCTTAATGGTGCATTTTGATTTTAAAAGATTAAAAGCTTCACATGGCTTGATTATATAACATAGAACAATTAACTATAATTATGCTAATAGAATGACAGCATATGCGTAGCTTTGCAGGACTTAAAGGAAAATACCTTAGTTTTGTTGCTCTGAGAGCTGTTCAGCTCTAAAATACTCTTAATCTTCTACTTTGTTCAATGACAATAAAGCACACTGAACAAAAATAAGCAAATGGAGTTTCAGAGGATGGGTGGGAGGAATGGACTGTATGCATTCACATGATTTAACTATGCTTCATACCACTATCTGAAACACTGCTCTCTGAAAGTGCGATAAAATCGTGCTATCTAAGGAACTGTTTCAGTGGTTTGTTGGCTTAATGTGTTTTCACATGAACAAGCTGTGATTTATCTCCTTAAAAAAGAAAGGGGGGTGGAGGAAGGGAAACAACTGATATTTCAGCTTGCGTTCAGGTTATATACCCATGTCAGTAATAGAAGATGTTTACGCCAAAACCCTTGTCACCTGCTCTGATTCACTAGAGTCTGCTTCCTGTCCTTCAGCAGCTCCACCTACATCCATTTTGTGGAAGTTAGCTGAGGACTCTGGTCATTTATGTAAAAAGGTGGTACTTACGTTGTGACTTATGTGGCTAAAGAAGGTATTTATTCCTACTGTTGAATCCTTTTACATATTTTGTTGTCCTTCATATCTGAATCTTTCTATCTTGCCTATAACGTAAGCCAACTGGAATCTTGTTTTGCTTTATATATAACTCAGCAATATATTACCTTTTATTATGTGGTCACTGCGAAGAAACATGTAATGTTATTTTAACTCTGAACTGAAATAATAGCGTATGTTATTAGAGCTGGTTGGGAATTTTTTGACTTAAGTATTTTTTGGTTACAATGCCAAATTACCAAAACCAAAACTTTTCAAAGGAACAGACTGATATCCACTAACCTTTTATTGGGAAGATTCTTCAGCTCCAGGATGGAATTGCCAGTCAAAACCAGAGATACATTCAAAATAACAAATATTCTGGGGTCAGCATTATTTTTTGGAACGTGAGGAACTCAAGTGCAGGGCCTTTGTTCTTCGTTATTTAAAGGCTTGAACCAAGGTCTTAGATCTAACAAGTGAACGCCCTGAACCAGAAGTTAGAGGTTATTCTGGAGCACATTCTCTGTTTCCCTCTTGAAGCTGTTTCATCTTGTTGAAATAGTGAAAGGACCACAGAGATGCTGGATATGGCCTAGCAATTAAGGCCCTTCATTAACTTTGAGACAGTTAGATTTAAGTCCTTGCTCCAGTTAATGTACTCAAATATTTTCACAAAGTGGAACATCTCCTTTGAGAGAAGAATCCACAGAAGAATAAGCATTTCTTGTGAAATGGGAGGAATGGCAGTGCCCGCAACACCAAGTTACTGCTATTTTGGCATGTATTTCTTTCTCTTTGCTTTTCCTACTCCCTATTTTCCTGAAATGTTTCCTGCCCAGCTCTACATGTTAACTCTGTGCAAGTTGTTCTGGCAATGGTCTAATGTTGCAAAATTGTTCTGTGCCATAAATGCAGCTTAATCAGATTCCTGAGTGATGTAGAGTCTATGTTCCTCTACTTAATTTTCTGTATAGAAGTTGTGTAAATGCTTATGAAAATGTTGAAAGCTCTAATGGAATGTGATTCTGCTTACATCAATTTTATGATGAAGTAAATATTTGATGTTTGACTGACATACGTAACTGGTACATGACAATTCATCTTGAATAATGAGTGACATGTATTCCACCCAGACTTGCCACTACTGTAAAATATTGCTTCTCTCATACTATTGCTCTGTGTTGCCTTTCTTCTGTCAAAGATTTTGTGAATGTTTGCTAGACTGAATTGTCACCGATGTTCCCTTGTCTTTGTGTGCATTTCTTCACTCTGTCCCCCCTGTCCTGCCTCTTTAAAATAAAGATGTTATAAACTCTACTTTTGTCATCAGGTTTTACTCTTAAATTATGAGATCATTTCTGAACTTTAGACAACTTGATTTGGAAAACGGCAAATTTTTCATCCTTCTAGAAAAGCTTTTCTTTGCCAGAGTTTAATTTCCTGTAGATGACCTTGAACTTGCTCAATTTTTCCTTTTTGATAGAAGGATAGATGTTTTATTCTCTTTGACTTGTATGAGCTTTGTCTTGAGCTGGGCAAAATCAGTAGGTATGGGCAAGATGCTTAACCTTGTTCTGCCAGTGTGCCAAAATGTTGGCCTGAGTTATCTTTACCATTGTTACAGTTCTAAATATCTCTTTGGAATAAACTCCAACATGCAGTACTTTATCTGACATCATATTGGAAGTGTTTGCATTGATTGCTTAAGAGATATTTGGGGGCTTCTGGAAAGCTTTGTTGTTTAGACCTTTTATATCCATTTAAATGTATCCATTCTATGACAAATAGTGTGTCATATCTTTCTAGCATGTGTCATACCTTCCTGCTAAAATAATAAAAGGGAAAATCTATATAGTATTTTTTTATATGTATATAATTTATATAAACACACACAAACTGTCATTCAAGAAAAGAATAAAAAAAAGAACATGCTACTCTTAGGACTGTCAAAGGCTTACAAATATCTATCTACCATTAATTTTTGAGATGCAAAAATAATACAGTATTTTGTAAATTTTACATGACTGGCTATAATATCGCTATATTAGTGTAACAATGTAGTCACACTTAATGTTCCTGAAACTAGAAAGTTACCAATATCTGAGCAAGCTAGTTTAACGCTTGTTCAACTGTGTCTGCAGTACAACTGTTGCTGCATTGTAAATACTTTCCAGTTCATTTACAGAATTCTTGAATTTGTAAAATATATCAGGAAATTACAAATTTGTAACTTGCAAGCTTAAAAATCACCTGTGTGTGTTACGCTGGTTGAGGCTTTAGGAATCTGCCCTGCATAGCTTGAAGCTGTTCACCTTCCTAATGGTATAGCTTTCCCTCTGACGTTTCCTGCACAAGACTCTTACGTATGTCATCCTATATGTTTGCTTTATTCATCTATTTGGCAACATCTGAGCCTGCCTACCAGTCTCTTCTAGTAACCAATGCCTCTTCCCTGACCCTTCCTCAGTCATCAGTGGTTTTGGTTTGTACTAAAAATTAGATGATGCAGTCTAATATTATTTGCAAGGAAGCTTTCCAGAATTTGTAGTCATCAATATTCTGTCCAAAAAATAAGCCTACTGAAGTATATGCTTTATAAGTTGACAAAACCCAACAACTTCCAAATTTTTATGGTTGCTAATGTTGTATCATACGGGGTGTGTGGGGGGAGGGGGACAGGGGTGTAAAACATATATGTGTGTATATATGCATACATATGTGTGTGTGTGCCCACACACAGATGTAGAGAGATATATATCCTTTTTTTAGTGATGCCATAACCTCAGGTGATCTAGGAGCTTTAGTGGCTTCTGGGTAGTATTCTGTATGTAAGACAGTAGCTCCAGGGTTTATTCCAGTTAATAAATCCTCCTTTTCCACATGAAAAAATAATATTTGCAGCTCCAAGCAAACTTCAGATTTTATCTCTGATTTTTAAGCTTTCAATGCCAGGCTTTTAGACCAAGAAGTTTTACTATGGGCTTCAGCTGTGGGATTGAGATTCTTACCTTAAGTAAATGATCTATTTGAGATGCTTCACGAGTTTCTGACATTTTCTTGCCTTCGTTTATGGTAACTCTATAACTGCCAAGGGGTTTACTTTAAGTAAAACCAAAAGCTAACTTGAAGAATTAGTGTTTGTTCATTTATCTTCTCAAGAAAACTTCAGACATTTCAGTAACTCCTCCATTAGACCAAAATCCTTACTCATGTAATTGTGAGTGGTTCAGTAAAGGGAGTAGTATACTGGCAGTTAAAAAGGATTTCCAAGCGAGTCTGCCTGCTGAGATTAGGGCTGCTGAAGAATAACTGAAACAAGCATGAGGAACTGCCTCCCAAAAAGACCTGTCTCCAATGTGAATCTATCTATGGCAGCATGAATGCAGCATGCTTCATATTTATTCTTTTTAGTTAATATTAAAGCCCATCAGCACTTGCCCCATGCATGTTTGCTGCTACACCTCATTGTACCTGCATGAAGTTGGATACCTTTCCTGCCCAGGGGCAGTAAATGCTGGTGATAATCACAGAATGTCTGTTTATACCTATGCCTTTTCCAAATGTCTCAGACCTGAATAACCAATGTGATCTACGTTACATGTCCTAAGCATGCAAAAGGCACACAAAGATAAAATAACAAAGAACAGCATGTTTTGCCTTTGGTTTCTGCTTGAGGGTGAGCTGTCTGAGTGGGGGCTCTGCTCTAGGGCTAGTCTTACTTGCTAGTAAAAGAGACACTGCGTAACGGATTCTGGTGTAACTGTTTGCTTTCAAGAGCTGAAGCTTTAGGCAAAATACAAGATACTTGCACTTATATTGTAAGAGTTTAGTGTTGAGTGACTATACCATACCGATTTTTTTCTGATAATCCTTATTTTTTGCTGTACTGTCCATTGTCTGAAAATCATCTTTTGGGATGCCTCAAATATACCAGTGTTTCATCTCATCGATCAAAATGTTCTGCTCTATTTTTACTCAGCACAAAATCCTGGTGTTGAAGCTTCCTGCTATAATGCTATATATGTTCACTCTCTTCACATAATGAGCATGTGTTTTGAAGCAGTTGCTTTTCAAGGTCAATTCTTTTTCAGACAACTGTACTGCAATATGAGTCATAGGAGTTAATGACATAAACCAGTTGGTGTAAAACCACTGGCTTTTAGGAAAGCAACAATTGAAAATGAGTAGAGTTCTCAGCCCCTTATTTTTCTCCTCTGTCTGGTCGCTATAGTCATAAAGAGGAAATGATGGTGCAGAATTTCACTTCTCTCCTCTCTGCTCATCTGCCGTAGGGAGCAGTGTTCTTGTCCAGGTTCACTGAGCCAAAGAAAAGAATTTACACGAGTGAATTTCTGTCTAAAAGTCTGGCAAAAATTGTCCCAAGCTTCATTCTGAAAATTAAGTTCACCTTTAAAAATACAGTGTCTCCATTTTGGAATGGTCTTCGGAACAGAAAAGCCATAGCCAGACATTGAAAAATTTTGAAGGACAATGTAGAGTAACCACATGGGGACTTCCTTATGATCTGACACCGGTTCCTCAGCAGGCAACATAGTTGCTGGGTTGGTAATTTGTACTGGGGCTGTGGTTCGGGGTATGTTTGCAGATGTGAATGCACAGTAGCTCCTTCGGGGAAAGGCTCGGAAGATTCTTAGCCCCATTCACATGACTTTCAGAGTACAAGCAGGATACTTGGGGTGCATGCTTTCCTGCAACTTTTCTAACAAATTAAGTAAAAATCATTTAGTTAATAATTTGATAGGTGTTTTGTCTATGTTAAGTCAGTCTCGTGAGTTCACCGAATCTGTAAAGCTGTCAGTAGTCTTTACTCTTCGGCTTTCTCTGTGGTGCTTTAAGTAACTAATAGAAGATTGCCCTACTGCTGTTACGCAGTGGTACCAAATACAGGGACGTGACAGAAACAGGAATTCTTAGCAATCCAGTATTTTTAAAATACGTGTTTTACATCTAGTAATTATATTAAACTAGATATTTTTGCTGTAGTGTTATAATTTTCATGTTAAATCTACATTGTTGTGCACCTGAATGTGTTTCCTGGATGTAGATGTAAGTTCCAAAAATCTAAATTAGGAAAATTTCCACCATCATCTCTGCCTATAAATCTTTCTTCTAAGCCCATTCTCTTACTCAACAATTGCACTTTATTACCGCATTTAAACACGGCATGCATTTCTATTTAGAACCAGGTAGCATTTCAAGCTTGAGGTGGTTTTGTGTAGAAATTGAGAAATGGATGAAACCACCTATCAGAGTGAAGATAGTCATCAATAAGGAGGATGACTCCAGTGATTCCTACCCCAACTATGTGTTTCACATTTGCCTGGAAAAAAATGTCAGCTTGGCATGTAGTAGCAGCTGAATCACCAGCTGATAGCATAGCATTTAAAGCCAGAATTAGAAGCCAGAGATAACTATAGCAGACAGCTAGGCGTTGCTACATTACAGTTACTCCAAGAAAAGCTGCTCCTGTTTGTCATCCAGAACCCTTAGAACTGTGGCTTTCCTTTAGGTTTTTCATCAAGGCGATGGAATAATTTCATTTTTGTTTTCGTACAACTTAAGACTGAAAAAGGACTGTTAAAACACCCAGTATGATTTTCTCTATGTTAGTTGCCATTAAATGTCATCCATTCTCTGGGGTCCAGGCCCAGTAGCATACCTGACTAATGTGTATCTCCCAGAAGGGCATGTGGTCCTGATTTGAAATGTTAAAGATGGGAAATCCATTTCTTCACTAAAGAGGTTGTTCTGGCGGTTAACGATTCTCATTGTTAAAATCAGTGCCTTATTTCTAATATGACTTCTCTGGCTTCATCGTCCACCTACTTGTTCTTGTTATGTCTTTGCCCTTTACTTTAAAGACCCTTCTAGTACTCTGTAATTTCTTCCTGGATAAGTACTTGTGTGCCACAATCAAGGAAACTAAATGTTGGGGCTGGTTTGGCTGTGTTTTTTAATATACTAAAGAGATTAAAAGAGTCAGAGATTTCAATACAGGCCATTCTTTCTATCTCTGAAATTATTTCTGTGACACTTTCCTGCACCGTTTCCAATTTTCGAACTATTTTAAAGGGTATTAGAACTGCATTCAGTTATGTCTCACCAGTGTCTTACATAAACCATCTTTTTACCCCATATCAGTACTTTACATACACAGTTTAGTGTGTATACTTAAAGTAACATGCTCTTTATCAGCTGTAGTTAATTCAGCTGTGTAGACAAGTTAAAAAGTGGAAATTTAATCTTCAGGCAAGTCACCTGTTCCACTTTCGGGTCATCTTCTTTTGCCAGCACTGTCTCACCCACGCATAACAAACTAACTGAAGTTTTAAAGTTGAAATGGACAACAGTAGATCCCCAGCTTTCCTGGTGATAAATTTGGAACCATGTCAGCAAAGGTCAGGAAGTTCAATTGAAATTGGTTCTCTCTGGTGAACTTTGCAACCCCTGGCTCTCCAGCAAGCAGTGGATAAACTGGACCTGTGCTTTTATACCTCAGCACCATTTGTTGTATGTTCTCTCAGATATGATTTTCATTTTTCTAAAAGACCTTGTGTGTGATATTTTGGTTTGAATATTAAATTCTGGCTTAAAAAAAAGAGACATGCATGCTTTCCTTTTCCCTAAATAACTATTTGCTGGTTTGAGCTAAACATTTTACCTTAACACTGTGTTCCTCCTATCCCATTTAATAAGATTATTTATCTGGTATTTGTATAGTAACCCTTGAACCAATGAATGCTAAAACATTAAGAATCTTTTTACTTTAATCAATAATTTGCATTCTTTGGCATAAGATCTCATTTTTACACAGACTTTACATAATACCAAAAGAATATCTCTCTTACAATACCTTATTTCATGTTTAGGAAAAGTCCTGAAAACCTTAACAGTCACTCAGAACAGCTCAAGGAGAAAGAAAAGCAAGGTTTTTTCAGGGCAATAAAAAAGAAAAAGAAGAAATCTCAAACTGTAAGTATACAGTATTTCTAAAAGAAAATATGTTTATCAGTTTTGAATTATACCATTTTAATATGCTAGATTAGTACAGTACCTTTGTATTATTTGTGATCATGCCCGCATGTATCTATTTGTTCTTTTATTTTCTCTCTTGGCTATATGAAAGTCAAATTCTTTCCCTGTTCAGGGTTTATTTATCTGTCTGTTCAATTATTTCTTCACCTACTATCCTGTGCATCTTTGTTTTCATTCAGACCCTTTGAGAGACAGTTTTAATGCAAGTTTTAAGCTGATGTTGCAGCAAATTCTTTTGCAGGATATGGTGATACCATTCCAAGAATAGCAAATGCATTATTGTGTGTCCTCAGAGCTTGAATAATTTCAGACACCTATAAGGAGGAGATCAAACTGTTATAAATGAGAATTTTTTCCTGTCTTTTTCATGGCAGTGTCTTGATAACAGCCTCCATCTTCTTGCTGCACCCCGTGGCTGGAATAAGGATGATGTGTCTTAACCTTTCTTAACATTTTATGTTTTGTTGGGGGAAGGGGTTGTGGCTTTTATTTGGCATAAGCGTTTGGTGTCTTTTATACATTTTTACATTTTCATCTAGTTTTTGGGAGGGAGAAAGAACTTTCTTTTATCAGAGAGCAGAAGTATATTAACATTTCACAAAGTTTTATAATGAAAATCTCCCTAAACTGAAGTAGCATAAACATCATCTTATTTCATCCTTGGATGACAGTTCTGGAAACAGTAAATATATATTTTAAATTTCATTTACATAAAGTTAGTTTTACAAAATTTAAAACTACAGGTACTTTATCTTAAATTATGGCTAGTACAAGTGTGGTCTTGCAGTTCTCAAACAGGCCACCAGAAGCAGAACTTCTGAACGTTTCAATGGTTTTTTTATTAGTACAGTAGTATGTTACTAAATCTTATGTGCAAAATAGTTTAATAAATAAACGTTTGTCCTTTTCTGTTACCTGTTCTTTTCTGTGTGCTTCATTCTTACGTTTCATTTTTCTGAGTAATGAAATCTGGATAGTAAAACTAAGAATTTGACCCAACTTTTTTTTTTTTTTTTTTTTTTTTTTTAAGATGGGCTTTTCACTAAAATGTGACTTTATTGTTAACCTCTTAGTAACAGTACTTCCTTATTTGATATTGGTATTGTGTCAGATGCTCTCAGCATACAAATAAGAGGATAAATTCCAGACTTGATCTGGAATCTGAAAATGGAACTGTGTTTTATCTAGCAGAGGGATCATCATCTCCAACAGTAATGTATGCCCTGCTTTTCAGAGGAGCATACTTTAATTCCCCACATTGTGGGGTTTGTTTTGTTTAGGAACTCGATGCCATTCAAAAATGAGGCTGCAATTTTTCTATAAGTGTAACTGCAGTTATAGTTTTGAATGTTCTCAGAATGGAGTAAATCACACTCACTCCTTACAGTTAAATTGGCTTCAGAAGTTGTTAATGGTACCACAGGGCAAAGGGGAGTAACTAAATCAAAATATCTACTGTCATGGAGGGAGGTGACATGACTCTGGGTGGTGGTGGAGGGCTGATCTGTTGAAAATTGGGGGAGAAGAGTTACTATCAGGCTGCTGTTTTGGGGGGTGGTTTTGGTTTGGGGATTTTTTTAGTTTCTTTGAACTGTTTGGAACATGTGTGTGTGTTAACTAGCACCAAAAAATGGACCTCGCCTTCCTGATGGGCAAGTTTTAGAGCAGTGTCATCTACCTCTCCTTCTGAATTTGTTCATCCTTACACCTCACCTGTACCCTGTTCAAATACGATCATTTGCATTACACAACGGAACAAAATACCTAGATTATAACTCTGGGATTATTTGATATCAAAACATCCATGAAAGGATAGCACACCTAAGGCCATTGGTTCCAGTGATGCATTTTCCAACCAAAAAAAAAGGGTTGAATTTGCACCATTCTAGTCCACTCCGATTCCAGCCATTCAGACATGGTGGCAGGGAACACTCTAAAAGCCCGGCTGATAGATGGTGTATCAATTACTTCCAGGTTAAGTTATGCGAAGGAAATACAGACTGGACTGTGTTGCATCTCATAATCTGGCACTTTCCAAACATCTAAATCACAAGTACCTTGGTCTGTAGCTCTCAAAAACATCACTGATTGCAAGACAGGACGGAGTTATACATAATCCATGCTCCTAATTCTTCTCAGTCTTAAGGAGAGGGATAGAGGGGGGAGGGGGTAAGGAGAGGTTTCGCATAAGAGAAAATTATGTTAGCTAGTTAGAGCTAGTATCTCACAGGAAGATGAATAAATTCATGAAATGAGATAGTGATAAAACTCTTGCATCCTCAGGTAGAAACTTGCTGACATCAACTTGATCTTTGGACCAACCAGAGACTGAAAAACCTCTTCTCGTTTCTACTTACAGCTGTTTAACAGGACAGTATCTAGGGACAGACTGCACCCACCAATGTGTGTGTAAATGTCTGGTTCAGACACTGTTCATTGTTCTTCTTCATCTGTTGGTTAAGGGCATCTACCTAACAAACATTGGAATGTTCATTAGGATCTTCCAGCACAAACAAAAATTATTACCTTCAGTTCAGCACCAGTTTGACTTCAGTAGTAAAAGCTGTTAACAGCACTGTAATATTAGCTCTTCAACTACATGAACAATGTTTTCTATGAATTCATATTAAAAATCTAACAAACAGCTTGTGACTACCCAAGTTTTTTTCTGAGGCTTATAATTCTTACAGAGTCCTGGAAGTATGTAATTCCACTTATTTACTCTGACACAGACTTTCTGCAGCAAATAACAAACTAGACCACAGAACTGTCACAATGCTGAAAAGCATGTCATAGAATTAGAATTTGTTAAGAGACTGATAATATCATACCCGCTAGCTACTATTCACTTTTGATATCCTTTGGCAAGTCTCATTTTGCTGGTGATTGTCATAAGAGTCATAAAAGGTATCTGAAATTGGATTGAAGATATCTTCTTAATAATGTCATTCTCAAAATCTCTGATAGCCCAGAACTGATCCCAGTTCCTGACACTTCCTCCTGCAGAGTTAATCCCATTAATCATTCTCCCTAGAGAGTTCTCCAGGTGCAATTCCTCATGGGTTCATAATCGTTACTTCCTGCTATGGGAATTCTTTGCAATACTGATTTTGCAGAGCTGTTCTTACCCATTCTCCTTTTCATCTTGTTTGGAGTCTTTTAATAAGGTGGCAAAAGGTTTTGAGGATTGCTAGAGTTACAGTTTTTTCTGTCATCTGCCACCAAATAATTTGATATCCATGAGGGCTGTGCACAGTGTCAGTAGGCACTATCTTCAGAGGAGACCAAGTTTTGCAGATTTTGGCACACATAGCAAGCTATGGGTCTGAAGAAATTATCTGCTTCGGGAAGAACAGTTGCAGGTGAGCCATTCTCCTAGTGATGTTTTGATTCCTTTTTGATTTATTGAACTTCAAACAGAAAATTGTTCTGACCGTAAGGTTTCTAAACAAGCTATGCTAATTAGTGCCTCTGTCTTTCATTAACTTGGATGGAATCTAGAAGCTGAGAAAGCTGTTTGAAAACCCTCACTTTTGGTAGTGCACCCATCATTCTCTTTAGTCATATAACCATTACATTGTATTAGAAAGTTTTCTTTCGGTAGGCAGAATAATGCTAAGCACAGCATATGTGTCCTGTGCTTGTTTGTACCTGAGCAGGGAAGAAATAGTCCCATTCTTAATTTTAATACTTGATAGTTCTGTTTGTTGTTTGTGCATCCATTGGTATGCTTTTTGGTTGTATTACAGAAATTAAAATAAAACAGCCAGTGCCTTTGCAGTTATACATGAAGTTGTTGAAGACATATTTTTGTCAGAACTGAAATAATTCATCTTGGAGCCCTAGCTCTTTTTACAAGTTAAAAATAGAATACTTTTATTTGTTCTAGAGGTAGCTATCAACTGCTTATTCTGAAACCAATTGCTATTATTGTTAGTGTATCTTTGATATTTTATTTATAAAAAAATAAGAAATGTCATACAGCTTTAGGTCATTATAATAAGTAACAAATGATTGCCAGAATTACAGGATTTGATCCAAAGCTCAGTGAAGTCAACAAGACCTACCAGTTGTTTCCAAAAGGCTTTGAAATGCACTCTGCATTCCTAATTAACATGCATATAAGAATAGGTGTACTGATCTCTTTTTACATGCTTTATATGCATTGAGTTCCTTGAATTTGTTCCATATGCTTTTTTTGTTTAATCACTATTGTATTTTCCCAAAGCAAATTATAGGATTGATGCAATATATTGTTGGAATTAAAAAAAAAAAAAATATTAATATAGTAAGGACAGATCTCTTGAATTGAAATACTATGCATTTAGTTTTTGTATCTTATATTGCAGACAGACTCAACCAACGGGGAGAATCCAAGCATCAAGAAATCCCTCTTTCCTCTTTTTAATTCAAAGAATAATTTAAAGCATAGTTCTTCTTTGAAAAAGCTTCCTGTAGTCACTCTACCCATGGTATTAATTTTTAAGTACAGTAGCACTGTAAAATGCTCCAGTAAACTTGTCTTACTGACTACAGCAGCATGTGTTTTATTTTCATGGGATCACTTTCTCTTCATGCCAGTTAAGTATCTTGGGCCAGTTCGATAAATTTAAGTAAAATTGGCAGTTCTGTTGAAGTAGATTGTGCCTAAAAATTTTGTTTTACTATTCGATATACTGAAAATGTGACATACACAGTTCCAGAGAGAATGAGCCCTGAAACTAAGACTGAAGGAGGAAAATAGTTGTGAAATTGTGTATTTTTAAAATTAAACTGTCTCATTCTGTTTCAATCAGGAAAAACATTAACCTGGTTTGTTTTATAGCTATATTGGAAATACTTTTTTTTTTATGCAAACTGCTCATTTACATATCAACTTAATTAATCAAATATTAACAACAGATTATCTGAAAACAAAATTTTAGCTCATGCCTGTGATGTATTTTTGTTTGTCCTGATTGTTCATGATAAAAGACAGCTTGCATTAAAAATAGGTTAAATTTTAACTGTCCTTTTTTTGCTTAGAATTCTTGAAATGAGATAAAACTCTACATATAAATTTTAAATTATCCTTCTGCCATAAATTTTGTTGGATTTTCAGCTTGTTTTGGGCAGAGGAGGTTGGGGAGTTTCTTGACTTTTGCTTTAGTTTGGGATTTTTGTGGAGGAGGAGAAAGATGGGGAAAAGAAAAGCTCTTGGTTTTGTGATGGCAAAATCAGCCAGACATCAGTTTAGAGAGATTTTGGTCTGCTTCACTCAGGAACAAATTTATAGAACTGATCCATGGTCTTAACTGCAGCATGGAATGCTTTTTAAATGAAGATGAGGCTCAACAATTTATTTAGTTTTTTTATTTTTTGAAGCCTTGTTTAACTGCTCTCTCTTACAGCAAGTAACACTAACAGCATGCAAATGCTTTAAGGGCTAAGGGTATAGCAAATCTGCATGATATCCACAGCCACTTGCTCTTACTATGGGGAAAAATATTGAAAGGTCATTGCAATTCTGCTGCAGTAATGGGCTTCACTTGCGTTCTGTAATTAACTGGGGGAAATTACTTACAGCTGTTCTTAAGAATATACTGGGAAACCACTATTTAAAATTTTGTTGCAGATGCCTAGCAGTGATGGTCAGGATCTCTTGGCATTACAGAAAGCCATTCATTCTTCTAATCACCAGAGCAGCAGGCAGAAGGATTGGCATCCTGAGAAGATGACAGAAATTCAGCCTCATGTAAGTGGCGTTATCAATTCCCTGTATTTTAACATCACTGAGGTAGCTTGACAGCTTTTTCTCTGATGAGTAGAAAAATTGCATTTGACATTATTTCCCGACCTCCCCATTCCCCACTCATTGAGTGTGAAAAATCATGTGCCTGCAGTCCTGCATAATTCTTTGAAAATCCAGACATGAATGACAAGGAGAAGAAGAGAGACTAAATGTCCCTGTGTCAGTCTTTGAGCCTTTCAGAATATTGGTTATGTTTTTATATTAGAGGCAAGCAACATTTCAGTGCACATCTATGGTAGCTGTACAGCACTGCAGAAAAGTCCTCAAGTTAGCTCTGCAAGGAGTGGTGCATCCTGAGGGCACACTGCTACTCGACACAGTTTGATACTTGATGGGGTCACCAGAGCATCGTGACCACGTTACGGTGTGGCTGTGCCTCAGCTGGCACAGACTGCACTTTAAGCAGGCTACACGATTGGAGCATAGCACTGGACTAATGCAAGTTTACTTTCTCCAGTTCTATAACCAGCTTGGGGGGCAGGGTTTGGGAGGGAGCTTCAGTGCTGTACTCTGTTGCCATTACAACATTGAAAACTGAAGAAGAGAGTTCGTTGCAGCTGCAGTGTTCGAAGAAGCAAGTTGCTCTGTGAGTTGTGGAATTTAATGAGGCTGTTTTCATACCACTTTGTGTACTCAGGCTTCCCCAGGCTCTTGCTAGCCATTTCAGTAACCCCATGTCTCCATTTTCCTTCAACCTGCTCACCAGTTAAAGAAGCTGTGAGGGACTACAGCAGCTTATTGCCCAGCTGCCAGCAAACAAAATATCTAACTGCTGAGTTCTGCCAGCCCTTATTTCAGTGCAGATAATTACTCAAGACTCTTTCTAACCCCTAATTGATGTTCACAAAATTTTTAGGAACTTTGTATTTCTGATATGTGTCTCATAAAATGTGGCTGAGGTTCTAAAGTTAATAGCAGGAGTAGTGACAGATGGACAGCTAATGCAAATGTCTATGCCTCTGTTTTCATAGGAAACAAGGTTACCATAATTGATGGGAACAATTTTTTTTTTTCTGATGTAGAAAAGATTCAATCTTTTCAGGTAGCTAATAGATCGAATCATAATGAGAAGACATTTTCTCAGGTGTGTAGTCATAGCTTGGAATGAAATATTCCAAGTGAATACAAATTAGAAGTGAGGAAGTCCTGTGGAGTTCAAGACGTTCAGTTTAGGATATGACAGTTTTGTTACGGGTAGTCTGATAAGATGGAAAGCAGAAGGTCAAGTGCTTTTCCCCGTGTCTTTCAGAGCCAGCCATTGAAATCTCTCCGAAAGCTCTTACACCTCTCCTCTTCAAATCATCCTGTCCCTGCTGAGCCTCGCTTCCAGCCCTTACCAAGTCAGCCAGCCAAAGCTTCTTTTTCTGAAGTGCGAATTCACCCCATGAGTCAAAGCTCCGGCAGCGGCAGCAGCAACGTGCGGCAAGAGCCTCAGCCGAAAAGCAGGCCGACGCTGCAGATACCAAGCCAGCTGGAACCTACCTGGCACGTCTCCCCAGTGAACAGGAGCGCAAGTGATGGGCCTCCCTACTCCGATCAGCTGCCTTCCAAGAGCGGACAGAACGGGCACACGTATAACCGAACAAACCGATCGCGAATGCCAAATCTGAATGATTTAAAAGAGACAGCCTTGTAATTGCACTTCAGAAAATAGGCCAGTTCAGGTGGAGATCAGCGTGGGGGAGTGGTGGTGGTTCTGGTGATGGTAAGACTGCATTTTCAGCTTTATAAAGGTGTGCAATATGTACATGTGGAGCTATGCTGTTTGGCACCACAGTGAGAGTCAGGGATTATACAGTGAAACAAGTTGAATTATGAATTACCAGTCATCAGAAATGTCGCTGGATGCCAGGCAGAGTGTGCCGGTCAGGGAGAAAAATGCATTGCCGTTTTCTCTCATTTACATTCCAGCTCAGTGCACATCTCTGTCTGAAAGCTGGGAGACTTCTGGTATGTATTGGCACTTATAAGGGTGAAAACATTCATGTCTAGACCTATGCCCTTACTACATTTTTTGCTGCCTAGTTAAAATAGTGGGGTTTATGTGATAAAAGTGTATCCCGGTTAAGGGTTTAATGTTAAATTGTATGTCTTAAATTTGTTTTTTAAACTTCCATATTTGATAGGATTTGTAATATTTATTTATGATGACCTAATATCGTACTGTTATAATCATATCTTTTATGTTATAATGTAAAGTTATTTTGAGCTGTTTGAAACATTGTGAAGCAGTGCAACAGCTACAGTAGTTTCTATAAAAAACTAACAGTAACGTTTATATATTGCATCAGGAGTATTTTATTCTATATATAAATATATATACAAATGGAAAATAACTGTCTGTTTTTTAAATATACTCATTTAAAAGAAAAGTATTGTTATGACACTATCTGCCATATTTTTATACATTTGTGATATAAAGTGCAGTATTATACTTCTAATAAAAGGAAGTTGAATGTGGATATAAACCTGACTGTAACAGTATGAATCTTGCTCAGCTATGAGAGCCCAGTATTACAGGCATTATTGGTAACAAACAAAAGACAAGATTCAATTCCAAGCTTTATTATGGGCTATTTTGTTGGAAGTATTGGCTAAATGTAAGAGACTGCAGAACTGTACAGTCATCTAACTGTGGTATGTTCTCCCCTGTGTCCTTAGCCTTCCTAGTAATATTAATGGGATTTCTGCATCTGCATCAAGAGCACAGAGCCCCAATACCAAATTTTTGTTTCATCTAAAGTGCCCCATGACTAGAAGCTAAAGCAGGTGCTCTTCCACTTAACAGCAGGGGTGAAAACCAAAGAAACATAGCATGAATTGCAAGTGAAATGCCAAACTTCGACACTTACGCATAGCATGGCACTGCAGATCATGGTATAAGCTTTTATGCACATGTGTATTTTACATCTTGTTTAGCAATCTATTAACTAATAAGATAAACACTGTATTTAAATTTAAACTACTCTTGCACTTTCTATTATATTTCAGGATGTATTTAAATCTACAAATCTGATATTTGGATATTGAGGGAGAAGGTTGCCATGCAGCTTACTTTCTCCTTAGGTGTTACTATCTGAATATTCCCGTACACAGTTCAGTTACCAGTCTCAGCAAAATACTACATCTTGGGTTCCAGTCTCCTGTACAACATTGTTAAAACTGCCTTTACGTTGGTGAATGTAGAGTGTAGCAAATACACAACCGGATTCCTCTGTTGCTACCGGTAAACTAAGTCAAAGGTGAGCCAGTAGGAGTCAAAAGAGTTATGCCAGTCTAAACTTTGTGCAATAAGAGGAGAGTCAGGCCTGTAGTGTCAGAACAATACAATCTTTCCTTTTTAAACGTATTAGTTCAACTCCCTCATTACTCTGCAGCATAGTTCGTTTTCTAGATGCTGTCCTCATAAGACACTTGTACTTGCAAATACATTGTCTTTTCCAAAAAGAGATTAACCTGAATGTAAATGCGGTGATTTAGCCATACATGTAGTTAACAGAAGTAGCCAGGCAGTAAGAGCTGAACTTCCTAGTTGGATAACAGTGCAAACTGGACATGCTGTTCAGTACTTCTCGAGTCATACCAAAGTCCAAACAATGGCAAATTTGGCACCACTACTCTAAAAATCTGTGTCAGAAAGGACATCATGGAAGGATGTTGCATCAGGTTTGTCCAGGGCTAAAAGTCAGTCTAGTAAATTTGAAAAATTACGAAATAAGAATTCTTTCTTTGTCAATTGCCTGCAAGAAATGTGCATGTGATTTTCTATAGATATAGACAATATATGATATCTATATATATATGATATATACTGTGTTGATATATCATATATATAGCATATATAAATACAGTAGACATGAAAGGGTATTCAGTTTTTGATAAGTTCAGTGGGCATCCAGGAAAGACATTGTGATATTTAGTAGTCATCACTGTCAGAGTTTAGCAGCATATTTTAGCAATCTCTCTTGGATTCACCGGTTGGTCACAACTAGGTTAGTCCTGTTCTCTGCTTTGAAATGGGCTGACGCCACTGAAATCCCTCACAAAAGCAGTGTCTGAGAGTGGGGCTCTAAGCAGTACGATTCGAATGCGTCCGAGGGAGTGTTCAGACTAGACTCTTCTGTACTTTGTGGATATGTATCCTTTGCCTCTGCAAGACTTTTAGCTTGCTGGTAAGAGCTTCATGCTGGGGATGATGATACTAGGCTGTATGTGGCTGTTCTGATTTCTAGCAAGCAAAACTGTTTCCAAACGATTTTTTTTCTCAGTACCCATCAAGTTAAATCAGAGTCATCTCTGACTGTACATATAGCTGTTTAAAGTAGTTAGCAAAGCTTCAAGGGTGACCCAAGGAATGTTCCAAGTATTTGGTGGCCCATATTTACAGGAAGTTGTTTCTACTTCATACTGCATTTTCTTCTCACATTCAACAAACCGTAGTAGATTTCAGTTGAGTACTAAATTGTGTTGAACGTATGTAGTATTTTCTTCCTTCTGTTGGAAAGAACTTCCAGCAGCTTGGCCAGCTGGTGCTGGGATAAATCATGTATTTTTAACCTGGTATAACTTCCCAATATTTAGAATATTGCTAATGTAATTTTGCCGAGGCTTCCAAAGGAGTCTTATTATAGTGACTGAGATTTGCTGGCTCAATAAAGGGGAAGAGAATTACAGAGCAAAAGATTTTGTAAGTGTGAGCTTTCCTCTTCACTGGTCTGTGTGTCTCGTGCTACATGTTGTATAGATTTACTTAGTATAAAGTACTGTAGTTAAACTGCATTTTATTCTTTGGCATCATTAATGATATGAATAGAAAAGAAACTAGGTTTCAGAAATGAATTATAGTCACTTTGCAGAACTCAAGCTGCCTAAACTTGTCTGTATGTTTTTACTATAGCTCTTGAGCTCTTGTTAACTGAAAAAGAAGCACCTTAAGCTCATTTTAACTGAAATTGTGTGTGTTTAAGCTGTCCTTTTAAACTGCCATGTAAATGTATTAACCTAAAACAACATTTTTTTTTTCAACAGGCCTGACCACAGAGAACAGTCCTTTAGAGCTATTTAACATTTTTTGCTCCATTTATCGCAGCCCAAGATTCATTGTTCCTCTGAGAGGTCACCAGCACGGAGCACTGGGCAGAGTTCTTGGCAGGAAGTCAGTGATCTCAGATTCAGTCCCTTCTTCCTAAAATGTTCCCCATCCCACCATTCCCCATCCCACTGGGCTTGGGACTGACACCAAGCTTTGATTTCTGATACCAAGTCAGACCCATCTAAATGAGTGGGTCCTGATGCCACTCTATTTACGGATACTCGCTCTTCTAGATCAATATTAATGCAGGCTTTAAACTTCTGAATATATGAGGCACCCTCAGGTCGTCCTTAGGCTTGTTGCCTTTCTCTCTGCTACACTTACTTGTTTCTGGGAGCAAAGCCGGAGTGATTCCTCAAGAAGCAGTGTCCTGTGATAGGCTTTTAGCCATTCCTTGTCATTGCAGTTAGGTCTCTTAACAGATGAATCTTACTAGTATAAAAAGCTACATACCAACTTATTTTTCTTTTTTCTTCAAAAGCTGCTGTTGCTCTTAGCTGAGTAGACTCCTGTGTTCACCCAGAAAAAGCTATGACTTCTTAACAATTCAGTGCTGTAGACCTCCCTTATAAGAAAGGGAACACAGATTATATCGCTCTGAAAGCACTGTTATGATCTATTTAGTTAAGGCAAAACCCAGCCGCTTTTGAGGGGAGCCATGCTCTAGAAGTGTTTGGGGTTTTTATTCATGTTTCAGTTTTTTGTTATCTTATAATGGTTTGGTAGTGAGACACGCTTCAAAAATATCTGCATGTAATCAATTCTGTATGTGTTGAACACTGTCAGAGTAGAGCTGGGAGACTATTTGAATCCCAGTTACACAAGGAGTTTGAAAAGGATAGCCATATATAATATACTGCAAATTGTGGGGTGGCAATGAATGTTTATTTTTTCCATTCCAGCTAGCATACATAATACATCTATTAATGGGGTTATATCATAAACCATGCATCTGGGCTGTTGTTCATGGAAGTAGGCCCACCATTCGAAATAGGATAGGAGTGTCACAGAAAATTATTGGAAAGGTGATGTGCCCTATTTAAACATTTTTAAATGACCTTCAAATCAGGACACTATTTAAGAACAGGTGCCTTTCCCTACACAGCTCTCTCTAACTGTGTCATGATAGTAACCATTCATTAACTGGGTTTGTAGTGAATGAGGAGAAAAGCCATTAAACTTCTGGCCTTTGTTAAAAAGGGAGCGATTTGAGTAAACCCTTTTAATATAACACAGCTTGGAAGTTCTAGATTTTGGCTCCTTTTTCAAAGGGTCAAACAGCAGCAGTACATCAGTGCTCAGGCTCATCAGGAAAGTGAAGGCTTGTGCACATCACTTGGTTCAGATGTTGTACTGAAACAAGATTTTTCATTCTGCAGTCACGAAGCAAATTTCATTAAAATTAAGCGAAGCAAATTTTGTAGGAGATCCTCTTTCAATTTGAAGAAAAAAGCTGTGGTAGGTCATCTGTTCTCTCAGTGGACTGTCTTAACAGCTACTGCATGAGACAGCATAGGTAAATCTGATGGATTAGGTCTGAATTTTACTTGCTCCAAGTTCTGCTTGGATACTTATTTGTTACCTTGTGTACAAACAATTGGTGCAAAAGTTGGCTTTTGACAAACTGAGTGGAAGAGGCATGAGAAGTGTGAGAGGACCAGCCCCACTATGTTTGGATGCTTTCGTTCCCCTGAACCAGATTGCTTCTCAGGCTCTTTTAGAATGTAACTCAAAATATGCAGTCAGGCAAAAGTGGCAAAGACGTGGCCCAAAGGTCTGAACATGGAATTGTGACTTAGGCTAAGAGTGACTCTACACAGCTCTTGTCTTCTCTGCAAGTCAATCTACCTCCTCTCTCTTGCAGAATGTGGTCGAGGTTTGGTTTGTTTGTTCTGAGCTTATTATTGACTCCAAATTTTGAAGAGACATATAAAAAAGATTCTTCCTCTAGGTACTGTTAGCAACCAAGTAATAAAATCTTGATGGGCCTTCATCTGATACACTTCTGAAACCTCCAAGCCATCCGAGCTCTCCCTCTGGAATCCCAATGCCATCCTTTGCACTGCTTTGCAGTCTTCCCTTGCCCTTCCCCTTGCGGTTCTCAAATATTGCAGTTGCCTTGTTCTTTGTTGTTTCTCTAGTGCAGATTATCAGGGAGTTAGAGGCCTTATCTACTACTCTACCCTGTTTGCTGTTTTATTCAAACAGCTATCCTTAGACTTGCTCAGGATTTTCTTCATTTTAATTTTCCATTTCATCTGGGTGAGATACCTTACCTCGTTGTGCCCCCACCAAAACATGCTGCCTACCAGGCGCTTTGTTCCACCAGGTCTCCGTTTTCACATGGCATTGTTTCTCTGGATCCGTTCTGAGAAATGCAAGGTGGCATCTTAACTGTACAGGCATAGAAATGCATTGTGAACTGCTTTCGTAGAGCTTTCCATCAGCCTCGTTAAAGCATGTTCATAGCACAAGATGGAAGCCACTATTCAAGTTTCCTATAGGATATAACCTCTTG
Organism: Gavia stellata; assembly: GCF_030936135.1. Lineage (NCBI taxonomy): Eukaryota > Metazoa > Chordata > Aves > Gaviiformes > Gaviidae > Gavia > Gavia stellata. The sequence goes on from NC_082594.1 coordinate 85,843,745, forward strand.
GTGTAAACTCCTGACATGTAAATCCAATGGCAGAACTTTTAATTCTTTAGTAACAAGGCAAAACTTTAAGTGTAGGTGACTGTCTCGACTTTTCCTTTTCTTCTTACTTTTTTTTTTTTTGTTTTGCTAGTGCACATCTTAGACTCGTACTACTGAAGGATATGTCTAATCGAAAGGAGTAACATCTATAGATATAGATATAGATGTATATATAGATATAGATATATCTATATATATTTGGTTTATATGGAACAATAAGCTAAAATCCTCCATGAAACCGTGATTTTGTTGGAAACTCTATGCAGGCATTTTAAAATCTGGTTAATCTGCTAAGGACTTCCAGGACTGCTTAGATCTCCACTGTGAAATGCTGAACTCTGAATTTGTGTCATTTGGGAGAAGGAAGGAAGAATGAGGTTTAGGAAAATGTGATCTTTTTTTCACAATCTGCCAGTACAGACTATTCCAAAAACAACAGACTGGGGAGGTAGCTTTCAAAACTTTTAAATTTATGGATAAGTTTCCCTGATGTTTTTTAACAGCTCCTAGAAATCTAAAGCGCACAAACTTCTAAATCTACCATGCTTTCTGTTGTGGAAGGGATGTGATGTGGTGTTAACCTTTTTAATCCTGGAATACAAATTGATTTTAAAATGTGTTGAATATTTAAGGATGACTTCATGCAAGTTAACAAATCATTTGTAAAGTGTTTGTATACAACCCTTTGTATCATGTTGTTGGTACACCTTACCAAATTTTTTTTGGGCATGTATTCCATTCTTAACTTCTGTACAATTTCTATTGTTGCTGTAAATATTCTAAAAGAGAAAAAAAAAATCCTGTGGTAACCTAAATTATCAGCATGGAAATGGTTAATTTTTACTGAGCACAATGTATTTTTGAATGGGCCTTCCAAAATATGTCTTTAATAAAAATGCAGATTTTGCACTAGAACACTGCCATTGCTCAGCGGCTGATCTTATTCCTGACACGTCTCCTCCAGAGCGCCTCCCCATACATTAGCTTGGCCCAGATGAGCAGAACAGACCAGAACTGCACCAGGACTCCTCTGCCCGAGAGGTCGCTGCCAGGTACTGGCTAACTCCCCATCTGAGAAGCCAGCTTGTATCTGTCCGCAAGCCTGGTGTTTCCACAGGAGCACAGACACAACAGCTCCGAAGCACTTTGTTGTCCACCATTCCTGTAGTCTCATTGCAGACATTGCGGGGGTTTCTTCCTTTCAGGGCAAGAATCTCTGCTATTCTCTCTTTTGAACAGTATCAACCCACCAATCCCCTCAGCAGGCACTACCCAGAAATTAAAAGGCTCTGAATGTTTCCAGCCCTTAAATTGTCTTTGCTGCAGAAGGGGATCCACCATTTGGCTAGCATGTTGGCATTTCAGCATTGCCACACACAAGCTGCGATTCTTCTAGGCAAACACTCAGGTGTCAGCAATACAGTTTTTGATGGGTTCCTCTTAAATGTGTCCTGGCTGTGACTTTTTTTGTTACGGTGTGCAGCTTTAAAAAACTTTAAATATTTCTCTGACAGTCCCTCATTCTTCAGGGTAATTGGAAACAAACTGAGGAGTAGGGACCACTTTACCTTGGCCTCCCTTCTTTCCCTCTGCGCTCCAGCAGCAGACTTGCTGAAAGCCAGGACCTTCAGTCTGTTCAGATCCTTCCAAAACAGCCGCCTGGTGGGGTGTGCAGCAGCCACGGCTGCCGCGAGACCAGGCTGCTGCCTGGTGCCTTCACTGAGCTGCGCCCATCACCTCCCTAACGGGGAAACTGCTGGCCTGAGCTAGTGGCTTCAACTTCCACCGGGACAAGTGGTCCAGCATTGCAACAGTCCCAGCCAAAAATGCGTTTGAAATGCCCGTTCCCTTGAGGTGCCTAGCTATCTGGGGACGTGGCTTTACTCCTACAACCTCACCTTGCTCTTACTCTTTCAAGGACCTCCTCGTAGTGACCCCAGGCACTCGCTGCCCTTTTCTGTACTCACTGCAGGGCTCCAGAAAATGAAGTGGCCACTGCCTTGAAGAGGTCAAGCACCTCACTGTGGTAGCCCCAGTATAGTCAGCAGTGGTCCCCCATGGGATGGGGAGCAGAGTGGCTGTGGGCATTTTTCTCTCAGACAGTTGTAAAGGGATAATTCCTGCAGGTACTCATTAAGAGAAAGGGGCTATTGACTTACAAATGGTGTGGCTGGCCTGGAGGCCTGAGGCAGTCTCTTATCACATAGTTTAAATTGGGCAAGCTTGACTTCTCAGCACAGTTCCTCACTTCTCTCTGTAAGCATCCCATCCATTCAGGTGACAAAGCTGAAGGCAGTGCTTTGTCCCGCCTCCGATTTCAACCTGTTGTGTTTTACGCAGTTGCAAAGAAGTCATGCATTGGTCTTCCTACCTCTGCAGGTAAAGACCTACAGGATATTCACTCCTAGAAGATAAATGCATGTTCAGCACTGCTTTGCATCATCTCCTGCAGCCTCAGTTGCTGGCTCTGTTCCAGTTAATTGTGATTGGAGGCATCTGTGCCAGTAAATTAAAATTACACTGATATGCTAGGAAAAGTTAGACTTTATGAAGAAAAGCTTTGTATCTTTGTAATTGTATTTTGGCTGGTTCTATCCCGCTTTCATAATGCCCTCAGTCACACTGTTACTCCAACACTCTGTGTTTATGCAGAGGTGGAAATCAAGTGCAATTCTAAAAGCATTTTAGGACCACTTAATTAATTAAGCCTCTCAGCATCCTTCTTTCTAGATAGGAGGCAGAGGTTAAGTGAATTTCCAAAGGCTGATTAGCAAACGAGCTGCATAGCTAGGGTCTGAACAGAAACTCCTGCTTTAGCAGGAACCATTTTGACATTGCAGATCTAAGCCAGAAGTAGGTCCTTTCCCCATGCAAGGAAGTGAGGTGAACTGCAGGCAAAAGACGGGGAGAGGCAAGAAGCAAATGAACTGTGAAATTCAGTGTATGCCAGTTAGTTCCACCTTATTTGTTGCTGTACATTTCAATCTGGAAAAAGGGTCTAGTGACTTCTCTGAAGCTGGGAGGCTGGAAGAGTGATAGCACAGGTCCTTTCTACCTGGACAGTCTTTTCTCCCTCCAAAGTTTTATTATATCCTATATTTTGGATCAGTCATGTGAAGATACATAATTTGGTGTGGTGCCTTGGTGTATAATGGTGTGTGGTCCATCCATTCAAGCTGTGAATTAAGCTTGTGAGATCTTTCAAATTACTTAGGAACTCTTGGCCCATGCCGCAGGGTGCATTTCCAAAACCAGACAACTTGCAAAACCCTGGACTGTGCATGGGAGCTCTTGAGAGGCCAGTCACAGGCAAGGCTTTGGGTGGTTATAGTCAAGCTTAGCTGCTTTGGGGTGCTAGAGATATTCATCGGCTGGTGCCCAGTCCATCCTTTCACCCCTCCAACTCCATCCCACGACTCCTCAGTCATGCAACAAAACAACAGCACCAAGCCTCCTCCCCCTTAGTCACCATCCACCAGGACATGGAGCAGAGCTGCCCGTGCTGCTTTTAGAGAAGGGAGAGCAGTGTTAACGTGATGGCAACTGTGTCCAAGGACTGGCAACACTTCAGTTTTCAGTGTTGGTGTTACTAACACAGAAGCTATGATGGCTTGTGGAGAGCCCTTGTCTCCCTGTTATTGTATGTGCAGGGCCTCCAGGAAGCCTGTTACCCCATGCTGGTCCCACAGCTCGGCTACAAGTTGCTCAATGGACCTTCTCAGTAAAGCTTGCCTGGACTGATAATCATTAGAGAACAACACAGATTCAGTGCTTTCTTATTAAGAAAATATGTCCCTACACCCATTTGTGGATAGGCAAAACTCATTTGGGGTGGGGGGGAAGCAAGAGAGTGATGGCGATGTAATAACCATCATCTCAGCAGATGGGGATTGGCCTTTTCTACATCTCTGTAGACTTCATACTGTTAGTATAGTTGAGCAGAAGCTTTCAGGCTCGCCAGAACAGCATATTTTCCTGACAGTTATTATTTGTCTCTATATACAGGAAAAAACAAGGCATAAACATCTGCCCTGACAGATGAATAAAATGTGACGAATTGCACAGACATCCAAAGGCCTTTCTCATGTTTTTGGTCACATCTCATTTGGTTTTAGCCCCGTCTCATCTCCTGCCTTGCACACCAAGCATTTGCCTCTCTCCCTGTAGGGGTAGGAAGAGGGCACGAGAGGCAGATGGCCTGCCTTGGTGCCGTTGTCTTTGTGCCTCTCCTCTCTCCACTGAGACAGTTCAGGTGCCAATGCCATGGGTTGGGATGGATACACGGGTTGTTAAATAGGGAAAAGGCTTCCGGTGCCTGCCAGGTTTCTGCCACAGACGTGTGACAAGCCAAACAGCAGCTGCCACCCCAGAGCCCCCGCAGCCCTCCCACATGGGAGCTGCAGTTCTCACCTGGGGCATGCTGGGCATCAGCTCCCGGGCAGAGGCAGGGACGTGCGCCATGGCACCCAGCCGGTTACCCCAGGAAGATGGGTGCATCATCAGAGCCTCCACATGCCCCAGATTCCTCTGGTGCTCAGTGCCCATTAGGGATTGGGCCATGGAGATCAAGGCAGTTAATGAGAGCAAGTCCCTGTTCCTGTGCCCAAATGCCCACCGGGGAGCAAAGCACCCTGGGCTCCTTGGGACGTGTCAGTGCAAAACCAGAGAGGATACAGAGGGTGTTTGGCCACCCGGTGCATAAGGGAGCGATGGCTGTCCCAAAAATGGCCACAGCAGCTCAGGCTGGAGGGGACCTCATAAAGGGGACACAAGGTTACTGACAGCGTGAGATACTGGTGGGGCCCGTTGTACTGGGGACTGGCCAGATCTGGCCCCGACCCTGTCTCAGGGATGGCAGAGACCGGCAGGAGGAGCATGAGGAAAGCAGGGTGAGATGTCTGCCCCGGCGCAAGAGCCCTCCCTGGCCCCAGTGAGGTGGCGGGGGGTGCCCGGGCTCAGGGACAAATAATCACTCGCAGACCTGCCCTCCCTGCGGGAGTCCAAGCCCTGCCTTTGGACCCCATCTGCATTTACTTTGGCCTCCACAGCACGCTGTGATGATGATTTCCCCAACCTAACACCCAGGGCCAGAAGCACCACATCTCACGGGATCAAAGACACAGCAATGAACCCTCCTGCCTTCCCCGATGTGTGCCACATTAACACCCGTCAGCTTCACAGCATGGTTTAGCTTTATCACCAGGCGTGGTGCAAAGCAACGTTTTATTCAAGACAGCCCATCCCTTTGCAGGCTGGGCATTTACACCGCAGGACCACAGCTGCAGCTGGTGTTGGTGGCGAGGTGGGGCAACTGCACAGGCAGACACCTACACATCTACCCCAGGAGACAGCATGGGGCGGGCGGGCTCTCAGCCACACTTGCCCAGGCACTCGAGGAGCTCCATGCGGATGGCGATGCGCACGTGCCAGCCCAGTGGGATGAGGCGGATGTAGCGGGCTACAATGGGCGGCCGCAACAGGTTCTGCACTGAAGATGAACGGTCTGAGTTGCCATAGAAAACCTGGAGAGAGAGGTGTGGGTAGGCGGTTAGGGGACTGAAAATCCTGCCCCATGAGTTTGGGGTGCCTGTGCAGAGCAGAGGAGAAGGAGGGTCCCTCTCCCTCACCCCCAAAATAAGACTTTAAAAATAGCCAGACGCAGACAATTTTTGTCACACCAACTGGGTTTTATGAGTAAGTCACTTTTCCCACATCGTTCCTCCACTTTTTCTGTTAGGCTAGACTTAATCTTGCCTTATTCTCTCTCATTCGCCTTCTGGCAGCAAGGCACCATGTGTTCGAAGTGAGCGTGGCTGACCTTGGCTGTTTGCAGTGCATGAGCCGGGCTCCCAGACATGCCAATATAGACAAAAAAGTGTATTTGGGGGCCCTTCTCCACTGCTTGGCCGCGCTGCCATGTCTCCTGCTGCCATGACCAGTTTATTTGGGAAAGCTCAGCATCGCCCCAGGGCTGCAGCAACCGGTCCTTTAGCAAAGCCATCAGAGCCTCCCATGCTGGCACGGGGCCATCCCCATGGATGGACACTGATGATGCCTGGGAGACAGCAGCCATGGCATCCCCTAGCCCACCTGGGCTGCACAGGGACCACAGGCACCACTGCAAGGTCCTCAGTGCAATTTTTCGCTTCAAACCAACCACTAAAAGTGCAGCATGCAAACAGTTTGATGGGTTGTGACTTAAATAGTTGCAGATTTTGTCTCAGGGGTTTTTCTGCATCGTTAGCATGCACTACCCCTGGACTTATAGCAAAAGAAGGAGCCCCCATTATTCAGTGCCCAGGCATGACTGGTGTAGCACGGCCCCGGATGAGAAAGGGGTTTTATCATGGAGGTGCCGTTTCCCCTGCGATGCCAGCTAATGCCTCCATCCCGCTGAGTTTAGTCTAGACTCCACCATCACCATTAGCAAACAGATATATTTTGTCCTTCTGCAGTTGGTCAGCATGGCACTTGCTTTTACCATGGTGGGGGGACACCCCTCTCCATGCTGTCCCCGGATGTGAGGTGAGCGCCAGGCCCCATCAACCCTGCTGCTCCCACAGGAACCCCTTTTGGGGCATGTCCCTGCTGAGACCTGATATTTTTGTGTCATCAAATGTGCCCCCTGCTCCAAGAATGGCAAAAGCATAAAGTCCACTGACCCGGTTGTTCCCGGTCTGATCCTTGTAGTAAACCCAGTTAAGGTTTTCATCAGTGCGGTACTGTACACTGTACTTGGTCATCCACTCGTCGGCATCGCAGCGCCCTTGCGTGAGGATCCCCGAGATCACCTTCACCTCCTTTAGGTCGATCTGCAGCCACTGCCCGTTGTCCTGGTACTTGGAGAGCCACGCGCACCTGGGGAGACACCGCTGGCCCTGCTACGTCCTCCGCCCCTGCCCTCCCGGGTGGCCTCTCCTGCCCCCATGCTGCCAGGGGTGCCCCAGACCCCCCCACCCGCCTGCCCACGAGACCCCTCAGGGAGACATTTTCGGACTCACCCGAAGCCTTGGCCATTGAGGCGGGCCTTGTTGGCTGTCCAGGAGGAGTACCAGCCCGTGTACTGCTCAGGGTTGGAGCAGCTTATCTGGTCGGGGGTGACGGTGCCGGACTCGAAGCCCAGGGGCTTGTGGTAGGGGCACTCTGCAGAACAAGGGAAAAAAACTGCTACCATAAGGCCACGAGTGGCTGGCTTTGTTTGCTGGTTGTGTTTGCACGCTTGTTGTCAACACCCTCTGTGGTTTCGCTGCTCTCTGTCCTCCCTGGCCAGGATGCTGGGGATGCTTTTAAACCCAGACCACAAACCCTGCAGTATTTGCTGCCCAGGGACCATGGGGTCATTTCTAACTCTTCTTTTGTATGAATTTCTGACTGCTTTCTCTCTCAAACTTCCTAAACTTGTGCTGCCTGCAGCATTTTGGGGGGAAGGTTTTATTCAGATGCTGCAGTCTGAATCTCCTTCTTGCAAGCCTGTGGAAGCAGATCCAGACTGGATCCATCGACCTGGATCCAGCCTGCAGGCTGTCAGCCTCTGCCTGGTCCTTGAGAAATGCCTGGCACGGCTCTTCTTGTGGGGCTTTATCTCCTTCCGCTCCTCCGTTCACTGTCTTGATTTATGGCTATGCCTGCATGGCAAAATCGCTGTGCCTGCTCTGATCATCCCTCCACAAGCACCCTCAGATCTTCTGCATTTTCTGCTATGGGGACTGTCTTTGTATCTGGAGATGGTCTTGTCTTGTGGAAAACCTGCAGGTACTTTGGTGCCAGTGAGGTGTAATGCTTGGCCCTGCCAAAGGCTCAGGGATCTCCATCTGAATTTTTGCCTTCAGATCTTCAGGCTACCAAACCTGACCCCACAGCTGTCTTCTGCAATAGCGAGAAGAACAGCAAGACTCCCGCTGGCTGCAGAACCACTAGGGGCAGAAATACTCATTCATCATTAAGATTTTCTGTGGTGGGTCACCACACAGTGCTCTGGAAGGCAAGCCTTTGGTGATGCTGCCATGCAGAGCACCTGCATGCTACCTGGACCTAGTTGGGGTTTTTTTGTTATGATCTTTTTTTATGCGAGCAGGTTATCACTACAAATATAGGTACACATAAAGAAGGAGCTCATAAGTGTCAGATGGGAATTGCCTGGGCAAACTTCTATATCGTGGGCAGCATTTTTCTAATTTTGCAGCCTGTGGAGCATGTGTGGTCCCCGAAGAGTGACTCTGTCACATTTTCCAGTTTAGAGTAGTTTGTTTCACGGGTTTCAGCTATAAAGGAGCAAGCAAAGCTCTGCGCAGCTTCACTTGTGGGTAGGACATTTCTTCACCTTAGCCATGCCTGACCGACGAGCATGATGCCTCGTATTAAAAATGACCAACACGCGGGGAGCATCAGTAGGTGCCCAGGGCCTGGCATGGCTATGGCCTCCCCAGTGCAATGCCCCAGTACTGTGGCAGTGCGGTCGATGTCTCATTAGCAAGCTCCACTGGGTCGATATCGTATGCATCAATATCTTATTAACATATCTTGCTCAGTTGGTACCTCATTAACATGTTTTTCCTCACGAAAATACAGAGCCGCTGTCCAGCCTTCCTCCAGGCATGGAAACATCATGCTCATTAAAAACCCTTGCTCCCCTTGTGCAAGAGGGCAGCCGGGCTGGGGTGGCCCTGCATGTTTACTACTTGGCAGGCTTATCTCAAACACCACGTAACTTTACTTTTAGCAACACTAATCCACAGACCACACAACCATAATGCAATTAGCAGGTCACCTTCTAGAACGTCTGGCTGCACCACATGCAGGGACCTGCAAAACAGACGCCTGGTGCCCACCTGGCCAAACCGGCTAAGCCATTTAATGCCATTACCACCAACCTAGAGAAAACTCCTGCAGTGGTTGCAAGGCCGGCTGCTCCCCTCCAGCCGTGCCAAAGACAGTTTTGCAACAACTCAGCACAGCTGCTCTGCAAACCATCCCCAGGCAGTGGGGATGCTGGGCCACACCACTGTGGCTGGGCTGGGCTGGGTGAGGAGAGTGCAAAGCCCCCCTGCCTGGGGAGAGAGACAGCTAGGAGATACATCAACAACATTTATTATTCAGGAGAAGCCTTCATTAGTCAAGGAAGACATGTTCATTACTCAACTAATGCGTGAAAGCACCCCTCACACCTAGCCTGGCCAGGAAACCTAGAGCCACTCCTCTCGTACACGTCCCTCAGCCATGGACGGATCTACCAAACCTGCTGTGTCTCCTTTCCTTCCCTTCCCTTTCAAGGGGCAATGGTTTTAAACTGAAAGAGAGTAGGTTTAGATTGGACATAAAGAAGAAACTTTTTATGATGAGGATGGTTAACCACTGGAGCAGGTTGCCCAGTGAAGTTGTGGATGCCCCATCACTGTAAGTGTTCAAGGTCAGGTTGGATGGGGCTTTGAGCAAACTGGTCTAGTGAAAGATGTCCTTGCCCATGGCAGGGGAGTTGGACTAGATGATCTTCAAAGGTCCCTTCCCACCCAAACCATGCTGTGATTCTGTGATTCCTTGGTGCAAGCGACAGCAGGGTGGTACCAGGCTGTAGCAAGGCTTCGGATGGAGAATTGTGCACTGTTAAACAGCAGTAAAACATGCAGTAGGACCAGGGTGGCATGCCAGGCATAGGTGCTGGTATGGAGCCACCGTGAGAAGTACTTCCCAAGGGGTTGGTCGGGGATCTCTGCTGGGCTGGCTGCGATTCAGCATTGACATGAGGCTCTGTGGTGCATGTGAGCGTGCCAGTGCTGCTCCTTGCACATCATGCCAAGGCTGCAGGAAGCAGGGGGTTCCTACATGGCAACCTAGAGTGTGCAGTAATCTCCCTTTGTCCAAAATATGCTTTACTGCAGCTCCATGCAAAGGGATACAGTTACAGGTGGAAGATGTGCAGGTGCAGGGGGGCACCTTCCGAATGGAGAGAGACTCAGACACGGATGCAAGGACTGGAGGGACCTGCCCATCACAGGTAGGCTTTGTGATGATGCTGTGATAAAAAAGAGTTGTGGTGGCCAGCCCTTTGAGAGGGAGCGGTGAGCTCGGGCAGAGCTATGCCAGCTCAGACTCATGTTTGGGGTAGTGCATGTGGGTTTCTTTCATAAGAGACTGGAGGAAACCCTCAGAACAAGACACATAAAGTGTCATTTCTGGAGGTCCTATAAATGATTCTTCTGTACCACAGAGGCTGTCTCCAGTAAATGCCTTCTTCCTCTTCATACCCGCCCCAGCAGACAGCCCTGTGGAAACACCAGCTGCAGAAACTGGAGGGGCAGAGCCTAAGAAGCCATGACCCTTTACTGGGGATGTCTGGGGCCACTCTGCCCTGGGGGCAAGACACCACCCATGCATGGCAGATGAATCCTCTCCTTGCAGTTTCTCTGGGCAGGGAAGAAGCCTGTGGGCAATGCTCAAGCTTGGCGAGCCCCAGGTGGACATGGCCTCCACAGGAGCAGGGTGCATGGAGGGAGAGCTCTGGGGAAGTAGATGGGCCAGCAAGGATGACTGGAAAGCCTCTGTGCTTGTCAGCTGCCTCATGCCACTGGAGGGAAACCTTCATATGCAACACAAGCACGGGACAGAAATGCCTGGGGTTTATTCACTCTCTCATTTCCGTTTGCATTTGCCTGCAAGCATTAGCAATGGTGTCATATCTTCCTGTCAATACACATTTTTATTTGCTTTCTAGCCCATCCTGGCTTCCACTCAGAGCTCTTCCAGGGTAACTCATTTAACTTCCTCCTCCTTCAGGGCAGCCATGCCAAATGCTGAGCACTGGGGTGACTGTTTTCTCTGTGTATCTCCCCTGGGGAACCCAGGAGCAGCAAAACACACCTCAAGTTGTTGCACAGCCTCTTGCAGGAGCTGGGAAGAGGTGGTTGCTTGCGGGCATGAGACAGGTACCACTTTCAGCACCCAGCCCCAGAGGGGATGAACACCTCTGAACATCTGCGTGACAGAGGCTGAACAAGAGTGCAGCTTTTGTGGGACCCATGAGCTAAACCTGAGGATCAGGGCACCGGTAACACCTTGCTGGGGTAACACAGCTGTCAGTTGTGGAGAATAACGAGGAAAGAGCTTGATCAGAAACCTATAAAACATGATTTGTGAGGAACAGCTAAAGGAGCTGGGCAGGGGCAGCCCAGAGAAAACTCAAATGAAACACGATTGTGGTCTTTTACTGCTTAAAAATATGCTTCAAAGAAAGAATAAACTGTTTTCTTTGACCCCTGGGGAGAGGACAAGATGTCACAGGCTAAACTGCAGCAAGGGAGAATCAGCCTAGGTTGTACAAAAGGTTTCCTACAGCAAATCCTGCACATGGCAGTAGCTGCCCCAGGCAGTTTCTGGGAGCACCAGCGCTGGGGGCTGTAGGAACAGGGCAGGCAAGTGCCTAAGAGCATCGGCCAGCCTGGGCCACCCTGGGTGACTGCCTGAAGCCCAGGCATGGCCCCCACTGCTGCTGCCCCTCTGCCCAATGGTGCAGGGTCACCCCGCACCTCCCACTGGTGCAGCTCCCCTGGCCCTACCAGGAGCTGGGTTTGGAACAAGCACCACCATAACGTGCCACCACCTGCAATGCAGGGTGCAACGGGGGAAGCTGCTGAAGATCACCAGACAAACATGGTTAAAAGGACACATTACCTGGCATGCACTCTAAGCTGTTAGTCCTGCTGGACCACACTGAGTTAGGACCTCCTTGGCAATCGCATTTGCAAGCCTTGCTGTGCCACAGCTCCAGTCTCTCATCCTAAAGGGAAGGTAAAAAAACAATAATAAATCAACATCGTCACTGACAATAGTGACATGAGGCTAAATGTGAGTCCTGAAGCTTAGACAGACACTCACTCCTACTAGGCTGCTGAACCTTCCCCAAGCCCCTTTCTTTGTGCCAGTCTGGCACAAAACATGGGATGATTCCCCTTTGGATTCAGAGGTCAGAGCACATGCCTGGGCTTGGAGGCCCAGGTGCCGTCCCTCCTTCTGCCTTGAGGCACCAGAGCCTGGCAGTGTCAGGCCCCCAGCATTTACCCGGCAGCCAAAACAGCCAGAGAGACTTACCTCTCCCGGAGAGAGGGCCAACGCAGCTGGGGCAGTGGGCATGGAGGGAAGAAGAGAGAGAGAGAGATCAGAAATGAAGATGCTGCAGGCAAGTGCCAAGAAATGCAATGAACATCTACTCCTGAGCTGGGGACAAATAAATCAAGGAAGGGCTGACAAATCTACTGTGTTTCCCTGAGCTGATTGCCAGGGGAAAGCAAGAGGAACTGGGCAGGAACAGGGCACTGTGTGTGCCTGTGCCGGTGCTACTCCCCCACTGCCTTTTCTTTTCCATGCCTTTGGCATCTCCTCTTTCTGATCAGATATGCCTGAAACCCTGAGGAGAAACTCATGCCGGCCCCCTTGGACTCTGCTTTACAGCTAATTTTGCCCCTATCCCTTTTTGCTGTCTTCCTGCCCCACGGTTTTCCTTTCCCATTTTGCCCTTAAAACCTGTGAGCTGATGAACCCCAAGGGTGAAATCCCAGCCTGGCACCACTGCAAATCCCCGGTGCCTTCGGAGGAGATGGGACATCCCACGAGGTGCCTGGCCTGAGATCACTCCCTCTGTACGGGATGGAGGAAAACAAAATGTAAACAGGTCTTCCCAATCCATCTTACATACGAGACTCACTTTTTTCCTTAGTTAGAGAAAGCCACTTGTGGCTATAGAGGAAGAGCCGCTAGTTTTGTAACATCTGACCTGTTTTATCTCCTGCCTGTCACTGAGCCATGGCTTTTTTATGAGCCCTTTCCTTGCTGAAAGGTCTTTCCTACTTCCAGATGAAGTCCAAAGCTGACTGTGTTCATAGCATTTGGACAGGCACAATAGTGCCCAAACAACTATGAAAATAAAATAATTTTAAAAAAAATAGTCCCGTGACTGCTGATAACTCACCAACACAAGTCAAATGTCAGACATCATGTTTTCAATACCAGTAGAGAATCTGCAAGCCACTAAGGACCAAGCTATTGAGCAGGTAAACACTTGTGTACAGGAGCCATGAGAAACCCGCCATCTCCAAACAGAAATTTTGTGAATAGGAAAAGAGGATCTTTTCATCAAATGAATTAGACTCTGAATTATTCACTGAAATCTAGTTATGATTTATTCATTCACTGTCACTTTGCTGAGCCTAGGAAGTTCTAACTAATGCTGGGAATTTACATCTCGCATTTCTATAGCAAGTTTCATCTCAAAAGACTCACAAACACTGTGCAATTATAATCAGCTGAAATATAAAGTATATACAAATCTCTGTTTATTACTGAAATGCAACTGCTCCTTGGGTGTGAAACTGAGCCTGAATGTATCAAGAGACTGAAAGAAAGACCCCAGCAAAGAACAAAATGATAAAGGAATTTTTTAAAAATCCTTTCTTTAATGCAGACATGCTGTCCTTTGCTTCAGTGTCCCAGGGCAGCATTTCTGGTCAGGAGCTTACTGCATTAACCCAAGGCATCAGCCCTGGCAGAAGAAGTAGATGTTGGTCTACAATAAAAAGATGTGGCTCTTAGTCAGGCCAAAGAGGGAGGCAGGAGGGCACACAGACCCCATCAAGCTCAGCAGGAAAACGTGGGTACATGCCCCCGGACCTGGCCTCTTGGAAAGCATAGGCTGGGGGCCATGCGCAACACCATGTTCCACCTTTCCCAGCACAGATGTTACCCAGCCAAGCCCTGTGACTCCACTGTGCAACAGCAAAACAAAGGTGGAGTTGCAAGCCCAAGGCCATGCAGCACATTGCCACCTCTGTGCTGTGCCACACAGGGCAAAGCAGGTCGATTTAAACCAGCATGAGAGTGGTTTAAGTTAATGCTGCCTGTCGTCAGATCAATACGATAAAAACCAGGACTTCACCACCTATCAAAACTGTACCATCTTTGCCAATAAAAGCAACACAGTGCCTCCCCTGCCTGCTTGATGCTCTGTTTGATGCCAATGCTGGAGCAGCACTGGCACCGGGGGTATGGGAACCGGGTCGGCAGGTGCCTCCTGCCCCTCCAGCCCATGAGTGTGGTGGCCTTTCCCAGCAGGATGGGCGCCCTGCTCCAGGAGCACCATCTGCAAGGGCTAGCTTTGTTACCCTGGGATTTGGGATCCTGGCTCCCCAGCCAGCATAGCCCACCATGCATCCCCACTGCCCAGGTCTGGGCTCATGGGGCTGCAGCCTTGGCTCCTCCAGTCTGCAGGTGTTCAAGTTTCATTTAGAGATGTGTGCTCACTATGTGTTTCTTAAACTCTTTATTTTCACCTTGGGAAGACTGATTTTTGTGGAAAATGTTTTGTGGGTTGTTTCATGTTTTCCTCCCAGTGGTTAAATGCACTTTGGCCTGGCAATGACCTTGGGTGCTGCAGTGGGACTTTAGGGGCTACAGAGGTAAACAAACTAGCAAAGAATATACTCTGTATAGGAATAAATATTTCTCTTTTCTCTTCCAGTGCATACCAGCAGCCCACTTACATGTGTGTCAGGTACATTTGCCCAGCATGAGGACAATCACATTGTGGTGAAGCCTACTCTTGTGCACCATGTGCCTGTGGTGGGGAAAGGGGGTGTGAATTACCAGGCTGATGTAAGGATATTGCTTTGGGTCCATGCTGAGCCTTTCAGCAGGCCTCCTGAGTCCCTGCCTGGGTATTTGAGAGCCAAGATCAAAATTTGGCACGTCATTGACACATGCAGCTGGAAATCCAACGACTGTGAGTGAAACAAGAGGAAAAAAAGGAATAGTTTTCAGGGGTGGGTGTGTGTATGTGTGTGTATGGTAGCACCAGCTCAACCCCCAGGAATAAACACTCCTACCCTGGCCGCCCTGGCGTTGCTTGGGTGGCTGCACCTGGCCAGTGATGCCTGCTCCTGAGCTACAAGAGCGGCTTTTAGGGTTTTTAGGCTCGTCTGCCAGGGGACATCACTGCAAATCAAGCAAGGGTATGAATTTCAAGCACAAAAGTCCTTTCCTAAATTCAGTGTTATTGGGTCAACCCTGTGACATGCAGAGGTGCAAAGGCAGTGCCAGGGCAGGGGCACTGGCGTGCTGCCCCTTTGGCTGTCCCTGGTGGGCTGGGGGCCTCCACCCCTTGCCACATGGCGCTCTGGTCTAAATGTCTCAAATACGAGGTTGGCTTTGCCTTTTTGAGCTATAAGAGGTTAACTGCTAAGAGCTCACTCCCACAGTGGCTCAGCCATCCAACCACCAGCAGCCACAGCCTGCGGCCCCGGGGAGCAGCAGGCTTGGCTTGGGTTAAGCACAGCAGCAGGTAGGACAACTGTCCTGCCTGGGCAGCGTGGCTTGATAACCCCTGGTGTCGGGAGAATAAAAGAGAGGAAAAGGTGCCCTTGCCTTCAGTCAGCTGGAAAAAGTAGTAATTGATATATTGGTGTGTTTACAGCTGTGACGGGCCCTGTCCTAGAAAGGAAATGAAGAGTAAAGCTGGCTGCCAATAGTCTAAAAATGTGATGGGCAGCATGCTTTTATAGCGAGCGTGTTTGCCTTCGAGGAAGGTTACAAAGACAATTGGTAATTGTAGGTCAGACAGAATGAATTGCAGCAATTCGTGGGAGAGTCGTAAGTCCTGGACAGCCGCCGGGGGCTGTTGTTTTAAAAGTACAGGACTGAAAACAAACAAACAAAAATAAAACATTAAAAAGGAAAGAGCCCTATTTACAGCCCCTGCAGAACCCCAGGACATGCAGCAAACCATCAGTTCAGTGAAATAAATTATTTTCTATGCGTGTTTGTGAGAGGCGGGGAGATACGGCATGCGCCTTTCCTGTCCCTCCATCCCACCCTGCAGCATGGTGTGTCCAATGCACCGCCTTGCACAAGTGCCACCCCTTAGCACAGGATTTGGGGACTGAGGCTTGGGCAAGCACCAGGGGATGATTTTGTGCCAGAGCAGCCATCCCGGTGGGGCTGGGCTGGAGAACGGACCCTGGGGTGGCCCTGCTTGGCACCTGCTTCTGGGCTGGATGGAGGGGAGAGAAACTCCAGGGGCTGTCCCAAGTCTGGGGGACAAGAAAAAGAGCTGGCAGAGGCAATCCTGGGATGCCGGGATGGGGAGGACATGGCTTTCCTGAGGTGGAGGTGGAATAAAGCACCAGCCACAACTTGGGCTACCTGGGGAAAGGAAGGGGCAAGTGGTAGCAAGGAGGCTCAGCTGCTGGCATTTTAATGACAGGAACAGGTTAACTGCGTGTCTCAGAAAGTTTGTGGTCATTAAGAATGTTGTTAAACAAGAGAGAGAAGGGAGGAAGGTAAGTGTGGGCAGAAATAACACCGCCAAAGGCTGAGCACATTTTGATAAGGTCAGCTCTGAGGAATCATATTGAATATCCTGACCGCAGAGCCGCAAAAACAAGCCATCTTTTTTCAGTGTGGCTAGAATTAATGACAGATGTACAAGCATGAGAAAGCACATTATAAAATAAAACAGAGAAATAAAATATAACACAGAATAAATGTCAGTCACTCAATTTACCAGAATAAGTTCACATAAACCTGGTCATTGCAGGCAAAGTATGTGGAAAATGTTAATAACTTTGTTTATTGACTTTATGATTTAGGTGGCCTAGAAGCTGGAAAATAGTTAATTTTGCCTTTCATCTCTGCAAGCAACATCTCAGTTTAACAGAGCTCAGAGAGATGAGCAAAATTATTTTCTCTCCGCTTGTCCCAAAGGAGAGCACTCCCTCTGTGATGCAGTGCTTTCCTGGTGTGATGGCTCCTTCTGCATAGCTAGTCACCTGCTTCTCTTCTGCACATGTGGGCCATGGGGCAGGGGAAAGGAAAACAGATTAAAAAACAGAGATGTTACTGGAGCCCCCAAAAAGCTGTCACAGAAATGAAAGAGGTGACTAGAATGAATGGCACTGGTTTTATCAGTTTTCAAAAAGGCACACCATTCCAGGTCCCTGTTTTTCTTGAGCACCACATTAGAGAGCATCAGGAAGCAGAGTTAGGTAAGGCGGTCTGTAAGCAACACAGAGGGTTGAGACACTGAAAAAAGCATTGCGGTACCTCTGTGCCCATCAGGTGCTAGTTTGTGGGTTGCTATATTATTAACCTAGGCTATTTTTACATCCCAGCCCTGGCAATCGTGCCAGGCATGTGAGGTGACTCACATCAGGCTGCACCAGCCTCGGTAGCAAGGTGCATCTGGGGAAGCTGCCATGTCCCAGGCTGCTGTCGCAGATGGCATTTTCCCCATCTCTCCTTGCCCCTGCACCAGTGGCGACGGCCCCAGGAACCCCTGGTGCAGCCGTGGCTGGTGCCCAGATCCCCTTGGCAGGCATAGCCCCCTCGCCCAGTCACTTCGTGGTTGCTTTTGTTGGCTTCCCCCAGGGCTTTTTCCATGGCCATGCTAAGCAGGCTCGGTGGGGAACCTGTTGTACAAACAGTGCCTTTATTTCTAAGAAGTGCAGGCTTTAAATGGCCCTTGGGAGCTATGCTGGCAGGTGGAGACCCCTGGGGCATATGCAGATATGTGTGCAACTAAAGATTTTGGGAACCAGGCTAGCCTGGTGAAAGCAGGGCATTCATCCAGGGTCCCTCTCACCACCTAAAGCCACACTGTGCCAAATGCTCAGCCTGTTTCCCCTGTAGATGACATTCTGGCCCTGGTTCCCCCCCAGGAGGGCACCACCACACCGGCACACATCAGCCTGTTGAGGAATCATGCTGGTCACTGACAGGCATGGAGCCAGAAACTGAAGGCAAGAGGACCAGCACCAGCATCAGCCTGCAGAGGGGAGAAGGGCTCGTACTTCACAGAATCATAGAATGCTTTGGGTTGGAAGGGACCTTAAAGATCATCTAGTTCCAAGCCCCCTGCCATGGGCAGGGACACCTTCCACTAGACCAGGTTTCTCAAAGCCCCATCCAACCTGACCTTGAACACTTCCAGGGATGGGGCATCCACAACTTCTCTGGGCAACCTGTTCCAGTGCCTCATCGCCCTTGTAGTGAAGAATTTCTTCCTAATACCTAATCTAAATCTACCCTCTTTCAGCTTAAAGCCATTACCCCTTGTAAAAAGGGGTAATGTCCTTGCAAAAAGTCCCTCTCCAGCTTTCTTGTTAAGCATGTTTCATGTTAAGCTCCTCTCTCATGTTTTAACACGGCTGCTGTTTTCCTCATTAATTTTGTGGGGATTTTTCATGGTTTTATTATTTTCATTTCCATTTCACTTTCGTTATTTGAATGATTTTTATTTGGTTTCCATTTTTATTCATTTGTATTGTGTCTCATTTAATGTTTACTGGTATTTATCTGAAAGTGATAAAAAACATATTTTAATAATGACAATTATACCTATTTAATTCATATTCATTTCTCTTTTATGCCTGCTGTCTCCATAATTTTTCTACAAATTCTTTTTACGTTGCAAAAATATTTGGAAAAAAATCAAACTTTTCCTCTTTTCTTTTCAAGAAATGTGTAATTACCTTTTTTTCCAAAGTGTTCCTTTGAAAATTGTTGGCAATTTCTGATCTTATTGACATGTTTGTTCCTTCCTGCTTAGAGCTATGCAGAACATTGCCTGCATAGTAATTTCATTAGATGTATTGATTATGCCAAAGGGCGGCACTAAAGATGTTATTTACTGTGATCCGAAGGAGGGTTTGGGCCTTTGATTTTGTTTTTTTTTCAAAGCTGCAAAAAACAGAGGGAAAAAAATAAATCCACTCTTTTAACCTGCTGAGATGTGTAGTGAGCACAGACGGAGTAATGCAGTGCAGGCATGTCACATTCAATGTGCTAAAAGCATATTCATGTCAATCCAGGGCTCAGGGTGCTCCCCCTCACCGTATGGAGGGGGCCTGGCAGCTGCTGCGGCTCTCATCGCAGGAGCCTGCCTGCTGCACCATATGCTGCTGCTGCTGCTGCTGCTGTGGTGGTGTCCCTGGCAAACACGGACCCAGCCATGGCACGGGGGCTGGGGGTGCTCCTCTAAGCCACTTGCTCTGCTGGAGAAAATAAGCTAAGGAGCTTACCACGGCATCAGTGCACGTGGCTCGGAGGACTGACCTCGCGGCACCTTCTCTATGGTGGGAGAGGCAGCAGCGTGAGGGGGACCTGGGCAAAGGGTTGCCGCTCGCTCTTTATCCAGAAGGCAGCACTTGGACCGCAAAGCAGAGAAAAACAGTAAATTAAGAAAACCAGTAAATTAAGAAAATAAATTAAATACTGCAGGAGTGATGCCTGGAAAGTGATCCTGCAAGTAATTTTTCACTGCAGGCTCTCCGAAAATATCCTGATGTGTGGGTGTCTATTAAAAGGAAGCTGTGTCTGGGATTCAGAGCAAGGTATGAACTCATTCCAAGGACTAATTGCAGTTATGCCACCCATTGGGAAAAAAATGCTGGAGTCTGGGTAAAAACAGCCTTCCAAGTAGCTCAGGCACCAGTAACCTTCCCATGTGAAACAAAGGAGAGCGAAGAGATAAGGTATGAGTAGAACACACAAATATTTGCTGGAAGATTAAAATGAAGACCTATTAATTAGACAGAGCGGGGTACAGCCAAGCATAACAGGATGAAATGAAGGCATGGCTAGTTGAGGAACACTTTCCTATCCGTGAATATTCAATGGAAACAGAGAATAGCAAAAACTATGCAAAGTAAAACACCAAGAATTCAACATCCATGGGTGAAAAGCTGGACCGTCTAATAAATCTGTCCCACACTGACAGATTATACACTATTCACACATTAATATTAGTAGATACTGCCCAGCACTTAGCAAGAGCAACTTCAGCCTTCTTTAAGATAATAGCAGCTTTGCTTCTGGCTTCAATGAAGCCAGAAGTTCAAACACAACCCAGAAAATGATCTCCTCATTCCACAGCTAGGTTAATTAAAATGGAAGGAGACCGTGACCCTGAATTTCCTGGCTTCTTCTAGCTCCTGCGTACCTGCTATCATTGCTATTTTTCTGAAAAGTAAATTTGAGAAAGCCTCAAAATTGATAAATGCTTTTCCCATTTTCTTGACTTGTGATTGCTTTTTCTTCTTAAAGTGCCTTTGGAAGTCTTTTCCAGGCCAAAATACCTGAAAGAGCCTTTAAAAAAAGGCAGATCTCATTCAGCAATGTCTTGGGCTAGAGAAAATGATCAGTTTTTGATTAATCAAGAGTCTTAATTAATGAAGGACCAGTCTTTCATGTTATACTGTACCTCATTTTCAAATCAGCATTATTATTTACTCACTGGCTCAGCTGCACTACAATTTTCTTTGCAAATTCATATTTTGACAAATTATATGGCAATTTTTTTACACTGCAATTATTTTGTGAAACAGAGTTTTACTACTGAATATTCATAGAGCTGTAAGAACGCTGCTCACTCATGTACATAAATTACACATCTCCTCCACAATTTTGCCTTTCCCCGAATTATTACGCTTCCATGAGAACGTAGAGAAGAGCTTGCTCTGTACCCCACAGCCCCTGGCAGAAGAAAGAAGCATGGATGAAACAAGAAATACACAGAAGGACATCTGAAAGTGCCTCTCAGGAGGCAAAGTGCGTACCTTTGTACCAGAAAAGAAGAGACAGCAGGACGCTTCCCATCTTGAACTGCATCTCTTCCTTCCTCTTTTGGGAATAGCTCCTTAGCATGCTGCTTGGCTTGCTGGGAAGGCATGAGATTAACTTAAGCATTGCATAAGCACCTTACTCTCCTCCATTCTCATGATTTTATCAAGCACCATCAAGCCAACCACACAATTATTACTGTCAAGCTCCATCCTAGAGTATGTGTCATGTGTAACAGTTTTGAAAAGGTAAAAAGTACTGAGGTACTGACACTCTGAGTGCGAATCTGATTGTGTATGCAGACATATGTCCAAATAACAAGGATATACCTACCAAGAAACCACATATACCCCCCATAGAAATGCAGATGTCTAATGCTTATAAGATATAGGTAGTATATATTGTCTGTTGTATGTAGTATGTATTCATTATCTTCCACCCCTATTATTTACCTCTACACTATCAATGCCTTTCCTAATAATAGCTGTGTGTAGAAACCTGCCCTGGCCTTACTGCTCTTTCAGTCACCTAATTGCAAGGGGCTGAAAACTTCCATTAGTAGATCAAGCAGAAATAGCACATTTCAGTTGTTTACTTGCTGAGCTGTAAAAATCTCAAACCAAAAAAGTAAACCTCCCTTTGCTAATGGTTCTACCTATAGCATCCTCTCAACCAGTTTACGTCAAAGCGAGTTATACATTTGATTTTAAAATGACCGAAAGATTCAAGACAACAACAGACTGCTAGTGATTCCAGTGGATCTTGCACCCGTTCCTCCAATCTCTGTTAATTATGTGCAATTAGCAGTGAATTTTTAAGGGAGGTTTTTGAAAGCAATTGCTTCAGAAGCAGCTTTCTTTGTTCCAGAAGATCTCGGATTGTATGCACAGGGAATAGATTAAAGTGCTGCATAGATCATGTGGGCTGCTGTTGAATTAAGCTAGACCTGTCTCTAGTCTCCTGGTCTACATCCATTCAAAAAATTCTGCGCAAATAAGGATGCTGACTTTTTGGAAACAGTCCCCTGGGCAGGAGCATCTTGGCCTCGCCAGGGCATGCGACATGGATGGGACGAGTCTCCTGCCAAGGGGGCTCACTGCTTTGCTCAGCCTTGAGCAGTTTAACCTCCTCAACCCAGCACTTTTCCCACTTTAATCTACCCTCAGGGAAAGGGAGGTTATCGCAGGCAGAACCCTGCATGGACATAGCCATCCTGCTTCACTGACCTGGGCCAACTCACCCCAAACACTGCGGACCATCAATGCACGGCAGGCTGAGCAAGCAGGGCAGCTCATCTGAGGCACCAGGAAGGGGGTTTTCCTAAGGGCAGGGAGCTGCTCCTGATTTTTTCTCAGAGGCCTCATGCTCATACACAGCACCCCTCTTAGGGCAGCAAGACCCACCAGAAGGTCCAGCCAAGGGGTGAACAAACATGAGCCTCATTGAGGGTACCAGGGCAGCCTCTGGGCATCCGCCCCAGTGCAGCATCTTGCTCCAGGCTCTACACAGCATCCAGACAAGGCTCGTTCTCTTCCTCTCTTTGCCGTCTGGTCTAAAATGGGCTGCCATAGAGAAAGAGATTTCCAGAGCTGCTGAAGACACTCAGGTATCTATTCCCTCTCTGCATTGATGAGCATTTGGTATCTAAATCCCATGGGCTTGAAAATCCTGGTGTAAAAATTCCTAAATACCTTCATCCACATATCTCTTGGAAAACCAGACCAGGGCTTCAGACTCTCACCTTATGGTCTCATAAGCACAGGTCACCGGGAGGCAGAGCAGCCCACCCAGAAAGAAATCACCTACCGTATTTTAAAGAAGCAAAATCAAATTCTCCCCCATCACCTCAAGCAGTTTAAAATTAGTTCGGTTTATGGTCAACTCCACCCTTCAACTAAGTCTTCATTTTGTGTAAGAAATGCAATAGCTCAGGGATCATGTTCAGAAATAGCACAGCTATTATCAAAGAACATTTCATCCAAAGGGACACCCTCAAGACTGGTAGCTCCCCAGTTATAAAATTCCCTCCCCACAGAAAAAAGGGCAGCCTTTGTTTAAAAATCTGTCTGTGGCATTAAAAAAATAAAATTGGTTCACATGAAGAGTAGAAGAGCCTTAAAATTAAAGCCTGAGTATAAATACTACACAGTTCAGACCCTCTGTGTCTAATGGCGTTAATGGTCCTTCATTTTAATAACTGTAAACAGCAAAACTGTGCTGCCACTGCAGACAACATTGCTAAATGAATCACGTAGTTAATTCCTAGCAAGCATACAAATACTTTCAGGTACAGAAGACAGAAAACATTCTAAAGCCAGTACACAATACAGCAGCAGAAAGGGCTACATTTGCCCTTTACTAAAAATAAAAAGGATAAAAATTAGCCTGGCATTGATTATGGAACAAAACTGTGGCTGGTACAAATGGTCCAAAGTAAGACAGTTTGGTGACATCCACACTGCTACGTAAAACAGGGGCAGGAACTGCCTGGGCAGATTCACTCTTTTGGCCATGCATCTTCTCCAGGTCCAGCTCATGTCTCATTAGCCCTAAGACTTTTTTTGTATGTTTTCATGGTCCTCAGATATTTTGGTGTGTTTTCTTCCCCCAGATTGTGGGAAATAACACAAAGGACACCCTGCACCATTGGGATATTTTTAGTCCATGAAGTTGAGAGCACAGCTTGCGTTTCCAGGGGCACAGCATGAAGGCACCAGAATACGTAAGGCTGCGAAGCCCCTGGGATGGCAGCAGGGGGAACGAAGTCGAAGCTCACTGGCACGTGTCCTTCCCCAGCTGGGTTAGCTGGCCTGAACCACAATTTTACCAGGAGTTCGCTAAGAATTAAACAGCATGGAAGACCAGAGGCTAGTGCTCCAGTCTGTACCTTGGCCTTGCTTTGTTAACAGATATAGATATAGCTCAGCACCGTTTGAGGAGCCCCATGCCAGCATCTTATGCAGACTTAATGCTTTCTGCCCATAGCTTTCTCCTTATGAGAAATGAATTTGCATGGCAGAGCTGTGCATCCACGAGCTCTCAAAACACATACATGGGCATGGAGCCCTCCCTGGCGCATGACTGACCGGCAGCATGTGTGAGCGTGTGCCCTCGGAGGGGAATCAGGTGGCAAAAGTAGTCATGTGTGAAACAGGAGTGCAACTCCACATAGCGTTTCTCCCGAAGTCAGAGTGCCAGACAGCTAAATCAGAGCAGCATGCAGAGATTCATGTATCTGGGAGCTAAACACACACGACGCGCAATGTCTCAGCACAAATGTGTCACTCACGTGCTTTAGTGTTAGCACAGTTAGGGAACGTACAAAATACACATTTATACATGTACGTGTGAACCATAGGCATCTCTCAGAAGCAGGATACTGACATGCCAAGAGAGCAAGACTGCCAATGCTTTCAGAGCTTGAGTCAAACTGTCAGGAGCTGGATCCCCTTGAAATGGATGGATCTACGATGGTCTACACACGCTGAAGATCTGGCTCTTGAAATAAAATATTCTTTCAAGGAGTTTGAAGTGTTAGCTTAAGTCCTCTTCTGAAAAGAAGCCTTTTTCCTAAATGCAAAGAGACGCAATGCAGCTAGTTACCTGGTGCTGGCCACCAGGATCAGGCCAAATCTCTGTAACACATGCACCTGGGGAAGCTCTGGATGTTGTTGGCAGGGCAGGCACCATGGGATCACCATCCCTATTAGATG
Source organism: Gavia stellata (assembly GCF_030936135.1). Lineage (NCBI taxonomy): Eukaryota > Metazoa > Chordata > Aves > Gaviiformes > Gaviidae > Gavia > Gavia stellata. Next base: position 85,868,095 of record NC_082594.1, read on the forward strand.
CATACCTTACATTAGGAGAAGTCTAGCTATAGCTGATTCAGCTTTGAGCCTGTGTCCTGGAAGCAGCCTGTCTGTGGAAGACAGTTTACCCAAGAGGCGGGATACATTGCTTTTTCTTCACCTCCCGTGGGCTGCGCACACCCCACTAGCCAAGCTAAGCAGAGGAAAGCCAGACCTGAATATGTCTACACTTTCAGGCTGCAGGATACACAGGCCCTTAGCGTTGTTACAGTGCTTAATATTATTGACCTTACCCTGCTAGGTCTCACTATGTTACTATATGGGTGCTTTCTACCCAAACAAGCTTTTGCAACCTGGCCCAAGTATCCCTCCAGTGCACTGCAATCTCTAACTTCAGCTTGCCCATACCCCAGAGCAGTTCTTTAGTAAGAGCAAGCACTGACAAAGGTTAATAGTTTTCTTAAGATGATGATGATTAAGGTAAGTTTCTTAACATGATCCTGATTAAAGTAAGTTAAGCCAATTTTTCTCTTTCATCTTTAAGATAGGCAAATCACACGCTCCTGCTCTGATCCTGCAAAGACACTCATAAGCAAACTCCAGCTCAGTGGAGCTAAGGGATCCTCCTCCTCCTCCTGCAAAGAGGTCTTGGCCACAGCACTCATTAGGGCTCCCACACACAGACAGACACCGTGGCAGCACCCATACCCAGAGGTTACCCTTTTCTAAAGGCTTGCACATGCAAAATGAGACAACACGTTATAATGCAAAAGTTAAACTGCTCCAAGGCAAGCTGAGATGGCTCTTTCTCTCCTGATGAATGAAAACGATACACACAGTACAGGGGAAAACAGGGACAGAGTTAACCGTGCTTGCTAACTGTGCACTGTGAGAAGCACTGGCGTTTCCCCAGCACTCAAACTTCCCAAACACAGGTGAAAGCAACAGTGCTCCACTCTACCCTGACGAAACATGTCCTTGGGGATGCTTTGGGCTGCAGCCTTTGCCACCACTGCGTAGGTGCTCATGCGCCCTCGGCCCTGCTTAGGAGGAGGCACAGACCGCTGCTTTTCCCCGCTGCCGCCATGGCTGCCTCTGGTCTCTGCAGCCTCCTTGGTTAGCCAGCCGAGGGACCGCAGTCAGGTGCGGATCCCTCGCCGGCACTGGTGGGGAAAGGCTCCTCTCGCAGGTGGCGTTCAGCCCCTCTGAGGACGAAGCCTCTGACCTGCGGTGGGGAGAGGCCCTGTCTGCGCCTCACTGCAGCGGCCAGCCTGCGCCTAAGCTGCAGCTGTGAGGAGTGTCCCAGGGGAAGATGCAAAATGGCCCCCGACAGCCATGGATCAGGCAGGCTTAGAAGGAGGGTAGTGCTTTTTTATGAGGCTTCCAGCCACCCATTCCCCTGCCTGGGGTGACCCGTGGCTCAGTGAGGCCTTGGCACAGTGAGGGCCATGGCCCCTGCCCTGTCCTGGGCCTCCCCTCTGCACCAGAGGCATAGGGGCTACCGGCCACCATAAAATGGCACCCAGGGAGGACGGTGCGGTGGGCAGTCAGATTAAAACCCTGTAAGTCCTGCTCGGCAGAGCTGTGCCAGGCAGGCGGGCAGAGAGAGCGGCGGCTGCTTCAGCGCCTCAGGGTGCTGGCTCTCTGCATTTTGGTTGATGCTGTTGCAGGAAATGGAGATTTTTAGGGGAAGAAGGCAACCGCTGCAGTGACATCAGCTAAATTATGCTCATACTCCTAGAAAAACGTGTTATTGCACAGAGTTGTGGAAAGGATCGTGCCAGGCTGCGGTTCCTTGCTTGAGGGGCCTTTCTGCTGCCCTCAGCACACCCCACGCCTCCTCTGCCGCAGACAGGGCCCGCGCTTTCTTTACGTGCTTACGAGGTTGCCCGTCTTGGGGAGAAAAAAAGCAAACCGAGACTCAAGGCTTTAAAGGAAATTATGAAAAACAAAAAGTAGTATCTTGGCACTGGTTCCACTGGGGCTCGAACCCAGGACCTTCTGCGTGTAAAGCAGACGTGATAACCACTACACTATGGAACCGCCGCGTGTTTTGGGTTCTGCCGCACTGCCCCTATCGAGGAGGCGCTCACGCGCCTCCTTTCCCCGCCCCACCGACGCGGGGGCGGTGCCCGGCGCGGGGCGGGGGGGCGGCGCGAGGCGGCCAGTTGGCGGGCAGCTGTTGGATGCGGCGAGCCGTTGGGCGGTGGGGCACAGCTTCTGAGGGAGGGCGGGCCGGCTCTCCGCAGCTGCAGCCCCCGGGCTTTTTTTTTTTTAAATTGCTGGTTAATTAAAAACGTAGTAATTAAAAAATTATCTTAATGCGTTTTCTGCCCGTCAGATAGCTACGGAGGAGCCGTGAAGAAGGTAAAGCACGTTAATAGCTCTCACGCTATGGGAAAGCACAGGCAAGGTTTTTGCGCGACAGCTGTAGGCCTGTCGGGGCCTTTCGGCTGGCGGCCTCGGGCCGTGGTCTGCCCCGCCAAACACGGGTTTGCTCGGCTGCTCTGTGCTCCCAGATAAGTGGAGAAGAGAGGTCGCTGGGTTGGTGTATTACATCTCGGCACCCAGCAGGTTGACGAAAGCATGGGAGAGGCAGGCTGAGCTCCGTGAGAGGTGCAGCAACACTCCTGCTGCTTCGGGAGCACCTGGCTGCGTGGATTTCGTGTGATCAGTCACGGGAAGGTGCTCCGCTGCTTATGGCGATGTTTTTAAGCTCTTTTTAGTGGGGAAGGAATGTGTAGATGATTTCCTCGGTACACTGTACAGGTACAGTGTTTAAAATAACCTGCTGAGAGAGAAGGCAGAGCCTGAAGTTTGTCAGGGTCAGTCGTGCCCTTGAGGAAGCTGTGGCGTGCTGCCTAATGGATCTACGAAAGTTACGATTTCTCCCCTCAGACACAGCATGGGACGCACTAGTGAGTGTTTTTAAAATGGGGCGTGAAAGCGAGACCATTTGCTTTCTAAAATCCACCTTGAAAAGGTCGAGGATTTTCCTTTAAACACAGGGCAGAGGCCCTGAGCGCGGACCTTTCCCCAGCCCGCTGCACCTCGTCGCGTAGCACGTAAAACCCTTGTGTGCCCGCACGGCGAGTGCGGAGTGGCGGGGGTGGCAGCGCGAGCTGGGCGGCAGGTGGGTGTGCTGGGGAGCTCGGACCGGAGCGGCGGAGCCGACCGGGCGGGCGGGGCTGTGGCCGGCTCCCGGTGCCGTGCCGCGCCGCCAGCAGGGGGCTCCCTACGCTCGCGCTCACCGCCTCACCGCCAGGCGGCGGCGTCTCGTACTGCGCACCTCGACCTGCGCGGGATGTGAATGATACTCCTCTGCAACTGGATTTTTGCAAAAAAAAAAAGTTTCGTTACATGTGGATGTAGCACGAGAAGGGCTAAGCGTTCGCAGCAGTGTCTTTGCTAAAGCGAAGCTGATCGCGCTGCTCGTACTGTCTGCTCACCCCCCACTCCCATCCAAGATTACTTAGGTTGTGGATTCGTGGTGTATCTGCTGCAGAAGGTGGCTCTTTGTGGGAGTACAGAGCAGCACAGCTGTTTCTGTGCAGTTCTGTGCCCGACCGCATCAGGTGTTCGTTTATTCAGGGATTTGCACCACACAATAATTGCCTTGTTTCATCTATTATGTTTTACCTGGGGTTTTGTGCTATTTACATTACCTCAGTCCTCACCATACTAAATCCTCACATCCCAAAGGGAGTGGCTTGCACAAGCACAAATTAAGGCACCTGTACAGTGTTTACAGGACTGTGGTTAAAAGTCACAAACAGAAACTATTATTTGGACTGTTTGTTAATTTTCAGAAGCATGAGGTGCCTGTAAGCAAAACAGTGTATTGTTTGTAGCTAAATAGTCTAGTTACCTTGAATCTTGAAATTAATAATATTTTGCTGAAGCGAAAGATTTACTGTTACAAGATAGAATATTTTGTCTTTTTGTCATTAGAAGCAATTTCATAAGGATAAGATGAAAATAGAGGTGAAGAAAATTATTTCCATACGCTTTGCTGACTCCCTACCATGTATGTGATGGCTGCACTTAGGAGTTGGCAGTTCCCAGTCTTTAAAAAAAACAATAAAAAATTAAAAAAAAAAAAAAATCCTTTTACATACTGATCATTAATGTGTGAATCAAATCTGTGCACCCTCCTGACCTGGAGAGCCTGATTTAACCCAGAGGTGCCTTTTGGGAAAAGACAGTCTAGCAGGCTTGAGGCTTCAGGATGTAGGTTTTGCACTGTCTGTGCACCTTATGGTTCACCAGACTAACAAAATGCAGATCAAGCTGTCATTAGGCAATTCTTGTGCCCATTTGTTTTTCCTCATGTTGCTTTACTAAGATTTGGCAAAACCTGAGTGCTGTAGATAGCTATCATCTCTATAGGCTCTAAGTGAAGGCTGAAGCTAACTTGTGAGGGATTATCTTCAGTCTTTCTGAAAAATATCAGTTACATCACTTCGTAGTGGGTGCTTCTGAGAAATAGGCCTGAAGCAGAATTTGAATTATGTATGTGGAATGCCTGCATGGAGGCTTGCTCAGGAGGTTAATGTTTCCAAAGTATTTGGAAAACAGCATACATGCTATTACATCAAGAAGGGCAGCTTGTAAAGGGATGTCCCAATTTCTGCGCTAACAACATAACTGGTTTTTTTCTTGTCATGCTAGACTGCTCAACAACATATTGTCAGAATTTTTTGGCCTATATTCTGTTGCAGCAGTTGATGTTTGCTAAAACCCTTTCCAGCATCTTAAGTGTGCATGTGGTACATGACAGCTAAACAAAAAAGCTGTAATGTGTGTGACCTTGTTGGTGGGACTGGTATGTTCTTTTTGCCCTATATAGAAAGGAGAATGGTGGTGTTTGGTACAGCCTATGTCCTTGGACTTGAACGGGAAAGGTTAATTTGGAAGGCACATTTGTGTTTCCTCAAGTTGCATGTTACTGTGATCCCCATGGGTAACTGGAGAGGTGGCTCAGTCCAGCAAGACTGATTCTTTATCAGGTTGCTTGGTCACGTCAGACCACTGAGACAGAGGACAAACAACTTCCATGAATAACAAAAGAAAACATGCAGTGGAGGCTTTATGTCCTACAGAACCTAACACCTAAGGGTCTGATGCCTCTGCCATTGATCTTGGATGAAACACTTCTGATGGATTTGTTGGCTGTTGGAACAAACCTTATAGCCTCTCATTATGCAGAGATCTTGGCAAATGCCAATATAGATGAATTTATCAGGTACAGTAAATGTTTTATAAATAATGTGTATCCCCAGAGTGCAGTGGAAAGAGGTTATGATGTATTTTTGCTTGCATGCATTTTGGCAGAACAGCGTGATCATACATAAATGATTAGCTACTGTAACTCTGATCAGGGAAAGTGCATCCTGCCAGAAAAACAAACATCAAAACTTCTGGGTCATGCAGAATTGTTACACCTGATATGTATTCTGTTTACTGTCTCGTCTCACAGGAGAGGAGCAGCTTTGAAAGTGGAAGCTTGTGTCTGGGACTCCAGAATGTCAAAGGACTAGCTCAGTCAATCAAAGCAGTGCATTCACAGGGTGCCTTCTGCTTTGCTGGTTTGGCACATTAAATATCTTTTGCGCATTAGTAAATGTATCCATTCTGTCACAGTAAAGGCAGTTGTCCGTCTGTGCCAAAAGCCGACTTGATCACTCTGTCCTTCACAGTGGTGGTTGATGCCTTTAGAACTGTCACCAGACTGATGGCAAAAAATTTCCTAAAAATACCACATTACAGTATTACTAGACCTTTGGGGCAGGGGCACGAGGGTGAAGATCTGGCTTTGTTTGTCTCTGTTCTCAGAAGTCTTTTGCTCCCTATCCAGTCCTGGTGGGACTCCATCATGTGGAGAGGCTGCAGAGCGAGAGGCATGGTGATCCCCATCTTGTGCCATCCATGTGGACCTTCGTCCCACCACACCATGCTTTATAACCTGTGGTCCTCTTTGGACCCACAGCCCCCCCACGCTGACCCCACAGAAGTGGCTGCTGTGCTCTGTTCAATCATTTTGCACAGCAACAAACAGCCCCTCCCGGGCTTTCGGAGAGAGATGGAAGGGCAGACTGGGGGTAAAGGTGGTGTGTAGGGTCAGTTGTGCTGAGGACTGGGCCCAAGACTATGCTGGTGATATTACAATACCATGCTTCTACTGACACCTAATATATTTGAATGGTTTGGTGCGGGGGTGGGTGTGTTTTCAAAATTGCAGTGTCCCCATGCTATTGATATACTGCCCTATGCCAGAAGCAGCAGATTCCTCAGGCGCTGTTGTGCTAGCAGTGGGCAGTAACAAATTGCCTTGGGTGTGACGGCTCTGCCTTTCCCTGGGCACCTGTGCAGTGACTGAGAGCCCGTGGTCAGGATGGTGAGGAGCTAGGTCAGAGGTGCGGGCCCTTCTGCCAGGGATCAGGGTTTGATTTCAAAGCATGCAGCGCCACGGCTTCCTGACCGCACAGGAGAGCAACGCTGCAGCGTTATCAGCTTCTCCGACCCCTTTCCAGTAGTGGAACGAGGAGCAGATGAGCCGAAACATGACGCGAGTCCACTGAATTCCAGTCACACATTTATGGGGAGAACACGTGCATACACGTGAAGAAACAAAATGTACAGGCATTAGTGCAGTGCTTCTGAGTGCAAGATTTGATTGCTTCGGACTTCTCCCATTGTCTGGGTATGACTGAGTGTTTTGGAGAACACCTATATCACTAGCATGCAGATATAATGCCTCATGGTAAATTCAGTATTTTTTTCCTTAAGGGCTTTCATAACCATGCCAGTCACATCAGATGACCGAATACCTGGACAGCTCTTACGTTTTTTTTCCGGCGTGCTAGATCTGCTAAAATGCAAATCATTGCCTCAACACAGCAGAAAGGCCGTTCCTCTTGAAAGAGATCATGTGACTTCAGATGCGAAGGAGATGACTTCAGCCCATCCCTTTCTCTGCCTGAGATTCAGGAGGCATGGTGACAAAACAGCTCTTCAACAGCATGCGTACAGCGCAGCTGGAGAGCTGCAGCCATGAGCTTTCACATCAAGCTGGACAATGAAAACGATGTTTCCTCCTGATGATTTCTGAAGAGCAGTGCTCAAGAAATTTCCTCTCGGGAAGCTGTATAAATAGGTGGAGAGCAAGTGCATTGCAGCTCCTGAGCTCCAGAGAGAATTGGAGCACCTGTTCTGCAGAGCTGCACCCTTGGTTGTGCAGTTCTGCTTCCAAAAAGGGGCTGCTTTCTCTTAAAAAAAAGAATCTTCTAAAGGTACTCTTGTGGAAAAAAACTTGGTATTGCAGAAGCAGAAAGAAAAAACAGGTAATATCTTTGGGTGTGGGGTGTGTGTGTATATATAAAAATTCACTTTTAAAGAGCAAATTGACTTCATCCTAAGTCTGTGTAGGGAATGACAGATGTATGTGGGACTATTTATGATTTTACCCTGAGAAAAATCAGTGTGCTTCAAGCTATAAAGTTTGAAATGAACTGGATCAGTTATCCAGAACTTCTGACTATAGATGAGATCAAATAGCTCTGAGACTACTGTATTTCATGTACTTTTTGCTTTAGGAAAAAGTATTTTTATGATCATAATTTTGAACCTTGTTGTGATGCTTAACTTAAACTTTATTAAAACCAATATGAATTTCAGCTGAAGCATTAATTTAATTTTTAAACTGGCTCAGATTTCAACACATATTTACTCTATTCTGGAGCTTTGCTTTTTCACCCCTTTCCCCCTTCAAGTAAGGAGAATTAAACGGGATGTCATTAAGACCATGTTCATTAAGTGCAGGATGGTGTGTGATTCAGATTTTCCTTTTCCTCCAGGATAATAAGCTACAACTGTTGTTGACTTTTATGCTCCAGTTGAGTCCAGTTTACTAGAACTAACTTTGCTTCAGGATTTCTCCTCACTTCCTAAAGGAATCTCCCACTAGAGGCATTTAACGTTTCTGGAAAGTGATATGATGGCTTTGCTTATACATCAAGGTGATCTGGACCCCATTTGTGCACTTGTATTTGCTACTCCTCCTCTTTTTAAAAAACATTCTCCCCAAAGTCTCGCTACACAAAAAATGAGGCTGCTTGCTTTGTTTGTTTATTTTCTGCACAAAAAAGTGCAAATGTTTTTTGGTAATGTATCCTTTATTGATTTTAAGTAACGTGAACCAACTTTCTTCCATGATTTCCTACAGATTCTCTTCTTATTTGCATGCAGTTCCTGAACTCAATGATTGCTCAATCAATCTCTGCATGTTCACACCTTTGCAGCTCTTGCTTTTATTTCTTTCTGCAGTGCATTTTTGGTCTCAGGAATATGAGTCCACCTTAATGAGCTGGTCTGTCTTCATCCTATTCTCTTTCGGGCTTTGCTGTCTTTGTGGTATCCTGCTGCATCCGTTCCCTATTGATTCCTGGCCCAAACACTGAGATCCATCAACATGGCCATTGCTAGAAATTATTCCAGCAGTTCTATATTGAGCTTAGCTTTGCTTGTCTGAGCAGGCTGAAGAAATTATCTGTAAACAAAAAGGCTTTCTTATTTCTTTCTTTGACATGTATAATCACTGAAAGTCGCTTAACAGAAATGTTAGTTTGTCCCATGGATGTAAAATAACAGAGACCTAAACATAAACTGCTTTGCCTGTGTTTGATGTTCTCGTATCAGCCCCTTGGCAGACAAAACTCACTGTTGATGTCAAAATTACAGCTCTTGTGCCATAGCCAGGGTCTTTTCCACTCTGTTAGTTGACTATGGCTGCTTCATCCCACTTTCTGCAGGGTGGATCTTTTAGCTAATGAAATCTTTAACTCATCTCTAGATTCCCATCCTTGACAATCCCAACTCTGGCAACAAGACAGTTTTGAAGAGTTGTCCCTCCACAGGTACTAACCTGGATGTTGTAATTTAACGTCTGGGTTCTCTTCCCTAGGGTGTTTTGCTCTTTCCTGCTTCATTCCCTCAGCAATGCACAGAAGCAAATCCATCATATACCCATGTTATAACATCTGTTTTTCAGTTCTCTGCAGTCCTAATTTCCAAAGGAAAAAAAACTCTAAAGGAAGTCTGTGAGTCACAGAAAATTAGAACACTGATAGCAAGAACACATCAAAGGAAAGCCTCTGTAATTGGAAGTATCCACCCATCCATCCATCTGATCTTTATGGAGAAAACAGTCCCTACCTCATCACCTCTCTAACCACATGTACCTTCTAAGACATGACATGAGAGGCAATCATAACTACCTTCTCATAAACATGGTTGAGAAAGGGGCGAGTAGGGAAAGGAGGCACATTGCTCGAGATAACTGTTGAAAAAACTTTTAGGGGAAGTAGCATAATTGTGGAAATCCCATCCCAACAAAAATAAAGGGAGGAGCCTTTCATTCTTTATTTATCAAAGGTAAGAAACAAATGGAACTAAGCAAGAATAAGAAGTTAAAGCCTAGTGGCTCTTATTCGTATGGCTTCCATATCCTCAGGCTTGACCTAGCTTACACTTGTCTGCCAGTAGCACTGCTCATCTAATTTTAAAAGATAAGGTATGCTTGAAAGGATGGCTCTCTGCCCAAAGGACCTGCAGCCTGATTTCATTAAAAGTCAGCTATAAATCTTTACAAGATTCCCTTTATTCTTGAGGCAGCCTGGTCTTTACGTGACTGACAAACTGAAGGCATGATTGATTTTGGGCAGCACCTATTACATCCGGATCAAATGGTGCTGATTCATTGTCTTTGTAAATCAGGCTCTTGACAGCTCGGGTTCTAAACCCCAAACTTCTGAGCACTTGCTGCAGTGTAACCTTCAGTGACTCCTATTCAGAAAAAGGGCAGCATGTGCCACTCTGGCTTAGCTTGGTGCATGTCTATTGGCATGGTTGGAATGACATTTTACTTTGCTTCAGTGGATGGGCTGTGTGTTCAGTGCCTGTCCATCGCAAAATTGCCTTTTTGCTGAACTGAGAAATGTAGCAATTTCTTGGAGTTATATCTAAAAATGGGACAGATCACTGACTTGTAGGAATTGAATTACTGCCTGCTTTTTAGTGAACATGACAGTTTCACTCTTAAGGGTAAGTCAGTGGTATAGTATCCAGAATGCTAATACAGGATAATGTCCCAGATTCTCATCCAGCTACCTTGTATCTCCGAAGCCTTTTTCAATACCTTGGTAAAACCCAAGCTTTCCATTTCATCAGCCAACATTTGAGGGAATTTTGTAATGGCAAATGATTCTTCACCAGACAGTGCTACACTGCATAGTAAATAGCTCACAGAAATGACTCTAACGTTTTAAATACTTGTTTTTCAACCTTCTTCCCCATGGAAGGCCTTCATGGCCTTTGCCTGGTATTTTTCTACACTTTTGCCCAGGAAGACAGGGTTTGGCATGGAGCGGGAGTTGGCTTGAACCAACACACCTGGGGAGCGGGAGGGGAGGGATTTCTTCCTTTGGAGCAGTTCAATTAGGAGCAATGAAGAGCCCTGGCCTGAGGAAGGCACTGGCTGTTTCCACAGTGGCTTGTTCCCCTTGTTCAGGATTCTTTGGCATAACCAGAATGGCAGAAAGTGCATTTGCTGGGCCTGGGTGGAGACCCTGCTTGCTGCAGTATTTAGTAGGTGTGGCTGGTCTGGAATCTGGACATGCAGGTTGGTGGTCAGGGTGGCTCTGTAGCCACCTGAGAAGCCAATAGGAAATATTTCCATCAGAAAACAGGGTAGTAGTTTGAATGTTCGCTGTGTCCACTTTAGGATGCAGGCATTTGGGACTGAAGGGGATGGTTATTTCCCTGGACTAGCTCTTTGGTGGCCAGATTTGGCCTTTTTAAGAGGTTTAATGATAGAATATATTTGTGCAAGTTTTCCTCCAAATTCTGAGTGTATGTTTCAGGCTTCATGTACTGCTATCACCATAAAATTTCTGTTTCTATGTCTCTTTTTTTTATTTCTTTGCTCAATGAGGTGCTAGATGTCCATGAATTTAGAGGTAGGTGGAGAGAAGATTGGGGATGACTAGGAGAAAAGCTTAAGTCATTGAAAGTAGGGTGCGATAGTGATTCAGATCCCCATTTCTTGGATCAGCCCATTGTTTGCTGTGGCTTGGGTGGAGTCCTAAGAAGTGTGATGATTCTGTTTGGGGCTCCTGTTGCTGGGCACATGCCGACCTGCCCTTTACCGAAGATGGTCTCGCTGCAATAGGACTTAGATTGTAAGCTCTATTTTGCTCTTGGTCCTAGTCTTCAGATCACAATTCAAGTCATGGCTGGCTGTTTTGAGATGGACTAACAAAGACTTAAGATTCTCCTAAGAGGGCAAGTGAGGAGATGGTATTCAGGAGAACAACAATTGTTTGGAGAGAAGACAAATTTGAGCTATTAGCAGTATCAGTGCTGATTTGATGCCGTCAAAGCCATTGATTGGCTCAAAATTAATGTACCAGCACTTTTTTGAATTTCATCATAGCTCCTTCAGAGGGAGGAAAAGCAGTCCATTGTGGGGGAAAAAAACCCCTAAAATCCTTCTTTCCTGAAATAAATACTGACTCAGAAGGTGGCAGACCCAGCTCAAGTGTAAGATACCCTTGTGTTGTTGGACCCTGAAAATAGTCCCACAACTATAAACACTTGTGTGATATTAATATAATATAATAAATATATATATAAACTGTAGATAGTCCCATAGCAATAAATGTATTTAACTATTGACATTGAAAATAGGCTAGTTATGCATTTATGTTTTGCTTTCTCTTATCCTCCTGTTATTTTTACTTCTGCTAATAAAGCCAAAGGAAAAGAATAGTAGTTAAGCATTCATTTTATGCTGATGAATTTCTTCTTTGTTTTAAAACTCAAGTTATAAGGAAATGAATATCAATGAAACAAAACAACCAATGCAATAATTTAGACATGTCAGACATGCTAGAGAGAAACATGTATCCCTGGAGACAGGGAGAGAGAGGGTTCAGTGTGATCATATACGAAATCTTTAGCTAAAACAAAATTCAGTCTTTCTAAGAGCATCAGTGACTTTCTTCTTACTTAGGAATTAACCCATTTTGTATCTCAGGGGAATTGTACTCATTTGAACTTGTTGATTAGGAAGTGCATTACATTAGTGAATGCTACCAGTTAGTGAAGAGCTGAGCAAGTGCCAGGAGAAAAACGCAAAAGGCCACACTGCAAAATGTACTTTGTTCATTTATTTAATGAAACCAAATCTTTTATTTAGAATGTTTCAGTAGAAATGCAACAGAAAATTGGATGTTTTATTTAAATTCAATCTGATAATGAAGCAATTTGTTATGGCACTGTTTCTCCTTGTAAACTTGGTGGTGGTGACAGAGCGGTAAAATGATAAATGGGGTGGTAGGGCACCTTTTCAAATCAATAGAGTGTTAGGAGGGCTGACGTTTGAGGGGTTTTTAGCAGTAGTATCAGATGTAATTTAAAGTCCTTAAAATTCTGCAGCTCCAATTTTCAAATCACAAGAATAAAGAGTAATATGCCTCTGTAGTCCTTTGTCCCTAGTAGTAAGGCTTTAAATAGCTATGCTTCAGATTAAGAAATCACTGGTGCACATTAACTTTCAGCTAACATGTAAGGAATAAACTGTATTCATTACTGAGTTCATCTGTCTTGAATGCAAGCTCGTAGTGATCAGATGTGAAAAAGAAACCTAGTGTGGTTCATCAGGTCCAGTTTGTGTAGGACATGCTGTAAAGTAATTTGTTATGAGCTGTAGGTACTTTAGATTCTGTGTTGTCAAGCACTTCTTTTTTTTCTTCTCCCTCCCTTCCAATCCTCTCCCTGTTAGGAGTGCTAGGAAGAGCCCAGGAGCCCAGAGGGGTATAATTCTCATCACTGAAGGAAAAACACAGGAAGTGTGTGTAACGCTAACAACTGAGAGAAACATGCTTTGTATCAGCAGCAATTAAAACTGATGGGCAGCATCATTGGAACCATGGGGTGCAGCAGTTCTGTAGCTGACAGAAGGTCAGAGAAAGGTGAGTGCTGCCTTTGTCTTCAAGGTCAGTGTTTTTTACTGTAACACCAGAAGAGGATTGCAAGGTAATATTTCCCCCAGTCCTGTTGTCAAAATACTTGTTCAGAGAAAATTATTTTCTAATTATCTTCTTTTTAAAAGGACGCATAGCTTTTAAATGCTGGCTGAGGTCAGAAGGCAAGTGTAGACCACCTCTAACATCTACAGATTGGGTTGGAAAAGATTCACAGCATCTGGGACAGAAGCTAAATTTTACATGTGTCTGTGCTGGCTCTGTCACTGGCAAAGCGTATGGGGCAAGGCATTGAGGGGGACCTTTTACGGCCTTTCACAACACGGGGTTCCTGGGCAAACTGCCCCAATTTCCCTGCTGCTGAGTGACGATTATGAAACAAGTGTAATAAAGCAGAGCTATTACAGTGACTCTCAGAATCAATTTTCTGCCGTACCAAGTGCCTGGCCTGAAATTCTCCCTGACAGTCACTGAGGCTGTCAGTTGAAAGTCTCCACAGTACCCGGTTAAATGTTCAATTAAAAATCTAATGTATCATCCCCCTGCTTTTAATCGTACCACACCCTGGTTTGAACACACCAGGCTTTGCACAGGCAGGTGGGTTCCAGGATTGGCTCAGACCTTTGTTCAGACCCTTGGTGTTCTCTTTCAAGGTTTGTCATTAAAGCACAATTTACAGGTCTGCCGAGAGCCATGTTAGGTGGCACTGTGCATAGTCTTAGGAGATTATTATACTGAACAGCTATGGTCGAAAAGGAAGGCTCTTTTTAGCTACCAAGTCAGGACACAAGTCACAGGAAACTGTGACTAAGAAGGAGGAACACTTAGTCATGGCTACAGGGATCTAAGCTGACTGGTCTAAGGGTAGCCCACAGCTTTGTGTACACTACTTGGCAGTCACAGCAGCATCAGTGCTGTTATCACAGCAGTGGCAGGAGAATGGAAACATCTGAACTCCCAGACCTGTAACTGGGAAGCGGTCCTTCCTCTTTGGGTTTGCATGCTACGCGTACATGTGCCTTGCAAGTCCTCGGAGACGAGTTAGTGGGGAATATTTCTGAGGGTGCAAAACATTGGAGTGGGCATGAGCAGCTGTACTCTTTCTCAGTCTACAACCATCAATACACATGGGTGTGGAGCCAGGCTTTGCTATCCCAAAGCTGGCTTATAATTTTGTGTGCTTGTTTGACAATGTTTTGTCCTCTCCAGTTGCTGGATAGTATTCTTTATGCACTTCAGCAGTAGTCAAATGATGCTGAACTGTCATTCTATCTGCAGCCTGAGGCTGTACATCCCTCTAATGCAATAATAACATGAATTAACAACTACTTGCTGGTGTAGAGACCTTCTGCAACTGATAATTTCTTTTACAGATGCAGTTTAGCCTAGTGTGAAAATCATGTTCTGATTCAGTCCTGAGAATAACAGCGCTGTAATAAGTACAATTAAAACCAAAATGACAGGAACTATTCTGTTAGATTTGCAACATTAACCACAGTGGTCTATACATATCTGCCTTATGTGATACCAGTGGAACTGTGCCATGTTAAGTGCTCAGGACCATTAAGCAACCCAGGGGGGCTTTAATGGGAAGTTTAATGGTTCTGATGCTGGAAATCAGTTTCTGTGCTGGTGACTGTGCTTTGCCCCTTAAGTACTCTTCTAAACAGAAAAGTTGATGACAGCCTTGTGTGATGTGTCAGGCTTTCAGGTCTGTGGTGGTGGTGAATTCCAAAAAGGACAGAAAATAAGAGAGATCTCAGACTTTATGTAGGGTATGGAGGATGCTCTTAGTCATATAAGGATTACGTTTCCTTCAGGCAGGAGGATTTTTCTAGGACAGATGCGATATCTGTAGGATGAGAGTCTTTACTAGTTCTGGCCTTGTCTGGACTAGAAAAAATTACCACTTTAACTATACTGAATACTTATTAACAGTAGAATAAGCAAACAACGTGCTATTATGGCACCCGTAAGCATTTTTCTAAAAAAATTTCCATAATGTTATTCATTTATTAATAGACTCACTTTTCCATGGAGGTTTTTCTTTACCTGCATATCTGTCAGTTTAAGAAAAAAAATCATTCTTACTCGGGGGTGCCATTAATCCTAGCCTCAAAATCCCTGGTATTTGTGATCAGGTAAAATAATTGACTAGTGTGAACTGGTGTCTCTCTTGTACAGCGCTTTTGTTTGCTGCTTTGCAGGGGGGAAAAAAAAGCATTAGTATAGATTGTTGGTTGTTATTTCTTGTTTTGTTTTTCAGTATCAACTGTTCTTTTTGGCAACTGTAATATAAGCATATTCATGTTAAGACATGAGTGTTGGTTTTAGTTTCCTCTTTTTTTCATTTTCATGAATTTGCAGTACTGTGCTGTGGTGATTGTGTCAAACCCTGGAATTCAGGAGAACGTCTCAGTTTTGTTTCTGTGCTTCTCCTGATCATCTGTTCACCTGCTTAGAAATGAGCTCTAGTTCTTGGGAGCATCGGGAGATAAGATCAGCGTATTCCTTTGGTTCTTGTACCTTCGACAGAGTTGCCCTGCAGGTGCTTTGACTTGTTCTCCCCAGATCAGAAGCATAAAGACTTTCTTTCTGTGTCCTATGCTGAGCTATTCAGGGTTGAGTTCCTTAGGAAACTCCTTGAAGTGAGCTGTTAGCTGCAAGGCTGGAGGCAAAGGCTTGACATTTCTGGCCCTATCTACTTGTTTACTGGTATCCTGTTGAGAGTACAGGGAAAAAGAGTAAGGAACCAGTCAAGAAAGAGTTATGTTCAACTTTAAGTGAGTAAATGTGACATCTCTTCAGAGCAGCCTCCCACCTTACCCTATTTTTTTGTTGCCAGGCGAGAATATGGTGGTGGCGATGTGGTTGCATTGGGACAGGTACAGGATCCAATACCCCTGCTCTCTGCCTTCCTCTTGCTGTTATGCAGTGATGCATGTAATGCCTCTTGACCGCCTCTGTTAGTGCTCTGTAGGGCTAAGCATGTTAATACAGAGTTCCCTTCTGACCATAATTTGAGCAAATGACTAGATTTGAATTTGCCATTATTTCAGCTGCTAGATCTTCAAGGCAGTAGCTGCATTTTGTTATGATTTTCTATAGTAAATGGTGTCCTCCTCTGGATGATAAATCCACACTTAACATATGCCCTAAGCATATGAAATATGCATTTATTCCTTTCCAGCTGATCTTAAAAAAACAGTTAACAAGTGACCAAAGAATGCTTTTCTCAAAGTTAGTTATCTTTCTGGATAAGCATGCTTAAAGCACTAGAGAGTCATAGCTCTGTGAAACAGCAGAAGTTACTTCTGAGCTCATCTGTTCCTCCTCTCCCAACCTCATGATTATTTCAGGCTGAGCACAGCTCCTCCAGCCTTCTGCTTTCATGCTTCCCTCCAGGTCTATCGGAGCTGCAGTGATCACCTGTAATGCTGAGGGCACGCCTGCCCACCTTTCCTCTTGTCTTCCTGCTGGCAGTGCTAGTGCCACCCACATTTCATGCCTCAGCTCCTGAGAGCTGCTGTCCTTTGGGTACCAGGAGTAGCAGGGGGGATTGGCAGCATAGTGGGAAGGGATCAGGTGGGCATCAGCTCCTGTCGCTCCTGTCCTCCTGCACAGCTCTTGCTGGTGGCCATTGTTCACACAGCACTAATTGCTTGACATAGGTGGACATAGGTGTGAGGAGCAATCCCCACAGGGCAATGCCCACCCCAGGACCTCTTTGTGCCACCAGATGTTGTTCTACTTGATAAACTTTTACCTGAGCAGCTAAGGGAATGTGATCTGTTTGTGGTGTGACTGGGGCCTGTAGGCAGCAGGCCCTTCACCCTAGGCTGCAGTCTTGGCAACTGTCCTTCAGTGAAGTTTCCAGCAGTTTTCCAGGCTGGGGCAATAGTAGATGCAACTTCTTAAAGTGCTGAGTGTGATGTGTATTCTGCACATAGTTCAAAATAGTCTTCTGACATGTCCCTTGAATTCTTGGGGTGAGTGCTCCTTTGTTCACCAAGCTAGCCAAAGATACAGCTGTGTGTCTTTCTGCATGTCTATTTAAGCATCTACTCTGTCCTTCAATACCATTTGTTAACATTTTACCCTAAGGTTTGAATTTTGCTGGCTTGTTGATAACACCTGTGCAGGCAAAAATTTTCTCTTAAAAGCGGCTATTACAAACTCTGTCATTACATGATGCTCATGTTACAGCTTGCAGTCTGAAGCTTTTTACTGCAGCTTGGTAAAGAAATACATTTTGTTGCTAGGCCAAACTGCTCTTCTTCCTTTCCTTACCTTCCCAAAACCCACATACTGCCCATCAGCTGAACATGGCTGACTTCCTACATGGGTACTGTCTTCAGGACAATGAAATAGGTATGGTTTCTAACAATATAAGCCTGAGCAAGTCAGCTGGTTTGGGATCTGTCTCCAAAGACAGAAACAGTAAATGCATCCTGGACTCATTATCAGAAAATACTTTTTAAGTCTCATTTTTACAGAGCTTCATCTTAATGTCGACTGTGCACAATGGACTGAATTTGTCATCTGCCTGCAAAATTCTGCAAAGGTAGCATGTGTGTTTTCATTGTAGATTACACTTCATCCATGTGTGCTCCATTGCTTTCTGTTTTGACAGTCATTAGAGCTGCTATCCTCATCCAGAATTGGTACCGCTTTACAATGGCCCGGCTAGAGATGAGGCGCCGCTATTCTCTGAGTATCTTTCAGTCAATCGAATACGCTGATGAGCAAGATCAACTACAGGTTTGTAATCTTCAATTCTTCTGTGCAAGCAGTTACGTTATACCCAGTGGACTGAAGTTGCACAAATGAAATGGGTATGTGGTTATTTCTACCTACAAAGCTGTGTCCTGTATAATAAAACCGCTTCCTTGCCTCACACATTAACTAATTAAGTTGTGTGTATGTGTGTGTGTATATACGTATAAAAAAACATGTAAGCAGCAAGACACCATTCTGCCCGTACAACCATATCTAGGTTAGAGGTTCCTGTACAACAGCTCTGTTAGCCCAGGGATTGCAGGTCATCCCATTATGGGTGATCTTAACTGTATCTGTGAGGAAAGATACATACAACAGAGATATCAATGTTGCAGCATGTCAGCCCAGGTTTCCTTTAGGGTCAATACAGGGAATTAGGAACTTCTAGGGCTTTGTGTTCATCCTAAACTGTCTGAAGTCAGTTTGGTGCACTGTAGCAGTTTCTTTCTATTGATTACAAAGGAAGTCTAGGCAAATAGTCTGCATGATGGGCAAGATTAATTGCACCCAAAAATGTCAGCAGCATTGATACAGCCCTGGAACTTTGTATGTATTCATATAGTGTCAATCTGATATAGCAAAGAAGGAAAGGAGTAAGCCATTTTTGTAGTAGGACACAAGTTGTATCATTATTGTAGGCTGATGCTATGGGAACATGCAGTAGTGTCTTAGATCCCCCTAAATGGCAAATTGCTAGTAATTGAGTAAGGAAAGAATGATAATGCTTGTTGGAACCCCTAAACTGATCAGTGTTTGTTTGTTCTTTTCTTTTCTGTACTCAGCTATCCAACTTTTTTACATTCATGCTGGATCACTGTACTCATCCTGATTCAGGTAAGGATAAAAATTAAAGTAATATGGAGATTCTGTTTGAAAAACCTGATGTGAGGAAGGTTAATTTTCAATGTGATGTTTACAGCCTATGGCACGTGCTGGGGCTGAGTTTTCATTTCCCAAATACTGTAATAAGAATTTGATCCTGTAAGTGTTGACTCTGTTCGATATCTGCTCCGTGAGTCAAGATTTAAGACAGGACAGATACTTCTTGTCCTTATGAGAATACTCAGAGGTGCTCAGGTGCTGTTACTGCCCTTAAGCTGTTCTCATGGTAGTCTTACTGACTCCAATGTTCACAGCTTTCTGTGCATGTTTTCTTAAACTATGAGATGTGGTTATCCAGAAAGAATGTGTCTAATTGGTTTAGGGCAGGTGTAATCAAAGAGGTTGCCTTCAAAGAGACTGCTCTCTTTTTTTTTTTTTTCCTTCCCTGAAGCAGTTCTGGACCACTTTTAAATTTAATTTGTTCTAGATTTCGCTGCAAAACGTCTGTCAGTATGCGAATGATTAAAAATGAAATAAATTTAAACTGCTGGAGATAAATCTTTAGAAACCATCTCAATTAAAGCTCAGTTATTCAAAGAATAACCTTTAATTTTTGAAGTATTTTGGGATCCTTGGACAAAACTTACTTTTGAGGTCAAGCTCAACAGAAGGACAGACTGAATGTGACTTTCTAAGTCCAGAAAACAAACATGACTTCCCTGAACAAATTGAGAATAGATCTAATCCCAGCGGAGTTAAAAAGGAGGCTGTCCCCTTCTTATTGAATTAAAAGAGAATGTCCTTTCTCTTTCATCGGGTCCAGCCACAGGTTATTCCAATTAAAATTTGCACAAGACACTTTGATAGCAGGATAAAACCATCATCAAAACCATAAGTGGTTCAGTGTTCTAATGACAGCCATTAGAAATGGCAATTTTTCTCTCTCAAATACTTTAGAGTGCCTAATGCTGTTTGTGCTCTGCAGAAAAAGAAATTATGGTTGAGCCTTGCTCCAAAGCCAAGGCAGACGATACAATAATCTTCCTTTGATTTTTTTCATTACCACTGTATTCTGAAAAAAATCTGCTTTAGTCATTTAACTTCCTGGGAAGGAATTGTCAAACTCAAAGAAAATCAGGCACTGCTCATTTCATCTACCATGTTTACATGGTGATAGTGCACCTCAGTTCAGCTTTTCACCCTGAGTGGAAAGAAAATAGTAGCGCTAGGCCTGAGATTTGGAAAAATAGTCTTAATCTCTATTTTCATTATAATATTAAAAGATAATTTTACAGCTGCTCATTGTAGAGATGATTTATCCAACTTTATTAACTGTGTCTATTGACAGAAGGAACAAAGGTGAGTGAGGTGCCTCAGGTGACTTGCTAGGGCTCAGGATTTGGCTGGGTGCAGAGCACACTGCTACATGCATAGGCTGTTTGTGGGCAGGTGGAGATCCAGGCCCCACTTGTGCACAGGGAGGGGCAGAGGGTACTGTGGGCTGCCCCTCATTACCACTGCGTGGGTGACCTGTTCCTTCATCTTGCAGATAATGGGACTTGCAGACATGATTAAGGCTGAAACACATAATAAAGTGTATGGTTTATGGTAAAGCTCCCCTTTGTCTTGCTTGCTTAAAACTCTCATCTGTTAGGACTGAAGTTGTTAGGGCTTGATAACTGCTACAAAGGCTTTATTTTTGTCTTGGTTTGTTATTTCCCCCTTTCTAACACCCCATGTTACAGATACCAGAACCCAAAAAGAAACAGAAATATTCTGTAAGGCACATGTTTAATAGAGAGATGGTCCAGGCCACCTATGCAAAGGAGCTGACTTAGGGCTTTTTTTTGAGAATTTGCATATCAAATTTGTGGTTTGTGGTTATGTTTGTCCAGCTACTGGCTGTGTGAATTCTTTACTTCAAGCTCTCGATTGCTTGCCCCTCCAAGTGACCTTTGCAGCACCCATGCTAGCCCCACTGATTTAAGCAAAATCAATGCTGAATAAAGCGATTCTTAATGAATGCTTCCAGTTCTGCTGTATCACAGTTTTAAGATGTGAGCCATAGTGAGTGTAAACATAACAGGCAGAAAGGCTTCAGATTGGCTTTGCTATTCCCACGAATTTTTTGAAACCCACGATTCTCTGGCTTGTTTTTCATCAGTGTGTGCTCACTTAAATTAGAGCGATAGCATATGGTTCAAAAACACTCTCCAGGAAGGTAATCTATAATATTCTTACCAGAGAACAGGTTGTCTGCTCTTCTCAGTATGTGATGAGAAAGCTACCTGAAGATTTTGTGAACTGTGTTTTTCCTTACATTATAAACCATTCAGTCTCCACTAGTCATCTTGTCACTTCCGTCTTTCTAATCTGCTTTTTTAGAATATATTTTCAAAGAAAGAAAGCCACTATCTCATTAACACAGTAGTGCTTTAGATGTGATTGTTTTATCTGTTGTACCCTGAAGTTTTTTTCATCCTCTCATCCTGTTTATGATGTCAGTGCAGTTAAAGTTGTGATTGGGATATTATATAGGTATGTGTCTTATTCTTGTTCTGCTTCTGATTAAAGACTAGTTTCCAAGGGTTTGTGGAAAAAAAAAATTAAAAACTTTTCCACCTTACACTTTTCTCCCTCCATCCCCCAAAAAATCTGCAGTTTTCCAGAGAAAGCTGGAAACTGCTTTTCCAGCAAAAGGTGACCCATTTACTCACTCTTCTGTGGGTGTATTGAGGGTGAGAAGGCTGCAAACATGTCCTGGGCAAAGTGGTGGGACTGGGAGTCCAAGGCACCCCTGGCTGTGCCTCTCAAGGTCACCAGGGCAGGAGCCACACCTCCTGGAGCCTACCTTCAAAAGGGAACAAAAAAAAGTGTTGTTTTCTGCAGCTCTGGGCTTTCGTGTTTAACATGGAATATGGCTATTGTCTTGTAGGGTAGTTGTATGGGGTCTGCTAATAGTGAAGACTCAACTCACTGAGCTTGGGCTAGACCTCTGGTGTCAGAGTACAAAGCAGGTCATTCCCTGTGCTCTCTAGTTGGTGGAGATGCAGATACTGGCAGAGGGTATTTCATTCTGTCTTAAGAGGGGTGCCTGAACTAGGCACGTTGAGACTTTTACAGAATCACAGAATCATTCAGGTTGGAAAAGACCTATAAGATCATCAAGTCCAACCATCAACCCAACACCACCATGCCCACTAAACCATGTCCCGAAGTGCCATGTCTACACGTTTTCTGTCTTTCAATATGGACTGAAAGAGCCTTGACAGCTTTGACTAGAAGATGACTAAAATGAGAAGGGGGACGAATCCTTTAGACTTAGTCCTGCATGGGGCTTGCAGTGAGCTGGGGTACTCATCGGCCAGTGTGCTAATCCCCAGGCTGCATTAGGGCATCCATTACTGACTCCTCTGACAGCTGAAAGACTGCCTGAGGAGATGTAAGCGCACTCTAAGGCTAATGACCATGACTGGCTTTTGACAACTCATCCAGAAATGGAAAATGAGGTGTACTTTGCAGAGATATGCCCTACAGGGAAGGAGATTGGGTTTCTCAGCCTGGGCATATGCCAAAAAGGAAGCGAGGCTATGAGGAAGGCAGGTTTGTGTTCAGAGGTAAAGGGAATGGTAGCCTGCTGTGTGCCGGAAGGGAGGGCTGGAGTAGGAGCAGGCATGGACAGGTGTCTGCCTGACTTGAAATGCTGAGACGACTGCTGACTCTGAAGGAGTTGTGTCAGATGAGGAGCGCCTCTGGCCAGAACAGGCAAGCAATGAAGAATTTGAGTGGTCTGAGGAACTGGCTCCGTGGTCTGCAGCCACCCACTTCCTGAGAGGTAGGGCACAGAGGGAGATGCCATCCAGAGACCTGCTGCTAGGGCTGGGACGAGACTTGGTGCAGATGTGCTTGGCTGATCAGTATGTGGGAACCAGCAGTTTCAATCCATGGATGATGTTCTGGCGTCCGGCCAGCCAAAGCTGTAACTGTGGTGGAGGACTGCAAATCAGACTGTACTTGGTGGAAACGGTGAACCCTGAGCACCTTGCTGTTACTTGATGCCTTAATCCGTTTACATGGGTGTACACTGAATGTGCTAATTAGCTCCCAGCAGAAGAGCTGATAAAAAAAGGAGGTTTTGTAATCCAGAACTGATAAAAAGTGTATTTTTATCTATTTATTTCTTTATTATGGATTTTATCCAGTTACAAGACAAGCTGGCCTTTATGAATCTCATAATTTATGAGACCACATGCCGGTTTTGGCTGCTGTAAGTTTTGAGTCACAGCCGCAGGTATTCCTCCAGCAATAAATAATACATTTTTATTTCCAGTCGCATCTAATCAAGGTTACAAAAAACTTACCTGTAGCCCAGCAAAAAGTGTTTACAACAATCATCTCACAAGAGCAACTCTGCAACAGCAGCTGCCAGAACACTGTCCTCTAGGCTTTGGTTCTCTCTTTTAGTATAATATATGATAAAGACAATCTGCAAGAAGAAAACACTGAAATCTACTGTTCACTCAGTTACATTTCAAGGGTATGTCAAGAAAATATTGGATTGAAGCAATTAGCAATGTTCCTGCTTTCTCCATGTTCCAGGAAAATTAGAAGCTATGCTCTACTTTTACTGCTATGTTTTTGTTTACTTTATTTCATCCAATGGTTTTATGGCAGCCAACCAAAAGCTGGCATTGTTTCCTAGTTGTATCAGAAAGGAGTGCATTGCAAATCCACTGTGAATAAACAGGATTTTGTTGATGACTTTTTTAATAATCACTGAACTGCTGGCATTTAGCCTAAAAATTGTACTTAGAAAATAAAAGCAATAAAAGTGAATCTTTAAAACCTGTATTAAAAGTGTAATATTGAACTTTAAACAGATGATGGCCATTGAATGATCAGCCATGACTTTTGAATCTCCCTGCATTGTGGGGGAAGGAGAAGAAAGTCTCTTAACAGGTTATGTTTCTCATTACCTATGAGAGCAGATTGCTCCACAACTTCAGTGCAAAATGTTTTGCAACCTGACCACAGCTACTGGCTGTTGGGACAGAGGTTTTTGCCTGCTTTTTTGTTTCATTGGGTTTTACTTGGTTTTTGGTTTGTTTGTTTGTTTAGTATTTTGAAACAACCTGGGGAGACCTGGAGCTCTTCCACTATACAAGGCAGGAGTTAGCCACTGTAATACTGCAGCAAGTAAAGCATCAGTTACATTCAGCAGGTTCTGGTCATGCTGTTACGGCCCTATGGGCAACTGGTGGAGTTTCTACATTGTTGTTTTTCTTCCCTCTTGTTCCAGTTTCTCACATTTTCACCAGTCCTAGTATTTCTCAGGTGGTGGATGAAGGCTTATGTTTAACAGAATTTGAAAAGAAGATTGATGTTCCAGACTCCTATTATGGACCACGACTCTCATTCCCCCTTACTCTTGAAGATGCCAATGCTCTTCTTCATGCCTTCAGGAATGAACAGGTAAGTTGCAACTAGTTTTATTTCTTTTTACTTATTTTACATCTCTGTCAAGACATAGCTCCATAATCAGTTGAATTCAATGGAAGGCTAAACTGGTGCCCAAGGAGATATTTCTCCCTTCCTTTCCATCCCATTACCCTTTCCTGCTAGCTCCATGTGATCATACAGGTACATGGTGAGCTGTCTTGGGAAGCTGATCTGGCTGGATGCTAACACAACAAAATGAAAAGCAGTCAGTTCTCAGCCAGACTAATTCCCAGATTTGATTCACTACTTGGCTGCATGACTACCAGAGACAGCACTGGGGAAGGGGCAGGGACTAGTGGGGACTTCCTCTTCTAGCATTGAGATTACAGTGATCATGAAATGGGAACCCTTAGCAGCTGCAAGGCAGGGGTTATCTGTGAGGGTGCAGGACTGGGGAAGGTGTCCTAAGCTAACCTAGAAACTAGTTATCATCTTTTTCTGGGTTAAAAGTGATCCTTGTGTGGTCCTCTTTTTTTTTTTTCCCCCCCCCCACCCCATTCTTTTTAGAGGAATTGAGGTGCAAGGGTTAATCACCTCGTTCCAGTGTGCAAGACTCCACCGTAATGGGAAGAGTGAATATAAAGCATCACTAATGTATCACAACAGCTCAGGAGCTTGCTGTCTGCAGCTGCCAAGGCACTGAGAAGGCTGTTGCTGATTTTCTGTCTGTGTTCCTGAGCAAGCCCCTTTGCTGCACTCTTACAAGATGAGGGAGGGGCAGGGAGGCATTATATGGCACAGCTTTGTTTGAACATGTGGTCATTTGTGCTTAACAATATACTGTATATAAAGGATAATTCTTGGCCAAGTAAGAAGGGAAATCAGTAATACCACTATGATGGACTTCCAGAGGGCAGACTTTGACCTGTTCAGGACACTGGTTGATAGGGTCCCTTGGGAGATGGTCCTGAAGGGCAAAGGGGCCCAGGAAGGCTGGGCCTTCTTCAAGAAGGAAATCTTAAAGGTGCAGGAGCAGGCAGTCCCCATGAGCCGTAAGAAGAGCTGGTGGGGAAGACGACCAGCCTGGCTGAACAAGGAGCTTTTGCTGGCACTCAGGGGAAAAAAGGAGAGTTTATCACCTTTGGAAGAAGGGGCAGGCAACTGAAGAAGAGTATAAGGACCTCGTTAAGTCATGCAGAGAGGGAATTAGAAAGGCAAAAGCCCAGCTAGAGCTCAACCTGGCCACGGTCGTAAGGGTTAACAAAAAATGCCTCTACAAATGCATTAACAACAAAAAGAGAGCCAAGGACAATCTCCATCCTTTACTGGATGCGGGAGAGAACATCATCACGAAGGATGAGGAAAAGGCTAGGTACTTAATGCCTTCTTTGCCTCAGTCTTTAATAGCCACACCAGGCATCCTCAGGGTATTCAGCTCCCTGAGCTGGAAGACAAGGATGGAGAGCAAAATAAACTCCCCATAATCCAGGAGGAAGCAGTTAACGACCTGCTGTGCCACCTGGACACTCACAAGTCTATGGGGCCTGATGGGATCCACCCAAGGGTACTGAGGGGGCTGGCAGAGGAGCTTGCCAAGCCGCTCTCCATCATTTATCAACAGTCCTGGTTAACAGGGGAGATCCAGACTACTGGAGGCTTGCCAACATGACGCCCAACTACAAGAAGGGCCGGAAGGAGGATCCGGGGAACTACAGGCCTGTCAGCCTGACTGCTGTGCCGGGGAATATTATGGAGAAGTTCATCTTGAGGGTGCTCACAGGGCATGTACAGGACAACTAAGGGATCAGGCCCAGCCAGCATGGATTCATGAAAGGCAGGTCCTGCTTGACCAACCTGATCTCCTTCTATGACCAGGTGACCTGCCTAGTGGATGAGGGAAAGGCTGTGGATGTTGTCTACCTGGACTTTAGTAAAGCCTTCGACACTGTTCCCCACAGTATTCTCCTGGAGAAGCTGGCGACTCGTGGCTTAGACAGGTGCACTCTTCTCTGGGTAAAAAACTGGCTGGATGGCCGAGCCCAGAGAGTCGTGGTGAATGGAGTGAAATCCAGTTGGCAGCTGGTCACAAGCGGAGTTTCCCAGGGCTCAGTTTTGGGGCTGGTCTTGTTTAATATCTTTATCGATGATCTGGATGAGGGGATTGAGTGCTCCCTCAGCAAGTTTGCAGATGACACCAAGTTGGGCGGGACTGTTGATCTGCTTGAGGGTAGGAAGGCTCTGCAGAGGGATCTGGACAGGCTGGATCGATGGGCCCAGGCCAACTGTATGAGGTTCAACAAGGCCAAGTGCTGGGTCCTGCGCTTTGGTCACAACAGACCCATGCAATGCTACAGGCTTGGGGACGAGTGGCTGGAAAGATGCCCAGCCAAAAAGGACCTGGGGGTGCTGATTGACAGCCGGCTGAAGATGAGCCAGCAGTGTGCCCAGGTGGCCAAGAAGGCCAACAGCATCCTGGCCTGTGTCAGAAATAGTGTGGCCAGCAGGAGTAGGGAAGTGATCGTGCCCCTGTACTCGGCTCTGGTGAGGCCGCACCTCGAATCCTGTGTTCAGTTTTGGACCCCTCACTACAAGAAGGACATTGAGGTGCTGGAGCGTGTCCAGAGAAGGGTGACGAAGCTGGTGAGGGGTCTGGAGCACAAGTCTTATGAGGAGCGGCTGAGGGAACTGGGGTTGTTTAGTCTGGAGAAGAGGAGGCTGAAGGGAGACTTTACCGCTCTCTACAGTTATCTGAAAGGAGGTTGCAGAGAGGTGGGTGTTGGTCTCTTCTCCCAAGTGACTAGCGACAGGACAAGAGGAAATGGCCTCAAGTTGTGCCAGGGGAGGTTCAGGCTGGATATTAGGAAAAATTTCTTTACTGAGAGAGTGGTGAAACACTGGAATAAACTGCCCTGGGAGGTGGTGCAGTCACCCTCACTGGAAGTGTTCAAGGAATGTGTGGACGAGGCATTGTGGGACATGGTTTAGTGGTGGACTTGGCAGTGTTAGGTTAACGGTTGGACTTGATGATCTTACAGGTCTTTTCCAACCTTAGCAATTCTGTGATAAGGGTCTATCTTGCTTTTCAATTTACTAAATAATGGTGGGTGTTTTTTCTGTAATTTTCTGTGGAGGCTGATCTTAAAAGTAGCAAAATGTAAAGCGCATGATAAGTGAGCTCACCCAGACTTCACCTTATGTCAGCTCTCTCTTCTCTTACGCTTGGCATTTTATTAAGGAAATGAGTATATGTAATTGGCCTTTTTTGTTTGCTTTAAAAACATGAATCTTGAAAAGTTAGTTAGTAGCTCATCTATCTCCTCTACCAAACTTCCTCAGAGCTGTGTTTGAATTAAAAGCCTTAAAAATCACTGACTGACAAAATTATTTTAAAAAGCATTAGCAGAGAAGACTAGAAGCTTCAATGTTGCGTTCTCGTAACATCTTCACAGCTGTCACAGGAAGATAACTCTTAACAAGGCAACCCTTGCTGGAGTTTCCCTCTCATTATTTTTGCAATTTGCTGAAATATCATTTATGGCCTTCAGGGTTTTTTTGGTTGGTTTCTGGTGTGTTTTTTTTTAACTCACAGCTAGAACTACATCCTTTTTTTTCCCCAGTTACTTTGAACAGATGACCTTATGCAATGATTCTGAGTGCAGTTATTACTCAGTCTCTTATCCTTTCTGTAGTTGGTAAGAGTAGAAACAGTACACTAGAAATAAAACGGGGAAAAATGTAAAGCAAGTTCATTAAGGGCTCTATATCCATTCACTGGGAAGCAAGTGCAAAGCTGTGAACACTCCTAATTCCCAGCACTAAACCATACAGCCTGTAATCATGGCTGCAGGTCTGTAGTATAAATAATCGTGGCAATACATGTCTGATATTAATAAAGCAG
The DNA here is from genome assembly GCF_030936135.1 of Gavia stellata. Taxonomy (NCBI): domain Eukaryota; kingdom Metazoa; phylum Chordata; class Aves; order Gaviiformes; family Gaviidae; genus Gavia; species Gavia stellata. The sequence continues at coordinate 85,896,037 of NC_082594.1, forward strand.
ACAGACATTGCTATTTCTAATAAGTCTCCCTTTTCTCCCTGCATTTTTTTCTCATAGCTGCTTCATGCCCGCTATGTACTGCAGCTACTATGTGAAACTAGGAAGGTTCTCAAAGAGATGCCAAATATCACCCAGCTTTCAACTTCCTACTCCAAGGAGATAACTGTCTGTGGTAAGGTGCCAGAGAAGATAACCACTTTGGGCTATGGGTTGATATTCTAAGTGGTTAGAGAATGATACAGCCATTTCCAAATGTTGCCATTACAATAAAGTTCTTGATGCTTTTTTTTAACTCCTTCTTCTTTTTCACAAATGCATAAATTGGAACAAACAAACAAAAAAAAGGTTCCTGAGTCACACTAGGTATATTTTAAGAAAGTCCCTCACCTCCTCTTTCCTTTTCTCAGTAAACATTTCTGAATGAGTCAGTGTTAATTCAGCTAACACTGCAGTGTAGCTTAAATATTCCTGCACTTCCATCTCTAAAATGCCACCAAGTATTTTGATCACTGGCTGCAAGTCACCACTTTCTCCTCATATTGAGAAAAAGACTTTACCATCATAATTTACTCAGTAATTATTTTAATGAGGGCTTAATAGGGGTGGCAAACAGGACCTTTCATTGACAGCATGACTATCTAGAATAAATTGAAATAATAATAAACCCTCATTTCTAAAGGGACCCAAGAGGATGGATGAGTCTTTATACAACCAACAAATTAGTCTCTCAGAATAATGTGATGTGTCACAAGGTAAAGAACTAAGAGCTCTTGCCCGTCTATTTTGTTACGCTTTTGTAAATTATGGGTAAAGGGATGAAGTATCCTGACTTGCCACAGAATGCAGTAGTTGCAAAACAGAACAGTAATGGTGACATTAACTCTTGACAGCTAGCAGTGTGTGCTGTAATAGTAAAGTGGTATAAGGAAGGGTACTATATGCAAAACAAATAATGTTTTTTAAGACGTGGTTATGCACCTACTTTGATTGCCAGGAAAAGGTTTGTTTAAATGAGGTTTTGTGTAACCAATAATTTGTTAACCAAACCAACAAAACCTCTCTCCAAACCAAGGAAACATGGATTCATACTCGTTCACTACACAACATGTTCTTACTAAGCAAAACGTACCTCCTCATGTTTGTATTGCATTTGTACTATGTAAGCAGCATCTAAAGGGGTTCCCTTTCTGCCATTGAAACTAATAGCTTTTGTAACCAGAAAGATCATCTGCAGAACATGAAAGATCAATTTTTAGACATAATTTGTCCAAAATGTTGATTTCCTTAAAATAAGGTATCCCTCTCCCCATTTTATTTTAATTTCGAATTAATAACGCAGATTAAATACGTACCTGAAATGTTTGCATCCACATACGTGATGAAAATATATCATAACTTGAAGGACTCCTTAGAATGACTTTAGCAGGCTCATAATTAATAAAAAGTGGCACAGAAAACATGTAGACAGGGTAAAAATGTCACTTCTTTCCTACTCACTGATGGTGAAAGCATTCTATCACAAGATAGGTTTTGAAACAGTTCTGTGGCTTTGTGGTGGTGAGTCACAGATGTGAGAAGGTTGGTTCTGTGAGCATGAAATTTAGTCATATGCAGAGGGGAGCTATGCTGCAGTGATCCTTTGTGTTGGGGTGAAATCTCCCTGCCTGTTCCAAAACAAACCTCTCGGAAAGGGCCAAATCTGTCATTCTTGTGGCCTTAGCACTGAGGCATATAAGCATGGACAGTTCTTGACACTCTCCATTATATCCTGGCTGTAGTAATCAAAACCTGGCCCTGAATCAGACAGATGTTCAATTGTGCTGTATATAGTGGGCTACTTAGTAAATTTAAACCTGTTAGTATGTAAAAGGCTATCATATTTCTAAATGTCTTCTAGTGACATTTTCTGGTTTTCAGGTTCATAATATGTTTGTTTGTCTTTTACTCCCATTTCCCTGAGTGAACCTTTGGCTGTGTGACTGGTCTGATCTTCAGATCCAGATGGAAGGACAAAGACTTTATGCAAGACAATTGTATACTCTTTCAAGTATTTAATTGCCAGATTTTATAAGCTGCTTCAGCATGTACCTTAAAATGAAGCCCATCCTAGTACACGGGAAATTACTAAGGAAAACATGGGGAAAAACTTCTTAGGACTAATTCCAGTTTTATGATTCCAGTTTTTTCCTCCTCTGTGGGAAAATAGAAAGAAAATAATGTTTTTGTTTCCTGTAGGGGATTTGCATGGAAACCTGGATGATCTTTTGCTGATATTCTATAAGGTAAGTAGGCAATCTGTGATGTAGCATTTTCACTTCATGACTTGTTAAGAACACGTATTTATGTCTGATAGATTTATCACTGTACATGCAGTATGCATGTACCACACACACATATCCTGGAACAATTTGAATGGTGTCTTTATTGTAGCTTTTCCTTCTCCATATCCTCCTGCTCACTGTGAAGCAGGAGATGCAGGAGATCTTTCTCTTCCCAAATGTTGAACTGGAGCATGAACCAACACTTAAGAGGGTTTCTTGCAATGTCTTCAAAGTTCTGCCACTGTTTTATATGCCATATTGACTAAAGTCTTCTAAAATCAGGAGCTAACTAGGTTCCTGATGTAACACTACACCACGGATAATTTTGGCCCTCCAGAAAAAATGCGGAAGCTTTCATTTAGGCCTCCCACTGATAGCGGCAAAGTGTTTTTTATTATTATTTGTTTACAGGAAACAAAAAAGAGTGCTATCTGTTTAAAAGCTTTTTAAGTCTTGGAAGCAATCATGTAGTCTGCACAAAATGGAAATACCTTGGGCACCTTTTACATATCCTTGAACAGCTGCTCACTTTTTGATGTTAAAAAAGCATAGCTCTGTTTTACTGATGTGAAAAAATAAAGCTCCAGGCTGTCTTTTCCACAATTATATATTTAACTGAAGATGCAGGAAATTTCCTATATTTAGTTTCACATTTATCTTTAGCATGAATCACCACCTTTCATTTAGCAGATACTCTCTTTGATTTGAGCTTTCCGGGGGAAAGGGTTTGTGTCTGATCCTTACACATTCATCTGCACTGAATGGAGACTGAAGTGAGCTAAACCAGGTGTTTAAATGATGTAATTCCCCCTGCTTCCAACTTTGTTACACTTTGACACTTGTTGAACTGAAACTTGGTTGTTTTGCCCAAGTGCATACCTGAAGCCTGTTGAAGCATAATCAGACCTTTTTACAGTGTTCTGCTTTTCTTATTAATCAATTAATCAATTACATTTAGCTGGTCCTTGGCTTGTAGTCTTTTAGCTGTTATTTTAATTAGACAATCTTTCTTTTTGAAACTGGAATAAGAGTATGATACAGATTTCATATACAGGACCTAGAATGGGAAAAAGAACTATTTTGAAGATAAATGCTCAGATATATTTACAGCTTTAATCAGCCTGAATTTTACTTTTTTTGAGTAAACAGAAGATGATTCTTTTTCCCCTCTCTAATGGATGTTACAAAGAAAAAACTCTAAGCAAGGACTAAATCCTGACTTCAGTAAAATCAGAGCCAAAACTCCCACTGACTTCAGGCACTTGAGTTTACCCCTAGTTGTTCTCTGTTAAGCTTCTAGGGGAGCCCTTCCACCAAACTGAATAAAATGGACAAATATTTTGTCATTTCAAAGTGGTTGAGAAAATAGAGAGCACATGATAGAGCTGCTTCGTTATTTAGAAGCAAATTAAATGACATGGTATTTTCTGTCCCCTATGAGCAGTTTACTCAGCCGATCAGCAAACCCAGTCAGCCTCTGGGATCCATTTTTTGCTGCTTCCCTAACTCTGTTTCAGTTAGAAGGGATTTCTTCTTCCAAGTTCATATGAACCACCTGTAACCTTAAACAAGAGGGTGCAATCCTAAACAGTGCCATGAAGAGTGTAGTGATCTCAGGTCTGTGCAGAGTCGTGCAGAGCTGAAAGGGCTGCTGAAGCATTTTAGAGGCCTGCATGCAGACTGGCTGCCTTGAGCGTGGGCTCTGTCCAGGGAGCTTTTATCACAGCACTTTTACAAACTGCCAGCAGCAAACACACAGAAGCTAACAATTTACAGCTTATCAAGACAATGTTGGTTGCAATAGTATGTATAATTCTTAAACCTGGTTTGTGCGAGGCTAAGATAATTACTTCTTTCTCAATAGCCAGTTTGTAAGGTTCATTCAGTCCCTGTGTTAATCTCCATTAAGTTACAGCATTTCCTGAAATTCCTTGAAACCCTTGAATTTTAAATTATGTATTGCTAAGTTAGATTGTTAAATGGATGCTATGGGTAGAAATAGCCTGAAGCTGTAGAAAATGAAAATGACAAACTGAAGTTAATTAATCACTAACCCATCAGATACAGTAATGATACCCAGCAGGAAGTTGCTAATCATTAGAGGGCCTTGTTCGCCTCTTTGACATGTCAGAGGCTGCAACAGCCTTTAATTTAGTTTTGCTGTTATTGTTTGTCGAAACCACAGAAAAGGACATAAAAACTTTGCATGAGTGTGGAACAAAACTGAAATGTCATATTGAAGTTAGAAGTCCAAAACAAACTCTGATTTGTTGTGGGTAAGCTTTTCCAAAAGAAGAGTGATAGAGTCTGGAGAATGCTTCAGCAGATCTGTCTTTCCATGAGGACTGCAGTTACAGAGTGGCTGTGTGTATGCTGACAATCTGCTGGTGATTCACATGCCTATCGGTTTTAAGGCAAACCTTATATTCATCTTTCCAGGAGCTGCTGCTGAGTCTCTCCTGCCTGTTCCACTCCTGAAATCCGTCCTTTCTTTTTTAAAACCACTATAAGCCACTGCATTAGCAGAGCCTCATAAATTGCCACTCTTCCGAGCACAGAGCAACCACGCTCCTCTCCTAAGTTAACTTGGAGAGAGCTGGGGAGAGGCTACAGCAAAAACCAAGCAAGCTGTATTTACAGCAGTCAGGCTTGTGCCGCTGTGGGAATCGAGAGACCAGGATTCACTACTGCACCCTGACTAACAGCACAGGACACTGATTGGGACAAAAAAGAGCTTTCCTAATGGATTCATATTAAATGTTTAATTGAGTCTCTGGCCAAATCATGCATCCTGCAATAAACCTGCTAAGCCAGTACACACAGGAAGTGCTGGACACTGACACAGTAGCTATATTCAGGACAGGGGGATGTCTTGCAACGCTGCCAAACTGTTAAGAGTGGCTTCCAGAGTTGTAAAGTGATTTTATAGATGTTCTATTGATAATTCTTGTGCATGCCAAGTGTGAAAACAGAGGTTTCCTTTTTCTGGCAAGTCAAAACTGAAATAATATTTCTGATACTCACGACTGGAAATGATGAAGCTACACATAATTGCTGCTATACTTTCTGTAAGCTGATGACACCCATTGACATGTTGATAACTAATCTAATGAAACACACCATCAATTCACAATACTAGCTTTTGCTAAGTTACCATTCATAATAAAGCATTGCCCCATATTTTCAGAAAAAATAAGGTAAGAAATACCTGTATGTACAGCCTCTCAGGTTTGTGAACGTTCAAGTATATCTTTGCCCTGGGTGGGAGCAAAGTGCAATGTGAGTAAAATTCAAGTAGTGCTTTCAGGATTAAAGCAACTGGAATCAAGGTTCTTCAGAGTTCTGTATTAAGATTTGATGTCCTCTGGACTACAGTCTTTCTTAGGAGTTTTAGAAGTATATGCTGCAAACAATGTAAATATATGAAATCCATTTTCTTTCTGTGTAAGGAAACATAAGAACCTTCAGACTTGTATCAGAAGATCATTTTTCATGGATTTCTTGTCTTCCAGTCAAAATGAATGACTCCTTTCTATTTGCAAGTGCGTAACTTCCTGGCAGCAGTTGCATTAACAGAAAAGTATATTTTATTAGAAGAATAATGTTCCTATTGGTCCCTTTCAATTTAATTTAATAGGCAGAGGGAAGGATTAGAGATGGCATCATAAGAACAGTCAGAGAGGTCATCTCTTCTCTGGTGGCTCATACAGGTTTTTTGATACGGAGATTTTTGTTCTAAGCAGTGGAAATAAAGAAATGCTGCATTTTAGATCTCTGTATTGTGCAGGGTTTTTTCAGATTTTCTAGCAACATGATCTCATTTGAAATGCTATTTCCTTTATTACAGTAGCATAGAAGCGTCTCTAAATGTCCTTGGTTTTGTTTCCTTCTGCAGAACGGTCTGCCTTCAGAACAAAACTGTTACATCTTTAACGGTGATTTTGTTGACAGAGGGAAAAATTCTATGGAAATACTTATAATCCTGTTTGCATTTCTTCTTATCTACCCTAATGATTTACACTTGAATAGAGGAAACCATGAAGACTACATCATGAACCTGAGGTACATTTTAGGGGGCCAGGGGGACAGAGTATCTGACTTTTCACTAGAAATGTTGGCGCTTTTGAATGCTGCTTTAGCCACTGTGACACTCTAAAACAAATAATATTTTATTAGGTATTCAGGAGTAGCTCTGCATCTTCAGGATGGGGGGGGGGGGGGGGGGCAAAGAACATCCTCATTACACACAGGCACTTGAACGGGAGTCATGTCTTGTCTCTGACCTAATCACAATCCATTGAAGTCAATGGGCTTAGTGCAGCTTCCAGAGTACCAAATTTAGGAATGGGGACAGATGGAAGGATTATATTTTAGTTAAAGCATTGGCTTTTTCCACAGCGTAGCAAAAGACATAGTAGTATGCGATATAATGGAACCAGTAAACCATGAGCCGATATTCCACCTAACTTTAGATGGAGATGTCACTTCCCAAACAGAAGGGGTGGCTAAATATCCTAGCTTCTACACCATGGAGGTCTGTTAGTTGAGAGGTGGCAGTCTACCTCATTGCAGGAACAGCTGAAACCCTGTTTTCTAGTACAGATGTTTGTACTCAGCTGTACAGCACTGCCAAGGGAATGAGCACAGCCAGTGTTTCTGGCTGTAGTGAAAGAGTGACTTGTGAACAAAATCATCTCACAGACATGAGAAGAACTTCTCAGTCCTGGTCCCTACAATTCTCAGCCGCCTCAGTAAGTCTTTCGGTGACTGACTGGTTGGTAACCTGTTGTACCCCTTCTATCATTTGATGCCTGCACACAGAATATATTGCTCTTTAGCCCAGGCATAAACCTGGGTTAGAGACCCAGGTTCAAATCCTATTAATGATCCATGTAAGAGAATCAGTTTCACATGATACTTCCTTTTTCAGCACTTAATTTTAAAAAAAACCCCATAACACAAGATCAGTTACTTTATCTACAATGTAGGAAAATTCCCACCCAAAATAGTGGAAAATATTGACTAAGTCTGTGATGGTACGGAGCGCAAAGATGCATTCTTGTGTATGGCTCTTTGCCAGGGTGTTGTGAAGATGCCCCTTGCACCAAGGATATCTTGGTGTTAAAAGAATGAGGTATCAAAATCCTTGTCCCTTGTGGATGAAAAAACATGACAGATGACACTGTCTAATAAAGTTGAGTGATTCAGAACAAAAACTCTGTGGAGGTTTTGTGCGAATTTTTGCCCATCATCAGTTAGGTTCCTTTGAAATTTCCTTCCGGTATCTAAAAGGTAAAAGCTATTTTATTTAGATCGGAAAAAGGCCACTTAATAATTACTGGTCCGGATTCTGTTCCTGATCTCTTGTATGTAGAAGAAATCAGTTTAACTCAATTCTTGAGACAGAGTAGAAGAAAGCATATTTAAACAGAGGTGAGACACAATGGCAGGAGAGAAAGAGGGATAGAAAACTCCTGGCAAACACTATAGAAAATCATGCAGAAGGGACATACTGAAAACCAGTTCATGATGTCCTGTTTTCAGATACGGCTTCACAAAAGAAGTTTCAAAGAAGTACAAGGTAAGATTCCTCCTCCTTCCTCTATATTTTCTTTGTAGTCTTGCACAGGTAAAATGAAACCTGCGTAAACAAGGTAACTTCCAACCAGTTTATTTAGGTGTAGTACAGAATGACTAGTAATGTAGTTGAAATTATTTTGGATTATTTGCAGAATAACAGACAAAACAATTTTAAATGTTAGCCTTCTATGCTCAGACATCTGTGGGATAAAATAAATAACATCCATAAGGCAACTCAAGAACGCAAAAAGAGGTGCACATGAAAGAAAAACGAAATGCTATAGAGACAATCAAATGGCCCTAAAGTAAATGTCAGAACATGTTTGTCAGTGGTGCAGTTCAGGGTGTCACCTGGATGGAACTGTTCATACAGACTGTGGCAGACACTTCAGCAAAATCTTGAACTTAGAAGCAACAGAATCTGCCAGAAATAGGATCTAATGTAAGAGTATGTTTTACAGGACCATGGGAAACAGATTTTGTGTCTTCTGCAAGATATCTTTAGCTGGCTTCCCCTCGCCACTATAATTGATAGCAAAGTTCTTATCCTACATGGAGGAATTTCAGACACCACAGATTTGGATTTTCTGAATGCACTTGAGAGAAACAAGGTAAGAGATCATATTCATGTGGGGGTAATTTTGTTTTCTTTAAAAAATTCAGCAGTGCAAATGCTAAGATCGAGTTGTTTGCATTAGGAAAGGAAATGGCTGCTGTATAAGGCACGTAAGGAAAAAAAGAGTCTTTGTTTTTCTTCAAAATCAGTGTTTAGGAAGGAAGGTTTCAGTAGGTGTTGGGAGCCAATTGCTAGGCTGCTGTAAAATAGCATGGGTCTTTTGACTTTAAAATAGCTAAAAACACTTTAGGTACCTCCTTCCTGCCGTGATTGACGCATTAGCCAGAAAGTATGAAAAGTACTTAATTCTCAGGCATTTCTGAACACTTCAGAAATCAACCTAGACACAGCTTTTTAGCAGTGCCTTTTGTCCTGGGGCTGTGCTTCTGCCATCTGTTGTGTGGGGGAAGTTCTCCACCTCTGAGGCGCTCCCTTGGCAGCAGCTGAACTTTGCACATGTGGGAGAGCCTTTCCAGCAGGATCAAACTTCAGCATCTGGCCTTGAGGAAAGGAAAACTACTGCTTTTCAGGGATTTAGAGGACAGAAACATCCATTTTTGTCTGAAATGGTGAGCAAACACAGCTCTTTCAAATCAGTGGAAAATGGTGTGGGATTTGGTCTCGATTTGGACAACTAAATGGAGATGTCTGCTTGTGAACAGAGTGCTTAGGTTCCTTATAATCAACACAGATCCAGGAGATCTGGTGGAGATCGAGATCTTATCATTGCTCAGATGTAGGTTTCCAGTGCTGTTTGTGGTAGCACACCATAGCCGAGGGACGTCTCCTCTGGCTGCTTCTGGACAGTCTTGTTTGCAGGTCTCCTTCACCGGTCTCCTTTAGGTCTGGTTTATATCTGCTCACCTCATGTTAATTCAGACATGGTAGAGCATCCCAGATAGCACAGGATACATATGTTTAAGCAACCTTGTGTACCTTGTCATTAGTGTCTGTGGAATCTAGAGCTATTTCTCTCATCCTTAGGTTTTCTAATACAGAAATGAATGCTTTACAGGGCAGTCAGGTGTATCTCTGTTTCTTAAAGATGTGAAAAAGGGCAATGAATACTTCTGCTCATCCAAGTCTAGCCTCTGTTGGCTATACCACTGTACACTAAATTAGGTGCCGAACTACAGATGGAGGTGTCTTTACTGTGAGCTGAGTTCTGCCCACGCTTTTGCCAAGGCTGGCCTCAGCGTGTTACTGATGCACTATGTGAAATACAGAACTAACAGGTCAAAGTTGCTGCCACAGGAGAGCGTTGCTAATGAGACATGTGTGGGCCACAACTCAGGGCGGTATCACTCAAGGGCAACTGATAACATTTTAATTGGTACAGCTCGCAACTGACAAATACTCAATACTGGTCAGTACGCTATGGAATAACCCAGTGTTTTGCATCAGTCCTTTTCTGTTAAAGAGTAGAACTGGAGGGGGGGTTGTTGGGGTTTTTTTGTTCAAAAAATAAGCTAGTATGAGAAAATTTCAAATGAGAAGAAAAAATACTGCCTGGAGAAGAGTCTGTATTAATGGGCATTCATGGAGCCATAGCACACAGCTCCAAAAAGGCAAATGCCCCTGCATATTGGAGGAGGTTGATTTAACAATAAAAGGGCCTGATGTAATACTTCATCAATGTCACTGTTATTGTCGTGGTAATTCCATTGATTTCAGCCAAATTAACCTAGCAGCATGCTACTGTATCAGAGCAGTAGTGAATGCTGTTTCATCTTCAGTACAGTATACATGTATATTTTCAGTTTCCAGTGAAGCTGGGCACTTAAGTGTCTGCCCTGAGCCCAGACCATACTTGCTGTATAGTGAGACTTTGTGATTGACTGTGGCTTGGAATGAGAATATGAGAGCAGCTCTGAAAAGGCTGGTCGCTGATAGATGTAAAGCAAAATTTCTGCAAGTGCCAAACACCTGCAGCTTCCACCAAACCTGTGAGTTCAGGACATTATGAGAGTTCAGTATTGCATACAGGAAATGGGAACCGATGTGCCTTTCAGCTGACATCTCTGTATTATCTTTATGTTCTGGTAACTCTTTCAATGGTTTGTTGTTTATTTCTGAAGTTGAAATCCTTGATGCGGCCACCAAAATCAGTGGGAGACAGGCAGGACCAAGTGAAGGAGAGAATTCCCACAACCAGACCGAGTAAACACATTGCCAACCAGAATGTTGCAGGGAAAACACAACACATCTCTTCATTGGGCTCCACTGAGCCTTCAGACCCCGCCCTGAAGGAATGGAAACAAGTAGGTAAACCAAAGAGAGATTGATACCACCACCCTCCCACCCCCCCGCCCCGCGCAAACCCGGCAAACGCTCTGTTCAGGCAGAATGTTTGAGGGGACTGTCTCTTAATAAGAAACCCATCATTCTTGGGAGTATGCTAGCCAGCTGTTAGTTCTTTGGATGCTTTTTGTAGACATGGTAATAAAGGCTTGTGATTTTATACCTTACAAGTACAATTGTACAGTGTTTTCTTAGCCGTTTGGAGGAAACTGCTCAATATGAGATGTGTTTGCATGCCCTCATGTGGTTAGATCTGTTGGTACATACATGGTTGTCCGTTTAAATACGTCAGACTTTTGTCGGCGGTAGCGAGCACCTTTTTTTGTCTGTGGTTTTGGCAGCTGAATGCTGATACCGTCCAAAAAACCCCAACTCCTGAGACCTACAGGCTGATTACTCAAGAGTGGGATTTTTTTGTCCTTTGGCTGTTCATTTCCTCTTGAATATTAGAGGCAATATGGAGCTCTTGTCATGCTGTAATTCAATAAACTGTGTCAATTGGAAAAGCTTAATTTGCACAGCAATTTAGAAGCTCAAAATTGAGTTGTGCTAAGTTTATTTTTCTGAGCTTCTCTTCAGACAGCTGCTTTAAGGGGCACACACTTCTGTTTTGCTTCTTGAGAAGCAAATCCCATCTCTGAAAATGTTACTTCCCAAGATACATATCTGATCTACAAACTAATGTAATGGGCACAAGCAACCTCTCAAATCTGACACTCCCCCAGCTAACCAAGCCTCCACTGAGCCACTCTCACAAACGTGGAGTGCGTTAGTGTAAACCTTGTCCAATGAGGTTTAAACAAACACATTTTGCCTTATGTTTGCTACTGACTAGAATTATTAGGTTAGGTGACTTTAAACCATGATAACTCATCCTCATGTTTGTAAAATCTTGTTTTGAAACATGAGCTAATGCAAGACAATAAAGCCAAAGGCAACTCTTGTCAACTCTTAGAGCAGGCACTCCCAAGCTTAGTTTAGGTAAAACCACCGACCCATGCAGTTATCAGGTCTGTGCTGGGAAATAGAAAATGCCTCTCACACTTACATGTGAAGAAGGCAGCTATTGCTCTCTTTGAAATAGCCCAGGTACCAGGTACCATTCCTGATGCACCTACCCAAGTTTGGAAACTTCAGCTGTAAAAGGAGGTACATTTCTGAAATAGTACTTCATCTGAAAAAGTTCATCCAAAACATAGATGTTTCTTAAGAAAAGTAGAACAAAAGTTTCAGCCCAAAAGAATGCCCTGCTGAAAGGAAGAAAACACGAGACCTACTTATTAGCTCAGGTGTGTTTTCTCCCTGTGCCGTGGGGCTTTTGCCATGGCCAGTACTTTAGACAGCTATAGCCTGTCAGTCCTCACTTACTACCAGTCCTCCCTTGCTATTTACAGATCCTTGACATTCTCTGGAGTGATCCAAGAAGCCAAAATGGCTGTACACCAAACAAGTGTCGAGGAGGAGGTTGTTACTTTGGCCCTGATGTCACTGCCAAGCTGTTTGAAAGGTATAATCTGAAGATGCTCATCAGGTCTCATGAATTTAAGCCGGAAGGTTATGAGATCAGTCACAATGGGAAGGTAAGATGCTTCCATGTAAAGTAGAATTCTCCTGTGGATTTCACAGGCACATCCACAGTAGATACGTCTGCAAAGTTAACTTAAAAAATGAGTGACTTCTTTAAAATGGGTTTGGGGGAACTGTGTGCTACATAGTTGTTAGAACGAATTATGGAGTTCTGACAAACAAAATTCTTTACAGCTTCAGGGAGTGGAGACTGGCTTAGTACTAATGTGATAATAAAATCTCTGAGAAGAGTTATGTGTAAATACAGTGCAAGAGATGCTCTAAGGCTCTAGAAGCCTTTTCACTTAATCGTTTCTCTTCTGGCCCTGCTTTCTGACGTGCTGTATCAGAAGGCCAGCAAGAATCCTGAAAACCAGGTCTATCTTAGAAAGAGGTTTCTGTTTAACAGCATGTTATATCACACAGCCCTCTGAACTGAAGTCTTCCTATAACAGGCCAAAAATACAGGCCTGGAGCTCTGACTCAAAAAGTGCAAGCCATTTGGTGATCGACATAGTTGTTGATCTCTGGTTTTATATGCAGAGGCTTAATTTTGTGACCTGCTTGTTTTTCTAAGGTCAGTTTCAGAAATCAGTTTCAAGAAGAGTTGTTCTAGCCAATCCAGTTTGTTTGTTTCCTATGATCAGGTTATCACTATATTTTCTGCCTCTAACTATTACGAAGAGGGGAGCAACCGGGGAGCCTACATCAAACTGAATCCTGAACTGATTCCTCGGTTTGTACAGTATCAAGA